>NC_064643.1:527316442-527654656 GCF_023864345.2 Schistocerca serialis cubense
CAGGGCGCTAACCGCTATTTTCTCAGGTATATTGCACATCAAGAGGTTGTGGTTAGGTTAGGACACGAGTGTAAATTCACGCTACAAAATGCGTTGTTTGCACAGTTCAGTCATTCGCATTTAAAATCGGCTGTTGACAGAGCATCTTGCATTCCTATACCTGATGGCAGTAGCTTCCAACATTGCTCCATGTTACACGAACAGCATTTCAGCACTTGTAAAGTGGCGCAAAGGGTTTGCTTGTCACCTTTAACTGAACGGCAGCTGACGTGGCAACACTGTAGTGCCAAGTGACAAACATCAACAATCAAGTAGTTTTAAATGAGCTATAGAGGTGCTCCATCTGAGCCCGTTCCCACTAAAATCCTCCTGAGATGTCCCATCTTTGGTCCGGGGCACCTTACAGTGAACTGGCATTCTGTTCTTGGTACAGTGCTTCTGTCTGGTGTTTGTTCCCCATGTCCTAATTCTCAGTTTCTCTTTTTGTTGAGTTCTGCTGCTGCAGTTGTCGCCTTCCTTATCAATGCAGTTGTTGCCTTTCTTATCAACTCCAGTACAGGATCCCAGGCTTTACCAAGCTGGTACCGAGTGTCACGATTCACTAGGTTCCAAAGAACCTAGAGAATCGCCTTTATCTCTACTGCCTCTCTTATGTCCCTGTATTTGGGAGTCTGTGCCAGAACCCTTGTTTTTTTCATAGATCATGGTATGATTAAGTTCCAGACTGTTCAACAATGGCTAATCTAGTCCCATGTCTCAGCCAGGTGTGCCTCTGATGTTCTTGGCATCTGATGTCTTCTGTCCTTGTTGTTTGCTACACTGGTACAGTATTTTATAAATCCCTAGTTTTCATAAACCAAGGTAATCTTTCACATTTTCCAGTAGTCCTCTTATTTTGGTAGGTGAACGGAACATGCACGTAATGTTATGTTTCTTGAGAATCCTACTGATCTTCGAAGAAACTGATCCTTCATAGGGCAAATAAGACACAGTCTTTGCTTCATATTGCTCTTCCCTATCAAGTATCAGAGGGACTGGTTAAAAAGCTTTCTGCATGTATTTGATTGTGTATCCATTTTCACAAAAGACTGAACCTTGATGCTCTATTTCCGATATCAAACAATTTCTTTCTTTGAGAGCTTTAATGGTTTTCTACTAATCATATTTCTTTTCCCCTTGGCATTTTTGCGGTGGATCCTTTCGTTCCTGACAGTGCCTATGGTATTTATATTCTTCTGTCGGCTACATTACATTCTCTTCAGATCACCGCATCACTCAGGCAACTTGTGTCAACAAGAGAAGTAGACAAGACAGAAGACAAAAGCTTTCTGTACTGCTAGTGACAAAGTGTAGAGGATGTGAACTTCTTTCATTGGTTCGATAGAAGAATGACAACCAGCGGAACATGAACAAACATCAGTGGATACTAACTGAACATGTCCAAATACAGTTTGCTTGTCCTGCCTACCATTTACAATGGAGAGTATTGTTGTTTGCTGATGCTTCTTCACTTGTGTTTGTTTTGATATAAAGGTGTAAATAAGGCTTTACATGAATAGCAAATCTTGTGCCCTCTTAAAGCTCACAGAACCATGCCACTACTGCCACAAATTCTGCCTTACAGAAACCAATTAGGTCAAAAAAAAGAAAAGAAAGGATTTGCACTAAGACAAACACACATATCCCAAAAACATGCTATCACACACCCTGAAGAATTTTATTGGCAGTGACAACAGCTACAAAAACCAACACTTACGAATTTTAAGTGTTTTAAAGCAGAACTTTTTCAGCTAAGAAAAGTACAAATTCTCCATACCAGCAGTAAAATGTAGGAGATTTCAAGGAATGTCTGCAATTGTAAACAATCTAAGTATTAGAAAATGAGAAGGGGAGCACTGAAAAAAAATTGTGAGTAAATGCACAGTCTTAATAATGTCTCTTGTAAATGAGTTATAACTACAACATGTGGTAACTCTATTAAATATAAAAGAAAACAATTAGTAACAACAATGTTTATGACAGAAGGCCAATGTCCATCTTGTCAGCTCCTAAAACAGCAACAACTTGAGGATGACTTAGAAAATTTTAAAAATACAGTTGTAGCTGGAGATTCAGGGATTTTCCAAAATTCTTTCGTCAAGGTTAATAAAAAGGGAAAGCTGCTGCAGCAAACTTTTTTGAAGTTTGTTTCTTTCTAGATTCAGAGTTTGGAGTTGCTTCCTTCCTCTCCTCATTAAACTTTTCCTTGTTCTTTGTGTGTGTGTGTGTGTGTGTGTGTGTGTGTGTGTGTGTGTGTGTGCGGGTGTGTGTGTGCGCACCCGCATGCACTCACCCGGGTGGTGGTGGTGGTGGTGGTGGTGGTGGTGGTGGTGGTGGGGGGGGGGGGGGGGTAGAAGTATTTTCTAAGCTTTTGATGCAACTATCACAGTTTTGGTATGTTACTCTAGCCTGCAGGTCGAGTAGTTCATTCTTACATTACCACACATTTATCAGATGTCAGTTAAAAACTAACATCAGTAGTTCACCTGAAAGAGAGAGAGAGAGAGAGAGAGAAAGAGAGAGAGAAAGTATACAGTCAGCATGTTGCCATTCATCTTTACCATTGAGAAGATGTACCACAACTGTAGAATTTAAAGTTATGATAGTGAGAGGTCACAATTATGATCCACGGAACATGCAAATAACTAAACAATACAACAAGTTAATATTAATTTAACAAATGAAATGAGGAAATGTACCTGTAGAGGGACTTACATTGCTGTGCGGGCTCACCCAATATGCGATACCTCTAGTCATCGAAGGCCACTCAAGTGGTTCACTGCTGTACATATGGTTCTGAACATTTTCTTGATCTGAGAATAGCATCTTGTATTGAAGTTCGAGAAACTTCTCCCAGAAGGAAAGTGTTGTGGCTCGCAGAGGTATCATCTCTGCATTTACAAGTTCCCTTTCTCTATCTTTCTGATCCTCAGCTGAAAAAATTTTACAGTATCTCCTTGTTTCAAGCATTAGGAAAAGAGAAACAAGAAACACAAAAATAAAAAATACAAAAATAAATACTTTGTGTGTACCGATGTTCTTCGACATTCCATACAGTATCGTCTTGATGAATGGCTCGGTCTGTGACCACTTCGTGTTGGTTGAAGCCCCAGTCTGGTAACTGACGTCCACTAAATTTCAAGGCTTGGCTCGAATTCACATGGATAAGATGCACCTTTAATACAAATTAAAAACAAGCAATCTAAGAACAAGATGACAACAAACTAGGAACCACCTGTGTTGATGACGCAAAGCTGTTTTTCATTAAATATGGGTACTAGCAAAATTTGAAAATAGCAATGCCTACTGACCAGGCTGCCAATACAGAAAAAGCTGAATCTTCAGTTCTAATTCTTTAGTTACTAACTTACTTACTTACTTTCTTCTTCTTCGCAATGAACAGATCCTTTTCTTCCAGCATAATGAACGTTAACTTTCATTGCGTCTTGTATTTTTTTGATTTTTGTAACTACAAAATATTATGTTAAAGAGGGTAATAATAGCTCTACAAAGACAAAAAGAATAGAAGGTTTAATTGAAAGCTATCACCATACCTAACAGCAGGAAAAAGCAGAGAATAGCAAATTATGAATGAGCATGAATGAGCACACTCTACATTCTCTCTCTCTTTCTCTCCCTCCCCCCTCTCTTTCTCTTCCTCTTCCCCTTCTTCTTCTTCTTCTTCTTCTTCTACAGGACAACTAAATAATTCTTGTTCTCAAATCAACATATTCAATCTGTGTGTGTGTGTGTGTGTGTGTGTGTGTGTGTGTGTGTGTGTGTGTGAGAGAGAGAGAGAGAGAGAGAGAGAGAGAGAGAGAGAGGGGGGGGGGGGGGGGGGGGGGAATTGTAAATTAATGAAGCCCTCCATTTTTGGCAAAACATGGTTGAATCCAGGGCACAACAGATACTCTATTGTATTAATTTTGGTCTACGTTTCATCTGTATCTCACTTTACTGTTAAATATATTTATTTGACAATAAACTGTGGCTTAGAAATATTCAAATGATTGGAGAGTGGTACTATCAGGCTTACATGAGCAGGAGGAAAATGAAAACAACCACAATAAATAAATTACAGAGTTGCAGCATTTCACCCAGCACAATGATGTTACAGAAAACATTGATAGCGCATCTACTTGGGAATGAATGACAAGCAATGGTGATGTAAGTAAAGTATTATTTTCATTGAAACAATGTTGATAGTACTGCAAAAAATGATTTGCAGGCTGTTTTGTGTACCTACATTGCAACAGTATGCCTGATAATCTTGTCACTCCCAGTTTCCACATGACTATTATAAGCCATGAACAAAAGAGGCCAGCTGTTAAAACTAACTGTTCTAGTCTGTATCCAACAAAATTCTAATATGGCATCGGCCAAATGTGATGGTAATGAGGGCTCTCTGATCAGGATAGTTTTCACAATAGTTAGGGCTTCACCGTCATAATCAGGTATTTACACCCACTATTGGGTGGTGGTTAAGACAAGAAGTGTATCGTATCCAGATTTGCTCACCTTTCCATAGTTATTGTTCTTATTTTATCAGTGCACTAGACACTCTGTATTTTATTCATGATATGGAGTGAGGGTGACAGGGTTGGCTGTGAACTTTTTTTTCACATCTTTATCTGTGTTGTAATACCCAGATCCACATTGCACAGCACGAGGCAGTACTCAAAATATGGTCAATGTCATTAGAGCCTGATGTATAGAAGTTGCTTAATGTTTCCCTGCAGTGTTAAGTGCATCTTTTGCTTTTGTACGGTATTTGGCCCACCATACATTTCTGTGTAGTGTGCATATATTCTGTTGAAGGTCTTTTCTATGTGGTGAGTAGCAACCTACCCTGTTCATATTATCATTCTATTTCAAATAGAAAATATCTTACTAAGGTAGAAGACACAAAACAGTAGATTGTGCTGAAGGTGCTTTCATGTTTTCATGTGTTTTAGAAGAACAATATATAACTTCAGCACAGATTTGTATTCAGAAACACTGGAAAGTATTGTCAATGAAGTGCTCCTTTATGGTCAGACTCCATTGTGCTAAGAAAAGGAGTTTTATAGTTTAATGTCATAGTGACTTATAGATCATTGAAGATTAAGCAATTACCTTAGGAAAGCAGAAAATCTATATTTTAACGTCTTACTAACACTACAGTAGTTAGACACTGAATGCACGACTAATTTATGGGGATGGGGAAGGAATATGGTCGTGGCTTTTCCAAAAACCTAAATCAGAATCCCTATTGATCCATGATGGATACATGACAGTACCACAGTAGTTATAGACACTGAATGCACGACTATACGTAAGGGGATGGGGAAGGAATATGGTCATGGCTTTTCCGAAAACCTAAATCAGAATCCCTATTGATCCATCATGAATACGTGACAGTGGCCGGTCAGATATTTACCAAAGAAAAATCACCAAACAGCCGTAGGTTTTCGGAAGGTGTTATTTTACTTAGACAAGCAGTTTCGGCATCTCTTAATGCCACCTTCAGGCCTCTATGCACTCCATGTATAGAAAATCAGATACACTGATGCATGGATAACTGGAGCCAGCAATGCCTGCATTCCGTGAATTTTTGTGGAGTGAATACTTCGAAGACTTGGCGACAAGTCTTCGAAGTTTGCACTCCACTTGACAAGTCTTCAAAGTACACACTCCACAAAAATCACGGAATTGATGGCTCTAATTATGCATGAATCAATGTATCTGATTCCTGACACATGGAGTGCACAGGGGTCTGAACATGGCACTAAAGAGATGTCAAAACTGGTAGTCTAAATAAAATAACACCTTCTGAAAACATTCAGCTATTTGGAGAATTTTTTTTGGTAAATTATATCAGAATGGCTCCCTCCTACCAAATAAAGAGTTCAGAGTCTTAAGCAAAGTGGCACTTCACTCAGTTGTTTTGTGGTCTACACAACATGTCAAATCCTACAGAATCATGTCCAGTACAGTAGTGTGATGTTCAGACGAACACCCCTGTGTTCCATCATTTTCTATTAAGGGAAGAAAACTGAAATTTAACAGTCCATCAAACTTCCACTTAAGTAGTGTAAGAATCAAACACAAAACAATACTATTGCTTATAACTTTTACTAGAGAAATCATTAATTAACAGCACAAAGAATTTAATTTATTGTGAACATCATATTCTAAATTAACATCCTTATGTTTAGTTGCTCAGTGAAGTCAACGTGCAAACAAAAGATTAACAATGGAATGTAAACTTACTAGAGACTCAATCGTATGCCAGACATCCCCAACTTGATCTCTGTTGATAATATCTACTCGCCACAAGTTCTGAGCAGGCATAGACACATTGTAATCGATGTAACAGCTCACTTCCTATAGACAGTTTGGAAAACAATTTAATAACGGGGAAAAAATGAGCAGAGAAGATAATCAAAGTCTTTCCTTCTTTTAATAGACCAGACCTGATTTTGTGGTGACATTGGAGCAGCAACATCATGCGAATTTAAAGCGCGACTTGTCATTCCATGGACAAGTTGAATAACATCTCCATGTCGAATGGCATCTACAGGCTGTGACACCACAAGGTCATTCCTTAATGGACGCTTTACAATCCACCAATTGTTGACATCCTTGAATGAATAACATGTAACTTGTTGCTGGTGAGAGCTGCCACGCTTGTCTGGGTAACGTATTGGATACACGTGGGCATGAGAGTGCAGCCAGCAGGTTCTTCCGTGAGAGTGACGAAGTGTAACTTGAGAACCGTGTGCCACTTCCAGTGGCTGTCCTCTGGTTATCGATGCCAGGCCACCCTGTGGGAGAAAGCATATCTTTCTTATTCCAAGACTTTTTTTAATGATATTTTAAACTGAATCCTATATTATAACATCTGAATGGCCACAAATATTTTAACTTATGTCTTAGACTGGGTAATGGCATTTATGCAGGATGGTCTTATAATCTATTGAAATTCTTTCTGAGTTTCTTTTTGCCCACCCGAGTGGTTTGATGTAAGGAAATCATGGCTTTAACATTTTCCCATACATATGTAATAAAAATGGCAAAAAACAACAACATAAAGACACCTAATCTCAGTACTGTCAAACAAAAACAACAAAGGAAAGTGTATAGAAAGTTCTGGAAGAGCATAAATAATTTAAGAGTAAAGGTGGCCACTCACCGAACAGGCAGAAGTGTAGAGCTTTCTCTCTCTCTCTCTCTCTCTCTCTCTCTCTCTCTCTCTCTCTCTCTCTCTCTCTCTCACACACACACACACACACACACACACACACACACACTGTGCTGGCTGAACACACACAGCTGGATCTGCAGTTCAGTGGGGGAAATGGGGTGGGGGTTTCCTGGCGAGGAGTGGGTGGAAGAATAAAGAGGCGGGAAACAAGAGGAAGTATTTGGGACAGGGAGCTGTGGCTCGGAGAGATGCAGCAGATGTGCAGGATAGAAATGCGAGAGGGAGGGGCAGCAGGTATGCATGATAGAAACGCGAGAGGGGGGGGGGGGGGGGGGGGGGGGGCAGCAAGTGCATCGACTAGTCATGTGACACGTGACACACAGGCACCGGAGCAGGTGAGTCTGTGCAGCTCATGATAAAGATGACATGAAAGGGTTTACTGGGGAGGGATAACTGTTGGGTAGAGGGTGTGAGGGCAGTGGGTAAGCAGAGACTGAAGGCAGGAGGATTACATGAAAGAAGGGTGTGTTTCAAGGATAAATGCCTCTTACAAAGTTCAGATATGCTGGTGCTGAGGAAAGGATCCAGCTACAACAGGCTGTGAAGCAGCCTTTCCATTTGAGTATGTTGCACTCAGCAGCACTGTATGTCACTGGGTGGTCAACTCTTTCTTGACCACAATTTGGTAGTGAGCATTCATTCTGGTGGATAGTTGGTGGTCATGTGGAGATAATTGTCCAGAAATTGCTTTCACACGTGGCCCTGCCTCAGGTGGGTTTGGGTTGAGATGAGCCTGTGACATGAATAGATTAAGCTGTGCTGAGTAGGCAAATAAGGGTAGGCAAATAAGGCAGGTCCTGCACTTGGGTCTTCACAGGGATATGACGTCTGTAGCAAGGGATTAAGACCAGGACTGGCATAAGGGTGGACCAAGATGTCATATACATTGGGCGAGTGATGGTATAGCACTTTAAAAAGGGTGGGATGGACTGTGGACTGGATGTCCCTCATTTCCGGGCACGATGATAAGACAGTCAAAGCCCTGGCAAAGGACACGGTTCAGCTGTTTCAATCCAGGGTGATACTGGGTGAGTACAAGGAAGTTTCTTTGCAACTCTTCTTGGGAAGTGGTGGGAGGAATAGGGGTGTGAGAGGATATGGCACAAGAAATCTGTCTGCAGACAAGTTTACTGTAAAATAGGAAGTGTTACCACCAATGGGGCAAAACTTATAAAGCTGGACAAGAGAGTCAGGGAAAAACTGAGAAAGTTGAACAAAAGAGGAAATGAGAATTTGATTGCTTTAGGAATAGATTACGGAGAAGAAGAGACAAAATTTCAAGGCTTGAACATGCAAAGAATTCTAAGGTCAATGAATAATGGGTATAAAAGGTACTACAACTGATAAAGCTGAAACAAAAAGTCTATTATGATGTGGGTACCTCAGAAGAACATTCCAAAATATCTGACCAAAAAAATTTGGAAATGAAATACTAAAGAAAGGTGGAAACATGGGAGACCTCTAAGAAGGTGCAAAAATGATTTTTATGATGTAATGTGTACAAGACTACTTCTGAAACGTGACTGGATGGATAGAGAAAAGTGGAGATCAGGAAGTTAGAAATGACACTGGCCCTAAAAAATTGTCCTGAACATATACAATGCAACTGATCGGCTTGAGGCAGGTCAGAGTGTTGCCACCATTGCAAGCAGGGCTGGAATTGAATAAAATGAGACCTCATGAATGAAGACTACTGCTATTGCCAGAACAACAGCAGTGGGCATGCATTGGATGTCATAGCTCGTGCACAGTGGGCAGAATATATCAGGACACTGTGAAGCTCATGAAAAAGATTGTTCTTCAGAGATTTTACAATCATCATCTTAATGAAACCACGTATGTAACACACCCACCTTAGCTTCATTTTTTTGTGTGAAAACCACACATGGCATCACTATCCTGCACATCACACTCTTTAGACACAGTACTGAATCTCAATACATACATCTGTGTTGGACTATGTTTCTGGGATTGTAGTTATCTTACTGGTCATGAGAGAATATGTTGCCTCATATGCATCACCAAGCAGCTTAACTAACAATTCACTCTTCTTTTTAAACCGTTGCGAGGAAATCTAGAATGATGTCACAGCGGATAAGAGGTGGAACTCATATTCAGAGGAAACTGACTCCAATTCTCCACCTAGCCACCCGAACTCTGCATACGACTTCCTTTAATCACTTATGGGAAATGCCAGGATGGTTCATTTGAAAAGAATATAGCCAATTTGATTCCCTATCATAGTCCAAACCAAAGCTTTGTTGTGTCTTCCATACCTTGTCATAAGAAAAAATAATAATCTTGCTTTTCTTGTGGGAAATTCAAACTGAAGCGACACACAAGCTATTATTACCATATTCTCTGAACCACTCTCATGCTTATTCCATTAAACTATGAGAATGGTAATTAAAAAATGGAAAATCCACGATGGAATGTAACAATGTATAGCGGACATGCTGATTCTCAGATAGGCACAACAAAAATACTGGCAAAAAATGAGCTTTCAGCTAACAAGGCCTTAATATATATATATATACAAAAATAAAAAAAATAAAAAAAAAATAAATAAATAAATAAATAAATAAAAAAGGAGAACACACACACACACACACACACACACACACACACACACACACACTTGAAGGGAAGATGAACTAATCCAATAATACTCTTTAATTGCTTTAATCCAGTTGAGTCCAACTGTGAATCTCACAACACAGTAAGACCATATTTCAAATTCTACACTCACTACATTAATATTTGTTGCTCACTGCTAAGAGACTGTACAAATAACAGAGTGATGTATGACGTAACCTTTTATTCAGAAGGCAGTAACATATGATGGTCTTCTTGAATCCCAGGAGAAATCTTATAGCTTCAGCATCTACAACAATTGTTGCAATGATAGTGTTGCGAGTGCCTATGGATGTTTGGTGAAATACAAGTCCATGCACGACCCCAGAAAATTAGTCCACTGTGAATGGTGATCAACTGGTTTTTGGGACTACTGTATCATACTGTATCATTACCCAAACTGGACATGCAGGTAGATCTAAGCATCATGCGTTAAGTGTGTATGTATCATTTTTAAAAAAAAAAAAAAAAAAAAAAAAAAAAAAAAAAAAAAAAAAAAAAAAAAAAAAGTGACTAAGGGACAGTCTGTACACACCTCCATTCAGCTCCTAAGAAACTGTAACTATGTGATCATCAGGAAATGGGCATTGAAATTTCCTTACATCAACCTACTCCAGCAGAGGAGGAGGGGCGGAGGTGTAAAAGAACTTCAGTTGATTTTGTATCTATCCTGCATAAACAGCTATTACGCAGTCTGAGACATATTTAAAAATCTTCAACTTTGAGACTGACATAAAGATACATTTGGGCAATACAAGATTGTTTTCAGAGAAACTGCTATCACTGCTACAAATCAAAAAATGAAACACAGCAAATTATAAATAATATGAAATGGAAATCTTTACAAATTATTTTTGCTCTTGGTTGGAAAAACAGTATCTATTGCAAACATATGAAGATAAACAAATAGAGAACAGCTTTAAAAAATTCTAGCACTTATCGGTTCTACATAACAGCCTGTGTCATGTTCTTATGAATGACTCTTCTTACAGCTTATATTGCATGAGGCTTTTCATAATAATTAGATAGCTGTAAATTGTAACTAATAAAGTGCTTAACTTTTCCCCACACTTGACAGTTTTACTACCTTTCATTCTCTCTATTGTGGTCTGTAAAGACCAGTCCCCCCCCCCCAAGCATTAATCACACAGAAATTTAGCAGCAGCAGCACAACTGTCAAGAAGA
Organism: Schistocerca serialis cubense; assembly: GCF_023864345.2. Classification (NCBI taxonomy): domain Eukaryota; kingdom Metazoa; phylum Arthropoda; class Insecta; order Orthoptera; family Acrididae; genus Schistocerca; species Schistocerca serialis. The sequence goes on from NC_064643.1 coordinate 527,327,547, forward strand.
TGTGGTCAGTGATAGTGTGTGGAACACAGTGCACTGCAGCACAGCATCACACAGTATGCCAAGTGCTGTGACGAATGTTTCACAGTCAATTGTGGCCATTACTGTTATATGAATGATCAGCAGTATGTTAGTGAGGACAAGCCAGCGTCTACGAAATATTTTTCATTTGATTTTAAGAAAGCTATTAGTAAAAAAGTTAGTCTTTAGCATCTTACAGAAATCCAGTTCATTTTGAGAGGAGATTTAAGACTTTGTGCAGTGGTGCGCAGCGCATCTAATTTTTTTCTGAGAGCATTATGAATAATCTTGTTTTTTTTTTTTTTTTGTGAATAACCTAGTTGTGACACCATCATATTACATTATTGGATCAAGGTACCACAGACTAGGTTTTGGTAAATGTTAGCATGCAAAGAGGTGAGCATTTTTCTGTATGATTAATACTCGAAACTTGTTTAACTATCGAGATATGAGAGTAGCTATAATTTTTTCAATGACACAATTTTTAACAGCTCATTAAAAAAGAAGTACCATGACACAGCACATGTTAATGTTTACAGTATTCTATGTAGGTCTTCTGACCTTAAACTGAAACAAGACTGCTATTGTTCTACAGGATGTAATTGATAAGTAACAATAAGTTTTAATTGTCCCTCTCTGCACCAAAGCATTTTATATGCAACTTATAGACTGCTTTATAGCCCCCACATGCAACATCAACTTGCCAGCTAGTCTTCACAGCATCATTACTGAAATGATCTTTATGTCAGTGCACGTTGCCTATGAAAATGCAGCTCTTTTTTAAACACACACACACACACACACACACACAAGTGCAACGTATTATTTCCTGTGCATCATATTTGCACTCCACAATTCCTGAAGGACAGGGACAATATAATATGCTAGATGTGTGTTCCTGATGACTGCAGTTTTTCAAGACTTTTGTTGGGCCATAGTTCACAATTATAATTAGCTTTACCATCACTACTTTAACTATAATGATACAATGGTAGATTTAATATTTGGTGGCCAAAAATCTGAATATATTTTTGATTATCCTGCGTGCCTGAGACAATGACAATTAAAAACAGTTCGTATAAAAACATTGCCTACTTCCATCAGCATGGATATAGCAAAATGGAGTCAGATGAAAAGCCTCACCTGAAGCAAATGCATATAGCAGCGAGGTGTCATTACTAGGCAGCACAGTCACTCTATGTTAAGTCTAACGAACGCCACACCAGGTAGTTACTTGAAATCTGTGTACCCAAAAACTCCCCATCACTCACTATCTTCTTGCAGCACTAATGTCCACCCAAGTAAACTATTGAAACTATTGACTGACATCATAAGCCTCACAAGCCCCAAGTAGCACTATTCTGTGAGTCTGACACAGCAGTCACATGACACTGCATGACGACATGTTTTCCATCCATAGTTCATACACTGTTTAGTAATTGACCCTGCATTAAAGTCATCAGCAGTAAGTTGTTGGTTCAGGAAGAAACTGGTGATGGAGGGCCTCCCACAGTGTTCAAATATACCCCATCATGGTAGACTGTAGAGTAAGCAACGTGGTAACTCAAGATACCCGCAAATGAGTAATATACTTTTGCAAGTTGACAGGAGTAAATTCAAATAATGCTTCTAATCATTATAATACACCTTGGCAAGAGAAAAGTTAACAGTGATCTGAATCAAGTGCTGAAATAATTTATGCATCATGTCTTCAATGGAAAAGTTCATAACTGCACATAGTCATAAACAGCAGAATTAATTTATGCTGCTGACATCTGCTTAATACTGCATGGAACAGTACCTCAAGTAATACTACAACACAAACAATTTTTATTTGTAAGTTTTGTCACAGTGTACAACTGTTTGCCGTAACGGGAATGTATACAACACATACATGCCACAAGTAATGTGTACTAGGACCTATATTCCAAAAGCTATTTTGTCATTAGGTTGTAGTAAGATTAAAGAAAAATCACCTGACAAATGACACTTTAAAACAGAGTTAAGAATTGCTATGTTCTAACAATGATTACATCAATTGACACTGATAGAGTTTCGAGTTCTGCTTACAAACACCTGAATCACAACGGTCAGATTTTTGATACTGCAAACAAATGCCTAAGTATAAAATAATTTGTTGAAGCTGGTAGCACAAGAAAATATAATTAGTGAAATATGTCAAAGAATATGTAATTAAAAAATAGCTAAAGAGATTAACCTGATATGCCATCACCAAACTCAAGTCTTTCTTTCACACAATTTCAAAGTATGGTTAATCATTTACACTGTGTACTTGAAGCATTTACCAAGATACAATTTCTGGGCTGCATGGATCCACTTTAAACAGCTATGGCTGCACTTTCCAATTTGCTGTTTTCATCTATGCTGGTGCACCAACCTCAGACTGTGGTACAGTTGTTGAGTGTGATCCATTCATTCCCCACCCATACCTCTGTTGCAATTCTTCAATGGTTACCATACGACATCCTACTGATGTGTGTTTAAAATGTAAGCTTGGTTCAAAAAAATCTGGTTTGTAAAACTCCACACTTTTTTAGTAATGTATGTTATTGATTTCAAAGTTACATAATTACATCTTCGGACATCCATACAACAGTCAATAGTTGTGGAATTCAGTCGGCATTTTCACTACTTTACTTCATTGTTCAAACTTCAGATCCTAAGTAGGACAACAGTTGGGTCACAAGAGCAGCAGCAAACAGAGCTGCATTTGTATTACTTTTTCTATGCATAGAAGCTGTATCTGATAGCTCAGAATTAATTACATTAGCACTACAATGCCATTATTATAGTTTTAATAATAGAATTTATAAACAAAACGATGATGAGGCAATGGACATTGCTGATCTGGCTGTTTGATATTTGCATGAACTATCTTGTGTCAAAAAGGTTCTTAGTTAACCACAAAAGCATGAATTATAAAAGACATAATAATACAATTACTAAAAGACTATAAAATATTAATACTCAGAAGTTCTAGGTAAAATAAAATAAGAGAAAGAGTAAATGTAACCACTCTCCTCATAGTTCATGCATTGAGTAGATGACAGGTACATAAAGACTGTAAATGCTTCTTCAGAGGCCCCCCCCCCCCCACCACCCAACTCTCTCTTGCACACGGGCGCACACACACACACACACACACACACACACACAAACAACTTAAGTTGTGAAGCAGCATACTGTGCTCAGCAGGTTGCTCTGCACCTAGATGATCAACTCTGTTCTCAGTCAGTTTTGGGGGTGCCATTTATTCAGTTGGACAGTTGGTAGCGATCATGACCACATAAAAAGTTGTGCAGAAATTATAACAAAGCCAGTATATGACAATGATGCTTTCACAGGTGACAGAGGGATAATATTCCTGTGACAGGAGTGGAATATGATATGCTGGGTAGAAGCTTAGGACAGGTCTTGCGTCTAGGACTTCCACAGGGATCTTACCAATGTGGAAAGTGGTTTAGAGCAGATTTGGTATAGGGGTGAAGCACATATTTCATAGGCACGTTGGGCAGTACAATACTACTTCATGAGGAGTGGGAAGGATTGTGGGCAGAATGTTCCTGATTTACGAGCACTGTGACAGGGAGATAAAATCCTGGTTAAGGATGTGATCAAGTTTCTCCAGTCCATCTTGATACTGGGTAAGGAAGGGGGAACGCAGAGTGCTCCTTTGTATCCGGTTCAATGGAGGTCGTTGGAAAATTAGTGACATGTGTGGATAGAGTATGGGAGATCTATTTGCGCCCTTTGTTTGGAGGGCATAGCTTGTCTGTGAATACCTTAGTAAGACCTTCAGCATATGGGCAAGGCATTGCTTATAAATGTGAATGTGCCACCTGCTGCTGGCCGGACTATCTGGGAAAGACTTTTTAGTGTGGAAAGCATGGCAGCTACCATAAAGAAAGTGCTGTTGATGGTTGGTGGGCTTGATATGAACACAGGACTTCATCTAACCACAGAAGTGGAAGTCAACATCCAAGGAATTTGCTCAATGAGCTAAGGAGGACCAGGTGAAGCAGATAGGACAGGTGCTGAGGTTGTGGAGGAATGAGGATAGATTGTCTTGGCTGTTGGTCCACATCATAGGTGTCTTCAGTTAATGTGAACCAGACATCGGGGGTGGGGGTTAGGACCTTGGGTAACTAGGAGAGACACTACTACAAAGTGTCTGAAAAATCTCCATACCCCTCTTGACATTATAGTTTGGGGAAATCACTAATTGTTTTGTCTGTATATCCGATTTGAAGTTGATGAAAAGCATTGCTGTTCGTATTGTATGAATTTGTTTCTATATCACACTGTTTCAGTTGCAAAGCTACGACTCTGCGAGTCGATACTTCCACTATTTAGGAGCAGTTAGTGGTATGTGTGCGGGTGCATGAACACACAGGGCAAACAATGACAGAGATAATGAGTGTGCTTGGAAAACATTTTGGCAAGGCCCCACCACATAAAGCAACATCAATTGAATGTTTTCATTTCACACAGTATCAAAGACAGGCCACATAGTGGACATAAGGAAAAGCAAGAGGAAAGGTATGCTTCTGTCGCACAATGAAATGACAGTCTCCAATGAAACCCATTTACAAAAAGGGAGCTGGACTTCAAGCACGTTGACCAACAGAGTATGAACACATTAAAAATTTTTGAGAGGAAATGATTTAGATCATTTCTTGTGAATGAATAGAGACAATGACACAGAGCACTGAGTTCCAGGCTGCTGTGTTTTGTTGGCACAATTTTAATAATTATTTAAACAAAAACGTTTTTAATATAGTGCATTTTCAATTGGACTAAAAAGTGTAAAATAATTTATCTTAGCCTTATACAGATCCTAGCCCTAAGCAGATAGTCCTGAATATTTGTGCTTGTGGGAACTAAAAACACAGGATGCATGCAAGAGATAATAGTTAGGAGAACAATACAAAACTGATGCATAAATAGTTTGCCTCCTAACTATTATATATTACATGCACCCATTGTTTTTCTTATAAATTTTGGAAGTATTGTAATAGCTATTAAAAATTCACAAACACAAATTATCAAGGCTATTTCTGTGGGATTAGGAATTGGTTTGGGGCTAGGAAAAATTATTTTGTATTCCTCAGTCCAGTTTAGAAACATGTTATGTTAAAAATTTGTTTTTATTTAAATAATAATTTTCTGATTTTTGGTCCTGTGTGTGTGAAATTTTTCCTTGGACTTAAATCATTCTGACGACACACACACACACACACACACACACACACACACACACACACATATTAGCCTTTCTACCCAGGGCTTCACCCTCGTACTTGTATGTCACATATATTGCACATATCTCCTCCCTCCCCAGTCTCCTTTCATCTCCTCTTCCCCCTTCTGCTCAGCCATGCTCATCTGCTCTCACATCACCTGGAACACATTCAGATACTACCTGCACAACATGTTGGTCCTGCAAGACAACGAAGATGTGAGGTTTTACCAAACTTTTTCACCAGCACCTTCACCCCTACTGAACAGACCGACAAGAAGGCGAGTTAATTTTGAACTTTCATCCAGTTCTGAGCTATGTTCAAACTTTCAAGTCTCTAGCTCATTGGGAAGTTCGTTTCCAATCCACTGCAAAATTTGTACAGAACAGGCAGGCAGACAAAAAAGTGACCTCATAAAAATCTGTTATTTTCTGATGAATGTGTGGTATATCGTAGCTCACAAACAAGTAACACGATTCTCCTGTCTAATGAAATATACCCGTGTGTGCAAGAGATGGAAAGCAACACACCTTGTGTTGTGATGCAATCCGTGATGTCATCACAGTATCCACCTGGAGCATATACATTCTTTATTTCTTGTATGCAAATGAAAATATTTATTTTGACATGTGACAAATGTATTAGGTTGGTGCATAAGTTTAAAATGTTTTTGTTTTGCATGTTGGTATTCCAATTGCTATGGGTTTATTTATCGACTGTCATTTTTATTTGAGGTTCACTGTTGCTATCTGGGTTTACATATCATCATTTTGTCATTTGGAGATAGTAAGCAGAGCTGTGGATGCTAGAAAGTAAGATGTCAAATGGAGCAATCGTAACATTTCCGACACATTCTTCCGTTCAAATTCAATTGAGGTGATAGCAGCAGATGCAGCCAGAAACATCTGCGCCCTGTATGGGGATAAATCTGCGCCCTGTATGGGGATAATGTCATTGGACTGAGCACGGCAAGAAAATGGTTTTCTCATTTAACGAGAATCATTTCGACATTAGTGACTATCTATATTCAGGAAGACCTTCGGGGTTTGATGAAGAGCATTTAAACACAACCACAATGATCCACATCTTTGTACTCAAGTACATGTGATCATTGGCACCACAGTGCGACATTTGCATGTGATGGGGAAACTTCAAAAATCAGATGTATGGGTGCCACACACTCTAAGCCAAAACCACAAAAATTAGTGGGTGGTCCTATGTGCGTCTCTGCTTGCTCGTCATTAAATGGCTTGTGAACGACACCGACCATTCCTATTCTGCATGGTTACCGGTGATGAGAAACGGCGTCTTTATGCAAACAAAAGGAAAAGAAAGAGATGGCTGAGCCCAAACAAAGCAGCAACTCCCTCTACAAAGATCTGTGTACATCCTCAAAAGATAATGTTATGCATGTGGTGGAACAGTAACAGTGTGGTGTACTGCGAATAGCTTCCCTGAGGTGTAACCATCTCTGCTAGCATTTACTGTCAACAACAGAGATGTTTTGCAGATGCTATCCAAGAACAATGACCATGAAAACTGTGTCACGTGATGCTACTCCACGACATCTGCCCGCTTTCTGCATGACTGACAAAAAACACTATAAAGGAGTTGGGTTGGGAAATCGTTCTGAATCCATCTTATTCACCTGATCTTGCGTCCTCAGATTTTTCACCCTTTCTGCTCTCTGCTGAACAGCCTTCAAGGAAATTACTTTCCAGATAAAAATGCACTCCAAACATGGCTCAATGAGTTCTTTGCTTCAGTACTACATGATTTCTCACAGTGTTAGCAGACTGTTGTAAATAGTGAAGAAGAATATATTATTAATGACTAAAGTCTCCGTTATGTGTATCTGTTGTGTTTATTAAACTTATGGAAAAACACTACAGACTTATGCACCAACTCAATAGTTAATGCCTCAACTCAAAGACAAGGGAATCATGGATCATATGTGGGCACAGGAGGGCAGAGATCCAATGCACTTTGAAATTCAGTTACGCGAGTTCCTTCATGAATAATTTTGATACCCCTGGATTGGGCACAGTTCAGGCAACATCTCCAGCCCCATTGAGACAGCCACTTCAAAGCATGGATCTTACCATGTCAGACAACTCATTACGAGAAATAATAAAGAGCTTCAATGTTGAGGAAGCCTTTCAAAGTACAACTACTGATATGCTACACAATATGTTAAGAATGCATGAAGATGCATGGATCTCTGTGTAAGGCACAACAGTGCACATGAAAGATCCACTGTAGTTTTTACATATAGGTACTTCAATATATAATGTAGTGTTTTGACTTGGTGGAAGGAAACATCTTGCACAACATAGATGATCCACAAACAGGTTGGCATATGACAGTAATATGTGAATGCCCATGGCTGAGTCACAGATTTATTTGCAAATACAGTATTCCTCTCCCAGGAGAAGTAGTTACAGATATGGATATAGTTGGTTAGGTGTGTACAGAAAGAGAGACCCTCCACACACACACACACACACACACACACACACACACACACACACCTCTGTGCTGCTACAGCATACCAGCTGAACCCACAATGTGTACTCCAGCTTGTTAAAGCACTTGTCCAAAAGTTAGCAATGTTTACATTCTTTTTTGTGTGCCTGTAAATAATTCAATCCTTTTACTAATTGGTGTGCTGTTTCCTTTGCTCTTTAGTTATTTATGTTCTACAGTATTTTCCTGAATATGTTGTTATTCCATTCTCAAGAAGCACTTTGTTGATAAGGACAATGGTACAAAGCTGTTCAAACAGAAGAAAATAGAAGTCTGGCCTCTTCAGCCAGTGATAGTGATGACTGTGTGTGTGTGTGTGTGTGTGTGTGTGTGTGTGTGTGTGTGTGTGTGTGTGTGTTCTATTTTAGAAAAAGGCCTTAACTTATGTGTTTAGTAGTCTTTCCATTGTGCGTGTCTGTGGCTCAAAATTTCGGCTGTAATGTGAATAGCAATCTACCTGTTTCATAATATTGTCATTATTCCATCCTGGATTTTCCATTGATAGAGGAAAATAAAATGAATATAAAGATCTCAGCAACTCAACATTTACATGGAGCAATGCCAACTTGCTCTTAATCTAATAAATGACATATGTTGCAGTCCCACAGATGCTAAGAACAGAATGGCTAAACTGTCACAAAACACATACAAAAGCACAAGAAAATACCCTAGCTTAGGACAGAAGGATAGGTGTTATGAAGTTATAAAGGAAAGACAGTTCACTCGGACCCCAGAATGGAGAGACCCATTTGTTATAAGAACGAGGTGAGACTAGGAAAGGTGAGGGGGAGCAGGGGGGGGGGGGGGGGGGGGGGCAGTCAGAGTAGGAGCTCAAAGATCCGAAAGAGAGGAAGAAGATGAAACAGTATAAAGCTACAAATAAAATATTTAAATCAGGCATAATGAATAAAAATATAATACAAAATAATAATAATAGTAATAAAAGATAATAATAGACAATATGAGGCATCACCATAAATTAATGGAGATTAAGTCCAGAAGAGTGTCTGAATGCAAAGATACGTAGGATGGCCACCTTTCAAAGCTCAAGGGAACTACAATTGAGTGGGAAGATAGAAATAAGCTGTATGGTTGAACAGGCACTCTAGTCCCTTGCATCTTGCTGTACAGCACATTTAGCACCTGGGTACAGTGTGTCCCCTAGGTGGGCAGTTCTAGTATTTCCCTCTATGTGCTCAGCCACTTTAGTAATGGTCATTCCTATATAAAATGCCGTGCAATGGACACACAGTAGTTAGTAAACGACAGATGTGTATTCAAAACTTGCCCTACCTTTGATAATGTATGATTTACCACTGGTGGGGCTTGAGGAGGTAAGTGCTGAACATTATATGAGTATACATGCCAGAATGTAAGCACGGAAGCTCAGCAAAAGAATTTCTGTTCTTGTTTAGGCGACACATACAGGTATGTTGTCCCGGGCACAGTTGCAAAGCTGGGAGAATCAATCTTAGGAAGGGGACAAGACAAGGCTTGAAATTCAAAAGTTAGTGGAAGTTCTACCACTGAGACTGGCAACAAGAAAGTAAGAGCGGATGGGGAAAGTTCCGGGTACTGCAGTTTCAAAGACAATAGTGCCATCATACATGCAGCAGAACAAGCAATCAGATTTCTTCTTGTGTAGCTGACATAACATAATTGCAAAGTACACTAAACTGCCATTGCAGAATGTTTGTTCAATTCTATCACGTGTGTGGTTGTTTTTGTATGTAACCTCGCAAAGAGAACTGTGAAATATTATCATTTGAACTGATGAATTGTAAGCTCTTCGTAGTATCGACTACTGCCAGTACGATCCAATATGTGACGTTAAGTGCACATACGGGGCAGGTCAGTAAGACAGGTAATAGTTACACAGAAGATAGAATTGTCTTGGGCTACAACAGTTTGGCAGAGACACTGGACTGACCAGACTGACAACCTAACCAAAGATAGTAGAGTGTGAATTACAAACAAGCAATAGCTTATTTCTTTATTTTATTTTATATTACTTTCGAGGTGGAGGTCACTCAGACACTTCAGACCTCAACAATCCTAGCTTAAGCTGCTGCTGTTGTTGTCTTTAGTTCCATCACTAATTTTTGCAGTTCTCCACATTAGTCTATTCTGAGCAAGTTGTGTCACCTCAGATGATTAATGTATCTGAATAATACTTGAACCTATTTATTGCAGCCATGCCTTGGTTTCCCTCTACAATTTTTATCCCATACTCCTACTCTCTGCTATGAAATTACCTGCTCTTTAATGCCTCAGGATGTCCTGTCAACCAATACCTTCTTTTAGCCAAGTTGTGGCATAAAGTTATTTTCTTCCCTTTAATTTAAAATGTCTTCGTTAGATAATCAGTTAAATGGCCTATTCTTCTTATGTAGTGCTACATTTCAAGCTTTTGTTTTATTATTGTCTGTACTGCTTATTGTCCACATTTTACTTCCATATCAGCCTACACTCCAGGCAAATACTTTTATACTTTCATATTATGAAAAGGAGAGAGTGCTACTCACCATATAGAGGAAATGCTGACTCAGACAGATAAAACAAAAGGACTGCTACACATGTGAGCCTGCGTGAATGTGTGTGTGTGTGTTTACTTACTAACATTTTAATTTGTTCAAATGGCTCTGAGCACTATGTGGGACTTATCATATGAGGTCATCAGTCCCCTAGAACTTAGAACTACTTAAACCTAACTAACCTAAGGACATCACACACATCCATGCCTGAGGCAGGTTTCAAACCTGCGACCGTAGCGGTTGCGCAGTTCCAGACTCAAGCGCCTAGAACTGCTCGGCCCCCCGGGCCGGCTTTAAATTTGTATTTGATGTTAACACATTATTCAGTTTCTAGAAACACTTTTCTTTCTACTGCCAGTCCACTTCTTATGTCCTCTTTACTACATTATTTTGCTGCCCAAATAGCAAAACTTGTCTATTACTTTAGTGTCTCATTTCCTGATCTAATTCCCGCAGCACTGTCTGATTTAATTCAGCAAAACTCTATCATCCCTGCTTTACTTTTGGTGTTGTTCACCTTACAGTCTTGTTTTTTGTACACTTTAATTCTGTTCAACTGATCTTACAAGCCCTTTGCCATCTCTGTCACAATTACAATGTTACTGGCAATCCTCAAAGGATTTTTCAATTTTTTTTTTCTTCCTGAACTTTAATTCCTCTTTTTTAAGTTTCTCCTTGGTTTCTTTCAGCACATGCCCAATGTACAACTTGAATAATACTGGGGACAGGCAACAAACCCTGTCTCACACGCTTCTCTACTACTGCATCCTTTGCATGTATTTCAACTCTTATAACTGCACTAGAGTTTCTGTAAAAGCTGCAGATAAACTTTCACTCTCTGTATTTTATCTCTGATATTTTCAAAATATCATATCACAAGGGACATTTTACAGCTTGATGAAGTATAAGATATATTGTCTATTTAGACAGAGCACAACCTCAATTGGAAAAGGATAGGGAAGGAAATTGTTTGCTTTTTATTAGAACAATCTGACATTCACCTGAAATGATTTAGAAAAACCAACAATGAACTAACTGAAGAAGTGGACAAGGATATGGTCCTGCTCCTCCAAAATCCAAATTCAGTGCTTTACCCCCTGAATTCCCTCATTCAGCAAGGAGCAATAATTTAATGATTTCTCTGCTAATACAGTACACAAATTACCATATTTACTCGAATCTAAGCCGCACTCAAATCTAAGCCGCACCTGAAAAATGAGACTCGAAATCGAGGGGGGGGGGGGGGGGGGGGGAATTTCCCAAATCTAAGCCGCACCTGAAATTTGAGACTCGAAATTCAAGGGGAGAGAAAAGTTTTAGGCCGCACCTCCAAATCGAAACAAAGTTGGTCCATTTTAATATGAGACACAATTTAGGTCGAATGAATGACGATACAGCTACAGTAGTTTGGTTCGAGTTGTAAGCTTAGCAGTTAAGGTGTACCAGGTAGCCATTGCTATGCGTCAGGTGCTCCGTCCGTATTTATACGGGTACCCCTCCTTTTTCACGTGCTTCATCTGGTTTGAATTGATTGCTTATTTTTCTTTGATCTCATAAGTGCCGTTCTCTTTGTTATAGGTGTTTATGTCACTCTGAGCTGAAAATGAATTATTGTACTTTGTCATGCATTGTTGTACTGTGTCATGCATTGTTGTACTGTGTCATGCATTGTTTGTCGCATTCTGATAATGAGTGTTTCTGGGCTGTCGCCGCTCGCGGCATGGCTTGCTTTTGTGCGCACTACCGCCGCTTACAATGAAAAAAAAAAAGAGAGGAATTGTCTCATTAGCAAAACAATGGCAATAGACTGCTATTTGTTGTTCCTTACACTGCTGCTTTCTTTGATAATGACCAACAAGAACCAAATAATAGACTGCGTATGATAGAAGATGTTCTGAACGAGAGTTTAGCGAAAATTTTTATCCGTTTGAAAATCTTTGCGGGCGCCTCTTTAATACATTACATTGTGCACAGAAATTAAGAGTCATCTTAGATTTAAAAATCTAGTCAATTGCCGTGCTTCATTTCTGACTGTATCACTATTAGGCATAAGAATAATATGAATATAAACATGACATGATATGTATATCCTTCCGCGTTTGCTGTTGTCTCACACTAGTTTCGTAGTTTATTAGGCTGACAGGATTTGAATGAGATAGCAGCAAACACGACAGAATACATGGCAAAATGTTTATATTTGTATTATTCTTATGGTGAAGAGAATGCTGCATGTGATTCACAGTTCATGAAAGTTCCTATTAGCAACCATCTCTTCTCACAGGTAGGAAAAAATTCAGAACGTAGAGTTGGCCATATTGACAAACATCCCAAAGTCTTGCCAGTCGGATTTTCATAGTACACTGAAATGCTGCTACATTCGAAGATGAACAATACGGAATTTGTATTTACTTTGTTGGATAATGTACGAAAATGAAGTGGTCGAAACTCAGGGCGGGGAAAAAAGCTCGTCTTCCACCTTTTTTTTTTAATTTATTTACTGACTCAGAGGTTTTGGCACCAGTATTTATCTTTGTGCCTGCAAAGCATGCCTGTGTAGTGCTACATATATTCGACGGCAGAAGTTAGCTGTGACGGCACCTACCAACATTTTTCAGAAATTCCGCTTACTTTGCACTCGATTCTAAGCCGCAGGCGGTTTTGTGGATTACAAAAACCGGAAAAAAAGTGCGGCTTAGATTCGAGTAAATACGGTATAATCAAACATCTGTGGATTACATATGTTTTAATCTGAACCATATCCAGAGACTACCACAACTTTCATTAAAACATTTGTTTGTTTCACACTGCCCATCAAAAAGGGTCCCAATGACAATAACAAGTGCAGAGATTTGGTAATAATGGGAAGATTGGGCTTTGAATGGGACGTATAGGATTGAAATTTATCCCTTCAATAATAGATAACTGAATTTCCCTTTTTATGCAGTCACTATACCATCTGCAATTTCATAAAAACTGTGAAAATATGTGGGACAAACACTTTTGCAATGTTACAATAATCCTAAAATTAATACAAATACTGAACAGAATTACTTTTCTCATTTGGCACTGACTACTTATGTTACCTCAGTGGAACTAATGTACATATTCCATCTCAATAAGCGTGTAAGTACAAATAATCAAGTTACCTCAAGACTAGCCTGGAAGGCACTTGACATTACACTGTCATGTGGTCCAGCTAATGTAAGTACTGAGAGATGAGCATAGAATATCCCAAGATATATCGCCACAGGCACTCCAATAACGACTATTAATCGGGCCAGTAACTGGAACACAACTGCTGAATCTGACAGCTTCCTGTTCCCAAGCTGCTTCCAATAATCTTGTGCAAGTATTGCCATTGCAAGAGAACATGAAAAGAACCCCACATACTTCACACTGAAAACAAAGGACCAGCATTTCTTTTAAAATACACAACACCATAAATCAGACAAAACAGATAAATGTATAGGACAATGCAGCCTGGCACATGCTTCTACATGCTTTGCACAAGACATTACAAAAAAGCTTCATGCATAGACATATAAATGTAAAATACAAGTAGAAACAATTTAAACAGACAAAAGACCACATAGCCTGCACACAAACTGACAGTGCAAAATCTTCAGGTAATCTCTCTCTCTCTCTCCTCCATCCCTCCCCTCTCTCCCCCCCTCGTGCGCGCGCGCGCTTGTGTGTGTGTGTGTGTGTGTGTGTGTGTGTGTGTGTGTGTGTGTGTGTGAGAGAGAGAGAGAGAGAGAGAGAGAGAGAGAGAGAGAGTGAGTTTCAGTACAACCAGCAGCTAGATGAGCTGAAGTGACCCACTCTGGTTCCGTTATGCTCCACAAGTATTTGGAGCCATGGTGTCTACAGTGCTTCCCACATAGCAGGTGGTTCATTCGGTAAACACAAAGACTGAGGTAGTTTCAGTTACATTCAATTGGATTAACATCCAGGAAATTTTTGAGATACGAATGGTTGTTGTTGTTGTCTTCAATCTGATGACCGTCTGATGCAGCACTCCATGCTAGTCTACCCTGCATAAGCCTCTTCATCTCTGCATAACTTTCGCAACTTATATCTATTTAACCCTGCTTACTGTATTCAAGTCTTGATCTTCGTCTACAATTTTTATCTTCCCCTCCCTTCTGCCCCCCCCCCCCTCCCTGCACATACATACTTCATTCAATTACCAAACTGACAACTCCTTGATGCCTCAGAATGTGTCACACCAAGTGATCCTTTACTTAGTCATGATGTGTCATAAATTTCTTTTTTCCCAAATTTGATTAACTTTCTCCTCATCTGTTATTCGCTCTATTCATCTAACCTTCGGCATTCTTTTATAGTACCACATTTCAACAGCTCCTATTCTCTTCTTGTCTGAACTGCTCAATTGTCCATAATGAGCTTCCATAGAAGGCTACACTCAAGACAAATACCTTCCAGAAAAGACTTCCTATTATATTTGATGTTCACAAATTACACTTTTCACAAATTGCTTTTTACTTGAAATTACTAGTCTGCATTTTATATCCTCTCTACCTTTGTCACCAAGAATTTATTTTGCTGCCCAAATAGCAAAACTCATCATCTACTTTTAATGTCACACTTCCTAGTACAATTCCATTTGCAATGTCTCATTTAATGACTGCATTCTGTTATCTGTGCTTTACTTTTGTTGACATTCATCTTATACCTTCTTTTCAAGACACTATTGATTTCATTAGACTGTTCTCCAAAGTCCTTTGCTGTCTTTGACAATTATAATACCATCTGGAAACGTCAAAATTTATATTTCTTCTCCACGAACTTTAGTTCCCTTTTGATATTTCTCCTTGGTTTCCCCCATAGTCTGCTCAATCTACAGGCTGTATAATGTCATCAAAAGGCTACAAACCTGTCTCTACCCTTCCCTACTACTACTTTCTTTTCGTGTCCTTCGACTTTTAACTACAATGTAGTTTCTACACAAGCTGTAAAAAACTTTTCACTCCCTGTATTTTTATCTCTGCTACCATCAAAATTTCACAGATTATTCCAGACTAGAGTCTTGCATGACCGAGTAAGCGAGCACAAAATACGAAATGGGGCGAGCACACCCTAACTGGATAGGCTGCCCGCACTAGTTCTAGTGACCGAGCATAGATGCCATGACCGAATACGTAGCACGTAACTCCAAACACATTACACGTGTCATTATCCGTGTGGTGTGTGTCTCTCTCTCTGTAATCATGCAGCGCGAGGAAGCCAGTGCAGTAAGATGTAAGATTGAAACCAATGTTTACACATTGAAGAAACTGGAAGGTCTAAAAAGCCTAGTATGGAGTAAGTTTCTGTTGGTTGTAGACGAAAACAGTGCGTCTACTGGGTACGTATCGTGCATAAACTGCTCCACATTATCGTGTTTCCAGACGGGAACCACTCATTTAAAGAAACACAGTTGCAAGAAACCTCACAAAGATACAGCTCCTTCACGGATATCGGCAGTAATAAAAAATAGTATTACAGCAAAGTGTGTTGCCATGTGTGCTAAAGATATGAGACCTTTTAATGCTGTTTCCGGTGAAGGTTTCAGAGAACTAGGCCAAGAATGTTCACATCTAGGTGCGCATTATGGAGAAGTTAACGTGGCAGATGTCATGCCACATCCCTCTACTATACGCAGACATGTCAAAGAACGAGCTGATGCAAAACGAAACAGCATAATGCCTTCTGTTATTGCAGAAGTTATTAATATAATATGCGCTGCGACAGATGATATGTGGACTGGTTCGCAAAATCTGGTGCACTATTTAACGCTTACAACTCATTACATTAACACAGATTGGTCTGTTGTGAACAATGTTTTATTTACAACAAAACTGCCGGGAGTTAAGAAGACGGGAGTAAATATTATGATAGAAATTGAAGAGAGGATGGGTGATTGGGACATTTCGCCGGACATGTTGCACAGTTTTGTTTATGTCTCCGACCAGGGTGCCAATGTAATAAAGGCTTTGGAAAATCACGAAAGGATTCCTTGTGCTGCTCATTGTATAAACACACACTTAACCATAGTTTTGATGAAGATAACTTCTTGCTAAATAATGCCCCGAACATCGCATTAACAATAAATACTGCAAAATGCATTATAAGGTACATTAAGAGAAGTAGGCTCTGCTCGTCTTTGAAATCATCGTTGAAACTAGAGGCCTACACACGCTGGAACAGCTTGTACATTATGCTGGAATCCTTACACACTCTATTATCATAGACCCAGAAAGAGAGTTCGTTTCAAGGAATGGAGGAACAACAGATCATTCGCAGCAGATGAAGTAGATCTCTACATTTTAATGTACCCCGGAGATGATGATGACATTTTAAAGTGGGGGAGCAGACATGAAACAGATCTACCAGGCCTGGCTGCAGTTGCACAACGTATTTTATGTATCCCAGCAACAAACGCACCTAGTGAAAGATGCTTTAGTAAAGCCGGCATGTTACTAACAAATCGCCACGACCAATTAAATGCGGAACGCGTAAGTGATTTACTGCTGATAAACAATAACTATAATTTTGTTTCTGTTGCAAACATGTGAAAAGTACGACAAGTCACGTCTGTAAATGTTTAATGTTCTTTGTATGCTTTCTTTATGAAGATGGTTGTCTTCTAGATTACAGGGACAACACTTATTTAATGTTTCCTATTAATAAAAGGAAAAATATATCTTCTGTTGGGAAATGAGACTCGTCTTCTATCCACGATTGTATTGAAATATCATTTTACTTCCCAATTGCTTTATGAATTTAGGTGTGTCTCGTACCCGTTCTTGGAAACGTTACTTTTGTATTAAAAGAGAGAGAGATAAATACATTGTGTGTGTGTGTGTGTGTGTGTGTGTGTGTGTGTGAGAGAGAGAGAGAGAGAGAGAGAGAGAGAGAGGCGTTGGATTTGCACAGTACGGTGCAGCGAGCCGGGGTGAGGCGAGGTGAGACGTCAGCGGTGACCGGTCATGCTCGGTTATCCGCGTGTCCGGAATCCGGACAACAGACATGGGGCGAGTACGTGACCGAGTCGAGTCGTGTGGGGCCGGACACGAGCGGCTCGGTCCCCCTGTCAACAGGCGAGCAGTGACCGGTCAAACATTGAGCGTTGCAGCACTCTATTCCAGACCACACTGTCAAAAGCTTTCTATAAATCTCCAAATGCTGTAAACCTTCACCTTTCTTCAAACTATCTTCTAAAGCAAGTCGTAGGATTGGTATAGTCTCTCATACTCCTACATTTCTTCCCTGAGGTCGGTTTCTATATTTTTTTGTTTTTCTTTAAATGATTCATGTTAGTATTTTTGCAACCACATCTTATTAAATTGATGGTTTGGTGATATTCACACCTGTCAGCACTGTTCTTCTTTAGGATTGGAATTATTATGAGGATATTTTGCCTACCTCATATCTTGCACACCAGGGGGAACATTTTATCATGGCTAGCTCTCCCAAGGATGTCAATAATTCTGAGGGAATGTTGTCTACTCCAGATGCCTTGTTACATCTTAGGCCTTTCACTGCTCTGTCAAATTCTTCTCGCAGTATTGTATCTCCCATCTCATCTTCACCTACTTCCTTTTCTCTTTCTATAATATTGTACTGACATTTGTTTCTCTTATACAGACCCTCTATATATTCCTTCCACTGTTCAGCCTTCCCTTCTTGGTACAGGGTGGATTTCTAACCAATTAGGTAAACATATTTGTCTCTCCATTATGATGCCCCACCACATTCCATACTTCTGATAGTGGTTGAAGTATGTTTGTTCTTCAGTGTTTCTTACTTGATATGTTGATGTTTCTGAACTCCCCCTTCCCCATGCAGAAAGTTGAAGATCATCTCTTTTTCAACTAAAATAAACTGCTTTCTTTATACATGGTGAGGGACAAAATATGTTAAGATAGCCTATCATTCATTTTATGTACCAACTTTGATGGTGCACACTGCATTTCGCAAACCATGTTTGGGTAACAGGTATCTGTGGTGGTCACAATAACACAACCTTATACAACAGTGTTCAGTAATTATAAACTTGAAATCCATGCTGTATATGAGAAGCACCAAATGGAAACATTCTAAATAATATAAACAAACAAAATATTATTAAAGCATAAATTACATTAAAGCAGGACAAGCAAACAATATTCACAACAGCGAGTGTAGTCTGACTCATACATGTGCCTACTATGAGAAGATAGAAATGTACAATACTTACAATCCCAAGCAATTGGTTTTAAATGACGATTACTGGTTTAAAAAAATCTAAATTACATAATCAGTAGTAAATACAGACTGAAATGATAAGTGGAATCAATAAATAAAATTGCAGTAAAGTTCTGAGACCTTTGATAACACAGTATGTCAAATCAATAAAATCTAAAGCAAAATTTTAATGAAAGCCCACAAGTTAGCTGTAATACTAAAAAAACTATCCACACACACAAAACATGTAAACAATTTAACGTGCAATATAGTGCGGATACGTCAACATGGTCATCCTCTACGAGAATATACTAATGTGGACTTAGACTGCTGCAGGGAGAGTAGAGGTTTGGGTGCAACAAGCCCAATCTCCACCTAAGAGGGATGGAAGTCTACATCTGCACTTCTGCTTCTGCGAAATCAGAACTGACACACGGTCATAAAAATCACTGATCATTTCTGGTGTCGTGAGAGTCAAATCTGAATCCTGTCATGGATTAGTTGTTTCACTCATTTCAATATAATGAAGTATGAAATAAAGCAACACATAACACAAAGCAAAGCAGAGCGCACACAAAGTAATTGGTAATGGTTACCACACAACTTGTTACTGGGGCTAGTAGTGTCATAAAGAAGGTGGGACAGGTCCGATCTCTGCTAGTATCTTACATAACTGAAGTTTATGACATCTCCAAGGTAAAATTGGCACCTTAAAGTATGAATAATAGCTTTCATTGCATTTATTCACACTATGCAAACTCATATGCATCAATGGCATTATCACATTTCATTTTTGTACTTCTAATAGGCCACATCTAATACCTGCTTGTATCTGTATCAATACTGTTATCTACATATTTTTATATGGTATGTTACAGATGAGCACATCCTACCTAAATGTTCTAAATGAATAATGTATTTATACACTGTACTATGCTGAATATCATTATCATGAAGCTCATTCACACAACAAACAGTAAATTAAATTTCATTGATAGTTTATAACAAAATCATTTCCTGCCTTTACAGACTTTGTCAGATACATGTTACAGAAAGTGGTTCAATATGCCTCCTGAAAAGATAAAATATGAGATGGATTTTTAACAAGTATGTGTTTAACCTTTGTTTAAGATCAACTGCTTCAGAACAGGGCACATTTAAAAACTCACTCACCAAATATCCTCTATTGACTGCAGTGTCCAAGACCATCCCTCTCAGTGCAGTAAGTGCCGGGTGGCATTGCAAGTACGTATTTATATTGTGCTATTAAATATTTTCATGCTAGGTGTCAAGGGCACTGTGTTTTGCAATGATGCTGTGCTTATTCTTTGACTGAATGTTGTACTCTCTTTGTGATAAATACTTGCTTAGATACAGGTTTTGAGTTGAGTAAGTGCATTCAGGGACAATGCTACTGTAAGATGGAATTTATTGAAGTTGTATTCTCCACTGACATTATGACACGACGGAAACATCGACTCAGCTCTATACCTTCAGTCTCACGGTTCACATCATGCTTACACCCTTCTGGCCACATAATTCAGCACTGGGATTTGCTCAAGTGGAAGCCAGTTTTGTCTACGGGGGCCTTAGAATGGATTACACCAAATCACAATCATGGTATGCCATTTAGACCATAAATATGCCACGAAGACCGAAGACTTGATCACTGCTCTACCTAGATGGAGGCTTATGAGAAACTGAAGACAGGACTGACTCGTGGGATGTCTGCATCGCAAGAGGAGCAAATCAGGCCCATTTTAACACAAAAAGACATTGAAGACAGGAGACCATTACAATATACGAGACATTTATAGGCCAAGGCTGACACTGGTACCGTGCCTGAAAGACTTCCGTGTACATTGTGGAGTAGTCGTCTGCCACCTCAAGTGAAAGCTGTTATTGCATCTCAAACCAACATGGCCTTGGATGTAGTAGATGAATTGGTTGATAAAATATTTAATGCATTAACATCTGCACTGGTAAGTGCCACGCAACAGCCTGTCAATGTCCATTGTTATCACACTGATTATAATGTCCTGGCTACCAAGGATGATTTGTTGAGTAAACAGATTGCTGAACTGTTGACTCATCAGAATCACAGCAAGGACGCAAGCCATTACCACAACAGATCAAGAAGCTACTCACCAACTATGTCTGGGGCAAGTCAACCTTCCGTAAGTCTCGACAAATATAGTTAGTGGACGCTGAGTCAGACCTACACCCATTTTCATACACGCAGTTACATAGTAAGGGACCACCAAACACTTTCTGCCAGACTGCAGCTAATAATTCTACCACACCAACATAATTATGGTACACTGCGGATCAAACTGGATCTCTGACAGTGGTGCGACCTCACACGGGACTGCACAATTGCAGACGTGTTGGAACCCATAACAGGGGCAGATTTTTTAGCCTACATCAACTGCTGCCAGACATGGCGAATGCTCAGCTGGTTGACAGCAACACTAGCTGAACACAGCACAAAAGGCGAAGCTCAATCTCATACAAGCCACAAGCAGTGAGTACACAGATTTACTGCAGAAATTTCCAACACTGATGCAACCGACTGGAGCCCTGAGAGATATATGTCACTACACTATGTATTATATTAAAGCTACTGACGGACCACCAGTATCCTGTCAACCTGACTTTTGGCCCCAGAATATCTGACCACACCAAAAGCTGAGTTCTATAGCATATTTCAGGAAGGCATTATGCACCTGTCGAGTAGCCCACGGTCATCGCCACTTCATTTAGTGCATAAGAAGTGTGGAGCATGGTGTCTGAGAAAGGATTATTGAGCCCTCAATGCTAGAACTGTGCCAGATCAATACCCGGTACCCTTATGAGACTATAATTATCTTACCCGGTACCCTTATGAGACTATAATTATCTTTTAAGTGATGAGACCATATTCAGCTTCCTAGACTGTGAAAAGACATACACTTGGATTCCACTAACAGCAGCAGACATACCAAAGATGGCCATAATAACTCAGTTTGATTTATTCAAGAACTGTTTCCTGATTTTTTGCCTCCAAAATGTTGTACAAACTTGGAAAAGATTTACAGAATCGGTATTACAAGGTCTCACTCTTTGCTTTGCATATTAAGATGAGATCCTGGTTTTCTGAGCCTCAGCAGAATAAGAGCAGCAGCAATAGCAGCTAACTGAGGTGTTTAAACATTTAGAACAGAACAGAGGAGTTTTAAACATGGTGGAATGCATTTTTGGTCAGATTCAGATTAACTTCCTGGGCCATAAGATCTCATCATCATGTTTACTGCCATTACTGAGAAAGTTGAAACCATTTTGCAAATCCCACAACCAACAACCTTTAAAAAATTGCATCATTTCCTTGGCATGATTAATTTCTATTGCTGATTCCTGCCACATGCAGCAAAGTTACAACCATTAATGACAGTGTTCACTGCCCAAAAGAGCAAAGGTAACTTGGAAGTTTCATGAACAGATAATGTGATCTCTGCTTTTGAGACAGCAAAGCAGATCACAGTAGGTGCTGCATTATCTCATGCACCACGAGCCTAATGCATCCTTGTCATTAGTGGTTGATGCAAGTCAGACAGCAGCTGTGTGATAGCACAAGGCAGCCTCTATCTTTCTTCTCCCACAAGCTGTCGCGGTCACAACAGAAATGAAACATTTATGACAGACACTTGGCTATCTATGAAGCCATCAAATACTTCCCACCACAATTAGAAGCTGAGGAGTTTACAATTTATATCGACCATAAGCCACTTAACATAAACAATATCAATTGTTCACCTCAGTAGCACAATCGACTGGTATACATAGCGCAGTTCAGCACAGATGTAAGACACTTCTGGGATTGTCAACATAGTTACTGACTGCCTTTTTGAGGTCAGCAGTGTCTCATGTTCAACTGCCTTAGCTCAACCTGCCACAGCACAACAAACTGACCAACAGCTATGCAATTTCCTCAAAGATACATCATCAGTGTTGGACCTCCAATTAGTTAAAGTGCCTAGAGCCAAAGTAAGTTACATTGTGACATGTCAAATGATAAACCTCGATCTTTTCTGCCTACCGCATTCCGAAAAGGAGCATTCGAAAGCCTACATAATATGTGTCACTCCGGAGATTAACCAACAACTTTCCTAATCTTGCAACAATTTGTGCTGTCAGGCATTTGGAAATACTGCACAGAACAGATGCAAACAAGCATCAAATGTCAGAGCAGCAAGGTCAACTGCCACATACACACACCGGTTCTGGTGGAAGACTTTCCATATATGACAGCTCGCTTCGTGCACATGGTAGGCACTGTGTTTTGCCAACAATGTTGTGCATATTCTTTCACTGATTACAACACTCATGGTAACTGATCAAATAGCTTCTGATTCACAGTACTTATTGACAACGATCAATCAATTCATCCACTGGCCAGAAGCAACATTGATAGGTACCATTTTAGCAGCAACTTTAGCTTCTAACACTGTTCCCACCTCGACACCACATTTTATCTGTCCTCTACATGTCAAGATGGACTGTGGACACTAATTTGAGTCCAAAATGTTCGCATGGCTTACTAAATTCTGTGGCAGACAAGTTACCATCGAGCCAGTAACAGGATGATAGAACACTGACGCCAATGTCTAAGGGCAATCCCTTATGTGCCATGAAATATGTTGGACCACCGGCCTACTGACAGTGTTACTCGGACTGAGGAATACCTACAAACCAGATTTAGACTCTGAAGCTGCCAAGCTGGTATATGGTGACATTACACCTACTAGGAGTGTCTGTGGATGCACATTCACTACACCCATCCAGCCATGTCAGTTGTGACTTTGTTAATCAATTGAGGAAGTACATTACTCGCATTAATCCTCAGCAACCATCAAGACAAGGCATGGCTGCCAGCTATGTACATCAGACCTAAAGAAGTGCATACACATACACTTTGTACTGATGGTGTTAAGCTGCACTGCAACCACCATACACAGACCCACACAAAGCCATTGACAGCCAGCACGCAATATCAACATAATCACCTGCCACAAGCCCACCACCATCTTTCTCGGCCAATTGAAGCCCATGTGTGTTTCAAGAACCACCCACTGCTTTACCATGACACCAGCACCAACAACAGCTCCGACGCCTTCACTAGTCAGTGCAGACACACCTAAAGGGCGTATTACATAATTATGTTGAAATGTCAACCTTAAAGCATGTGTCTTGGGTTGTGCTCCACTTGTATGGAGCGGACTGGTGTAGACACCAAGAGCACCACTTTTCAGTGTTGTGTGGTGTCGGAAATGTGTATTAACATCACCCTGTCAAATATTTTTGCATCAGCCTCCAGAGGTGCTGTGTTTTGCAAAGATGGTGTGCTTACTGTATTCACCCAAATGTTAAGCCAAACTCAAATCCAAGCTGCACCCCAGAGTTGAAACTCGGGTGGTGAGAGTGACCCTCATTTCAAGCCGCACTTAAAAATCAAATCAAATATGACTCATCATATGATGGACAAAATATTAAGTGGCATAACGTCTCAGGGATTTTCAGGGAGTAACACTAATTTTTAGTAATTCATATGAAATTAAATTTCACCTGTTGGACACTTAAAATTACTGTTACGTCACAAACATTGAAAACAGTGATCATTCACAATATCTATCAAAATAGTTTGAGCGGAACTAAAGAAGCTGTACTGCAACACGTGTTCAAGTCATCAGTCAGTCTTTCTGTATCACATGAATGTCACCCAAAGTATTTTTTTTTTTTCTTCAAAGAAAGTGTTTTCATTCAAGAAAACTACATTTTCGTCTGACACAGTATCACACATGATTTAAAAGATATAAATTGAATGAAGAGCAATCCACATATTCAACACTGATCTGTATCATCTCTGGTAGAGGTTAGGGAGGGTACTTTATTAAATTACTTTTTCAACATTCTAAACAATATAATTTGTTTACACAGAATTATTTTCAACACAAGTGATCTGCACAAAGATTAGTTTTTAAACTTTCTAAACAATATAATTTGTTTATACAGAATCATTTTCAACACATGTGAACTGTACAAAGTGTGAACGGTAAGTATTGTTATCACTGTGTAAAATCTTTCTCCTACAGCGTCTCCTATATCTTCCAATTTGTTGTTCGACAAAGAAGTTAGAACACACCTGCCCAGAATATTGACAGCCTTGCCATAATTAGGAACAACATGCAGATGGTTCAAATTGGTTTAAATGGCTCTGAGCACTATGGGACTTAACATCCATGGTCATCAGTCCCCTAGAACTTAGAACTATTTAAACCTAACTAACCTAAGGACATCACACAACACCCAGTCATCAAGAGGCAGAGAAAAATCCCTGACCCCGCCGGGAATCGAACCCAGGAATCCGGGCGCGGGAAGCGAGAACGCTACCGCACGACCACGAGCTGCGAACCAGATGGTTGTGAGCGGTCATGTCAAAGGTGAGTCTTGCAACACTGCATACCCGAACACAGTCAATATAAATTGTTACATTGTTAATAATGGCAGCATTGAGAAGTGGCTTGACATGCATAAGAAGTGTGCCAACAGCTTCTGAATGAAGCTGGAATTGTCAAAATGTGAAACTGTCAACTTCTGCAATTTTCTTAAAAACATATATTTTGATGGCGTCTATGTAAAGACATTTATTTTTATTGGTACAAATATTTAAAAACTGCTAAATTCAAAGACAAGCAATATTAAATTTGAATTACTCCCGTAATAAAAAACACTTAAAATTCAATACTAAAACACTAATACTATGGCTTTTATGGAAAACTAACTACTTAGAGTGGCTTCTAGTGGCATTTTTTGGAACCTCCTTAGGCTTTGCCCCTGAATCTATGTGGCAGGCACGTTTTTGGACCATGAAAATCGGAGAAAAGGTTGGCTTGTATCTTTGGTTGAATGTTGTAGCTTCCTTGTGATAAATATTTGCTTAGTTATAGCTTTGAGCTGAGTTAATGTTTTTATGTGGAATTTCTCAAAGTTGTATTCTCCATCGACAAGCTCTTTTTTTTCTATACGCCAGAGGCCTTGATTTCAACAAGCATGGTAATTGATGGGACAGATTCTGATTTACGGCAAATCCGACATGACTTTTATACTGTTAGTACATCCCACGAATATGATTAGCATAAAATTCCATTCGACAAATGTCCTAAATGATAAATCTCAATCAGTACAGCTCCCTCTCATCAAAAATAAAACTTTGCTCAAAAGTAATGGAATCTTGCAGAGATGTAATAGAATTTTATGGGACTTATTTGATAAGCTTATCTTTTTTTTTTAACTACATTAAAAGTGGCACTGTTTTTTATATACTTCAGATATTCATTTGTGGATGCTAAATAGCTTGTAATGTGCTGTTGTCTTGCATTTTAACTTTTTGTGTACGGCATTTTTTCGAGCAGGAAAAAGGCATAGGCAGAGGTGTGGTGAGAGAAAACGGCCACACATGTTAAATAGATGCAAAGATCTACCTAAAAAATATCCCTGACCTTGTGCACTGGTCAACTAGGGGTTTCAGTTGGCGTTTTTCCAATACCTTCAGCATTCTGATGACTACCAATAAAAATGTACAGATAACAGCCCATCTCACTCCTACTGCGCTCTTGTGCTCAATCTGTATGTATACTGTCTTTGGAGAAGGCTAATGAATACCCACTGGACAGAAAAGATCTAATTAAAATATTCTGAATGGAATTATTAAAAAAAAAGGGTGTTTATGTAGACTTGATAAATTAAAAAAAATGTTGGGAAGATATATTTTGGAGAAATACACCAAGAAATGGATAAGAAATGACTATGTGAACCTCTACATGAGGCAACAAAATTATTAAAAAATGGAGCAGCCAGCATAAAATAGAGAAGAGTGCTTGTAACAACTAGAAGTTGGCTTGCAAGAAGACTAGAAATGATAGCATACAAATCTTCATCAGCACCCAGTGCACCTAGATCCTGAGTTAAATATGGAACCACCATGCAGAGTCTCATGGAGTGAGGGTATGTGACGCTTTGGTTTTGATTTATCTGTTGGATGAAGACGTTTTAGTTGTCAACCACTTAGTGCTACTTGAAAGAGAGCCAGCTCCTAGGTATCATGCTCTTTTGAAAAATTAACAAAAAGAAACAAAATGAACCTCTACATTACACTGTACTTCACTGGACAAGGACTCAGAGTCAGCTACTCCATAATTTCCCAACTGACTCTTCATCCAAAAGGTGATGGAAAGCACGGGTACACCATTTCACTTCAATTTTGGCAGGGAACACTATGGTATACCCCACACTGTCACCATGCTTAACAAAGAATAAATAGATTCAGTCAGTAGAAAGTGTAATACATCTGCAAAGAATTTGGAGCAATAAGCCGAGACGTGCATGCATGGAAACCGACAAGCCAGAAGTATGATTTCTAATTGTCAGGGTTACTGATATTGACAGTTGGTCATGGGTACTGAAGCAAGCTCATATTTTAAAATTGGTTTTCCAGTAATAATACGAGAGAAGGAAAGTTGCTACTCACCATATAGCAGAGATGCTGAGTCACGGTAGGCACAATAAAAAGATTCACACAATCATAGCTTTCGGCCATTAAGGCCTTTGTCAGCAGAAGACACACATACACACAAGCACACACACTCTCACGCAAGCGCAACTTGCACACACGTCTGCAGTCTCAGAGAGCTGAAATTACACTGCGAGCAGCAGCACCAGTGCATAATGGGAGTGGCAACTGGGAGGGGGTAAGGAGGAGGCTGGGGTGGGGAGGGGGAGAGATAGTATGGTGGGAGTGGCGGACAGTGAAGTGTTGCAGTTTAGACAGAGGGTAGGAGAGAAGGTGCGGAGAGGGGAGGGGGTAAATAGCGGAAAGTTGTTGTTGTTGTTGTTGTTGTGGTCTTCAGTCCTGAGACTGGTTTGATGCAGCTCTCCATGCTACTCTATCCTGTGCAAGCTTCTTCATCCCCCAGTACCTACTGCAACCTACATCCTTCTGAATCTGCTTAGTGTATTGATCTCTTGGTCTCCCTCTATGATTTTTACCCTCCACGCTGCCCTCCAATGCTAAATTTGTGATCCTTTGATGCCTCAAAACATGTCCTACCAACCGATCCCTTCTTCTAGTCAAGTTGTGCCACAAACTTCTCTTCTCCCCAATCCAATTCAATACCTCCTCATTAGTTACGTGATCTACCCACCTTATCTTCAGCATTCTTCTGTAGCACCACATTTCGAAAGCTTCTATTCTCTTCTTGTCCAAACTGGTTATCGTCCATGTTTCACTTCCATACATGGCTACACTCCATACAAATACTTTCAGAAACGACTTCCTGGCACTTAAATCTATACTCGATGTTAACAAATTTCTCTTCTTCAGAAACGATTTCCTTGCCATTGCCAGTCTACATTTTATATCCTCTCTACTTCGACCATCATCAGTTATTTTACTCCCAGAATAGCAAAACTCCTTTACTACTTTAAGTGTCTCATTTCCTAATCTAATCCCCTCAGCATCACCCGATTTAATTTGACTACATTCCATTATCCTCGTTTTGCTTTGGTTGATGTTCATCTTATATCCTCCTTTCAAGACACTGTCCATTCCGTTCAACTGCTCTTCCAAGTCCTTTGCTGTCTCTGACAGAATTACAATGTCATCGGCGAACCTCAAAGTTTTTACTTCTTCTCCATGAATTTTAATACCTACTCCGAATTTTTCTTTTGTTTCCTTTACTGCTTGCTCAATATACAGATTGAATAACATCGGGGAGAGGCTACACCCCTGTCTCACTCCTTTCCCAACCACTGCTTCCCTTTGATGCCCCTCGACTCTCATAACTGCCATCTGATTTCTGTACAAATTGTAAATAGCCTTTCGCTCCCTGTATTTTACCCCTGCTACCTTCAGAATTTGAAAGAGAGTATTCCAGTTAGCGTTGTCAAAAGCTTTCTCTAAGTCTACAAATGCTAGAAACGTAGGTTTGCCTTTTCTTAATCTTTCTTCTAAGATAAGTCGTAAGGTTAGTATTGCCTCACGTGTTCCAACATTTCTACGGAATCCAAACTGATCTTCCCCGAGGTCCGCTTCTACCAGTTTTTCCATTTGTCTGTAAAGAATTCGCGTTAGTATTTTGCAGCTGTGACTTATTAAACTGATAGTTCGGTAATTTTCACATCTGTCAACACCTGCTTTCTTTGGGATTGGAATTATTATATTCTTCTTGAAGTCTGTGGGTATTTCGCCTGTCTCATACATCTTGCTCACCAGATGGTAGAGTTTTGTTAGGCCTGGCTCTCCCAAGGCCATCAGTAGTTCTAATGGAATGTTGTCTACTCCCGGGGCCTTGTTTCGACTCAGGTCTTTCAGTGCTCTGTCAAACTCTTCACGCAGTATCTTATCTCCCATTTCATCTTCATCTACATCCTCTTCCATTTCCATAATATTGTCCTCAAGTACATTGCCCTTGTATAAACCCTCTATATACTCCTTCCACCTTTCTGCCTTCCCTTCTTTGCTTAGAACTGGGTTTCCATCTGAGCTCTTGATATTCATACAAGTGGTTCTCTTCTCTCCAAAGGTCTCTTTAATTTTCCTGTAGGCAGTATCTATCTTACCCCTAGTGAGACAAGCCTCTACATCCTTACATTTGTCCTCTAGCCATCCCTGCTTAGCCATTTTGCACTTCCTGTCGATCTCATTTTTGAGACGTTTGTATTCCTTTTTGCCTGCTTCATTTACTGCATTTTTATATTTTCTCCCTTCATCAATTAAATTCAATATTTCTTCTGTTACCCAAGGATTTCTATAAGCCCTCGTCTTTTTACCTACTTGATCCTCTGCTGCCTTCACTACTTCATCCCTCAGAGCTACCCATTCTTCTTCTACTGTATTTCTTTCCCCCATTCCTGTCAACTGTTCCCTTATGCTCTCCCTGAAACTCTGTACAACCTCTGGTTTAGTCAGTTTATCCAGGTCCCATCACCTTAAATTCCCGCCTTTTTGCAGTTTCTTCAGTTTCAATCTGCAGTTCATAACCAATAGATTGTGGTCAGAATCCACATCTGCCCCTGTAAATGTCTTACAATTTAAAACCTGGTTCCTAAATCTCTGTCTTACCATTATGTAATCTATCTGATACCTTTTAGTATCTCCAGGGTTCTTCCAGGTATACAACCTTCTTTCATGATTCTTGAACCAAGTGTTAGCTATGATTAAGTTATGCTCTATGCAAAATTCTACAAGGCAGCTTCCTCTTTCATTTCTTCTCCCCAATCCATATTCGCCTACTACGTTTCCTTCTCTCCCTTTTCCTACTGACGAATTCCAGTCACCCATGACTATTAAATTTTCGTCTCCCTTCACTACCTGAATAATTTCTTTTATCTCGTCATACATTTCATCAATTTCTTCATCATCTGCAGAGCTAGGTGGCATATAAACTTGTACTACTGTAGTAGGCATGGGCTTTGTGTCTATCTTGGCCACAATAATGCGTTCACTATGCTGTTTGTAGTAGCTAACCCGTACTCCTATTTTTTTTTATTCATTATTAAACCTACTCCTGCATTACCCCTATTTGATTTTGTATTTATAACCCTGTAATCACCTGACCAAAAGTCTTGTTCCTCCTGCCACCGAACTTCACTAATTCCCACTATATCTAACTTTAACCTATCCATTTCCCTTTTTAAATTTTCTAACCTACCTGCCTGATTAAGGGATCTGACATTCCACGCTCCGATCCGTAGAATGCCAGTTTTCTTTCTCCTGATAACGACGTCCTCTTGAGTAGTCCCCACCCAGAGATCCGAATGGAGGACTATTTTACCTCCGGAATATTTTACCAAAGAGGACGCCATCATCATTTAATCACACAGTAAAGCTGCATGTCCTCGGGAGAAATTACGGCTGTAGTTTCCCCTTGCTTTCAACCGTTCGCAGTACCAGCACAGCAAGGCCGTTTTGGTTAATGTTACAAGGCCAGATCAGTCAATCATCCAGACTATTGCCCCTGCAACTACTGAAAAGGCTGCTGCCCCTCTTCAGGAACCACATGTTTGTCTGGCCTCTCAACTGATACCCTTCCGTTGTGGTTGCACCTACGGTACGGCCATCTGTATCGCTGAGGCACGCAAGCCTCCCCACCAACGGCAAGGTCCATGGTTCATGGGGGGTAGCGGAAAGTAGAGAAATAAAAATAAAAGAAATTAAAAGACTGCGTGTGGCGGTGAAATGGCGGCTGTGTAGTGGTGGAATGGGAACAGGGTGGGAGGGGGCTGGGTGGGTGAGGATAGTGACTAACAAAGGTTGAGGCCAGGAGGGTTACAGGAACGTAGGATGTATTTCAGGGAACGTTCCCACATGCGCAATTCAGAAAAGCTGGTGTTGGTGGGAAGGATCCGTATGGCACAGGATGTGAAGCAGTCATTGAGATGAGGGGTATCAAGTTTGGCAGTGTGTTCAGCTATAGGATGGTCCACTTGTTTTTTGGCCATATTTTGTTGGTGGCCGTTCATGCGGACAGACACCTTGTTGATTGTCATGCCTACATAGAGTGCAGCACAATGGTTGCAGCTCAGCTTGTAGATCACATGACTGGTTTCACAGGTAGCCCTGCCTTTGATGTGATAGGTAATGTTAGTGACCGGACTGGAATAGGTGGTGGTAGGAGGATGTATGGGACAGGTCTTGCATTTAGGTCTATTACAGGGGTATGAGCCATGAGTTTAAGCACCAGTGCATGAGGGGAGTGGCAACTGAGAGGGGGTAAGGAGGATCCGCAGTACGGCTACGGGCACCCGCATGGCACCATCCTATGCTAACCTATTCATCAGCCATCTAAAGGAATCCTTCCTAAAAACCCAGAATCCTAAACCCCTCACCAGGTTCAGATTCACTGATGACATCTTTGCTATCTGGATTGAAGGTGAGGACACCTTATTCACATTCCTCCAGAACTTCAACAACTTCTCACCCATTTGCGTCACCTGGTCCTACTCAACCCAACATGCCACCATTCTAGATGTTGGCCTCCACCTCAGAGATGGCTACATCAGTACCTCCGTCAATATCAAACCTACTGACCACCAGCAATACCTCCATTTCGACAACTGCTACCCATTTCATACCAAGAAGTCCCTTCCGTACAGCTTAGCTACCTGTGGTCGTAGCATCTGTAGTGATGAGCAGTCCCTCTCTAAATATACCAAGGGTCTCACTGAAGCCTTCACTGACCGTAATTATCTTCCCATCCTTGTACAAAAACAAATCTCCCGTGTCTTATCTTTCCAGTATCCCACCACCTTTCAAAGTCCCACAGTCCGGCCACAGAGGAGCATTCCCCTCGTAACTCAGTACCATCTGGGACTGGAGCAACTGAATTATATTCTCGGCCAGGGTTTCGATTACCTCTCGTTGTGCCCTGAAATGAGAAATGTCCTACCCACTATCTTTCCCACCCCTCCTACCGTGGTATTCCGCCGTCCACTGAACCTACACAATATACTCATCCATCCTTTCACAACCCCTGCTCCCAATCCCTTACCTCATGGCTCATACCCCTGTAATAGACCTAGATGCAAGACCACACATCCTCCTACCACCACTTACTCCAGTCCGGTCACTAACATTACCTATCACATCAAAGGCAGAGCTATCTGTGAAACCAGTCATGTGATCTACAAGCTAAGCTGCAACCACTGTGCTGCATTCTATGTAGGCATGACAATCAATGAGCTGTCTGTCCGCATGAATGGCCACTGACAAACTGTGGCCAAAAAACAGGTGGACCATCCTGTGGCTGAACATGCTGCCATACATGATACCTCTCATCTCAATGACTTCTTCACATCCTGTGCCATATGGATCCTTCCCACCAACACCAGCTTTTCTGAATTGCATATGTGGGAACTTTTCCTGCAAATACATCCTACGTTCCCGTAACCCTCCTGGCCTCAACCTACTTTAGTCACTGTCCTCACCCATCCAGCCCCCTCCCTGTTCCCATTCCAGCACTACACAGCCGCCATTTCACCGCCACACGCAGTCTTTTAATTTATTTTATTTTTATTTCTCTCCTTTCCGCTACTTACCCCCTTCCCCTCCACACCTTCCCTCCTACCCTCCGTCTAAACAGCAACACTTCACTGTCCACCACTCCCATCATACTATCTCTCCCCCTCCCCACCCCAGCTTCCTCCTTACCCCCTCCCAGTTGCCACTCCCATCATGCACTGGTGCTGCTGCTCGCAGTGTAGTTTCAGCTGTCTGAGACTGCAGATGTGTGTGCAAGTTGCGCTTGTGTGAGTGTGTGTGTGTGCGTGTGTGTATGCGTGTCTACTGCTGACAAAGGCCTTAATGGCCGAAAGCTATGATTGTGTGAATATTTTTGTTGCACATAACGCGACTCAGCATCTCCGCTATATGGTGACTAACAACTTTCATTCTCTCGTATTGTTACATTCCATCCTGTATTTTCCAGTAATTTCTTTCATAATGCACAACATTTTCATGTAGGGCACTGAGAACTGTGTTTTGACCATCAGAGAGGTGCATTTGGGACCTTGTAATGGCTGTTCTTCAAGAATGAAATTCTTATATGCAAGTGGAAGGTTCAGTAACAGAAAGGATTTTTAATGCCGTTTCATAAGACAACAATGATAGCATTATGTACAAAGGAAGAAAATTATGTGTGAACAAGTGTCTCAGATATTCCAGTTTCTAGAAATTGAGATATTACATCTGCCATAAATCCCATCATCACAGAGAATCGCTATATGTGTGGAATGAGCCAATCAGATATGCAGAGCTGTACCTGTTCTTGCACATTTTATTCACAGCTAAGTGTAATTAAATATGTGTGGCTTATTTTATTTGTAAAGATTTAAAAGGAAATTCCAGGTTGGAATATGAACAATATAAGAAAAAAGATCAATTGCTACTCACCGTAAAGATGACACACAGAGTTGCAGATGGACACAATGAAAACTCTGTTGCACATTTACCTTTTAGCCAACACCTTCTTCAAAAAAACAACCATTCATTCACACAAGCAAGCACACGTCACACACATGGCCACCATCTCTGGCAGCTTCGACCACTGCATTCAAATGAACGTCAATTTCTTTCAAATGAGTACTGCGAAGCCAGTCAACTTCATCCAAATGAGCGCTGCAGAGCCAAATAGGTATGCAGTATCCTGCTGCAGAGTATACCGACGCAAGGCACACTCCATGGAGAAATGACATATTCGCTCTCCATGTACTATCTCCCTCCTTCCTCACGAGGCTCACTTGTGTTTGTACCTTCTTTGCTGTGTTGGAAAAATGTTTACGGTATGTCTTGTTCCACTCATCCACCAGCAGAAGTTCCAGTACAGCTAGGACTCCAAAATGAGATCAACCCAGTATGGCACAGGACTCCAACTGAATTAAAAACTAAACACCGGCAGGATATTGCCTAAGACGTCACTGCCTGGCCCAGCTTGTTCGTACCACTACTTCCTGGTGGTAACCATTGGTTTAAGAACTGGTCTCCCATCGACAGCCAGCGCGTGGCTGACGTCCCATTGGTCTGTATGCACACGATCCTGGACACTACCACAGAAACTGATCTGATATCATCTGGGAATCAACCGGACACCAAACAAGGAAACTGAGTTGGACTTCTATTGACAGACTTTATCCAGGGTTGCCACAAGTATCCCCAAGTGAAATTCCCTGGTATTTCCCTGATTCCTAGACAAGTTTTAGCATTTTTCCCTGACAAATTTTGAGATCTAAAGGATAAGTAAAGATGTAAGTTGACAATCCGTCTTTGCAGCTATGGTATAAGAAGCAAATGTGTTAGAGGAGGAAATAGCCACATAAAACTTTCAAGCAGATGGCGTTTCCTAATGTGAGCAAAAAACCTTAAGTACTAAGATCAAGATCTTTTGTAATGAACTGTTTTTAGGTGGAGAAAGCAAGCCAAATGGTATATGTGTTTCATTAAGACCACTGATGTTATTTTATTTCAATAAAACAAACCACATTTAGTCACAAAGATATGCATTTCCTTGGAGTCGCAAGATAGATTTAAAATACTTTCACTGATTTCAGAAATAACCCTAGAAAAAAAAATAGGTCTCTTGAAAGAAGTGTATAAGGCAGGGAAGAGTTATGTAAATCAACAATACAGGTGAACGTCAATAAAACGATGGTTCTATTATGTTCATTACTGTTGGTTATTACCCACTGTGTTACATCTTTTATTTTACTGGTATTATTTGATTTTTTTCCTTCGAGAAATATGAGTACATAGCGTACAAACCACCAGTGACTGCCACAATTTTCTTCTCCTTATTGTACAATACTTTCTAACATATGAACTACTTTTTAAGTGCCAAAATGTATTAGAATAAATAAAATATCTATAAAATGCCACACCTTGCAACATATTTGCGATGAGACAATTGCAATTTCCGAAACCCACCACTCGTGGCCTCTGGCCTGCCATGGAGCACTGCAGTTCTGGGCCCACGGATAAATCACGAAAATCTACTGCATCATGCTACACACCAACAGAGCCAGCCTGGGGGCAGGCCGGTGAGACTAGATCTGACGGGCAGGACCTGCACATTAGTGGGAAACAAAGGGTTTCAGATCGGCAGGCCCAATCTGTTAGAGATACCCACAGAAGTGGCCTGCAATTTTGGCCTGTTGCAGAAATCCACTAGTGTGGCCAGCCAATCAGGACAGCAAATGGGACCATGGTGATCAATCCATGCACTAGATAACTTGTACAAATAGTCTGAGAAACAATAATAAAGAGGATAGGTAGCAATTCCCTGTAAAGAGGATCGCTGAGCTGCAGACAGATACTTAAAACACAATCACACTCTCACAATTAAATTTTTGGCCAAAGCCATTGTCAGAAAACGAGAGCATACACACACATTGACACAATCACTTAAGGGGAGCCGGAATGATCCATCTCCTCCATGTTAAATTTAGCAAATAGAAGGAACATACTTTCTAAAACCGTTAAACATATTGCTCTGAAATTTGGACTACATGTTCAGTGAATATTACTCTACAAAGATATAATGCCATGTTAAGAAATATTTATTGGTTTTTGTTTTACAATTTGTTTATAAACAGATGCTTATTTTTTTCTCTAAAATTTTGCTCTTTTTCTTCTATAACTCTACAATTATACAATAGTTTTTTACAATTTGTTATAAAAATGAAGGAAAAGAAGTAAACAATATTGTGTATAAATTTCATTGATATACTGTTAGCAGTTTTTGATAAAATGTTCCTCAAAGATGAAAATTTTAAAGTTATGGGAAATGGCTTCCAAAGTTTTTTTAATATATTCCTGCCCCATATGATGGATTATCAGCATCCTCTTCTTTTTCCAGTGCTACTTTCCTTTTCACTGGTTTTTTCTTCCCTTTTGCTGCATGTTTTAGGCTTTTGTCTCTTCTCCCTGCACCTCTTAGTCTTTCTTCACCAATTATGTGCATTGTGGAAATGGTGGTGTGTCCTGCTTGGAAACCTGAATGTTTCAGCACATCACATTTGATAATGTTTCCTTCACTGTATGTTGCCACGGCTTCATACACTCCAAAATGCAATGTTTTTATCTGTACAAACACTCTTTTGGAATCCTAATCCAAATTAAATTATTTACACTTTCATTTGGATTTTGTGTTTTCCCATGTAAACACTTTTCCAATAAACTTGGCTGTGATAAATCTCCGAATATGGGCTTAATTACATCAATTACAGCATTTGGCAAACTGTTTTTATGGGCATATTCCTTTCCTGATTGGTACTTACACCATGAGTCATCACCTGTGGGGCACAGTGCATGTTGTGGGTGCTCATTTGTTGATGCACTATGAAAAAATAATGCCCATACTGCTCTCCTCATATGTTCAATGTTTCTTCTATTTTGCCTAATTGCATACCCACAATACCTCTGCAATCTATCAATTGCTTCATCTGTCACCCTTCCTCTTCCTTCAAGGGTCTTACCATCACCAAGCTTCTGGGATCCTAATGTCTACTTTAGTTTGCGCAAGCAAGCCCCCATGCGCTTCTGCACATGTCCAATGCACTCCTGTTTTTTTTAATGTGAAGTTCATTGTCATAAGGTTTGAGTTCTGCTGCAGCTTTATATCCCTTAGAATCACCATCTACTAGATAGTTAGTATATCGTACATTATACCACTCCTGTGATCTGGAAGAAATTGCTTTCACTCTCTCTACTTCCATCACTCCACTCGTGCCATGAAAATTTGCTTAATAATTTTCACTATATTCGTCCTTGGTATTGCCTTTACATCTACAATGTTTTGAGAGAATAGTAACATCAATTACTTTGCAACTGCCTCCACTGGTAGCTGTCACAACTCCGTTTAGAGATTTATGACCTCTATGGTGCCATGATCTGTCACAGCTTCTTCAACTGCTTTCTTCATTGTTGCTCGAGCAATATCTACAGCAGAAGATCCCACCAATTCATTATAAAATCCAAACTTGGTTGGTGGTTTTGGCAAGTTCATAATTCCACATAACATTGTCCCTGCAGCACTGCCCTTGCCAATGCAACACAAATCACACACTAGTCTAACATTTATATCATACACCTTCTTTCCACTATTACCACTATGAGGAATATTGTTAGAATTAGAAAACGAAACTTCTGCAGCACATTTGTTACACTTCAATAACATTTTACGTGCCAAACCAATGTGTGAAGTCCTCTTTCTTTGCAAACTTCACATAATACATTATGTTTCAAAATATTAGAGAGCAAGGAAACATTAATTATTTCATTCACATCATTACTGTCACTTTCATAGTTTTCAAATTTTTCTTTGCCGTCACAAAGATTCTTGCTAGAAGAGGTTCTATCACATTCATCTGGAGTAGTCGGTGAAGCAGTCTGAGCAGCATCTCCCTTCGAAACAACAAAAGATTTCTTCTTCCACTCATTGTGCCTTTTCAAACACTTGATTGCTGAAACAGGGCATACTGACATCCACAAACCAAGTACGTAAAACAGGTATGAGCAAAATTCGTCAAGTACGCAAAATTGAACAGCTAAACAACACAAAGCAAACTCCACAAGTCAACACACATGGTACAGCGTTTATGTTTACCGATATGAACAGTCACTTGTCACAGAGATAAAGCCATACAACATTGGAAAACAAAACACTGTCTAATTCTGCAAAGATACCCTGCTTGCAGCCAGCGAGCGGCGCCATCAGAGGTGACACACCAAGTCGCTACAACTGTTAACGTGGCGTGTCAACTTTGCAGCAATAAAAAACACACTTAGAAGGGTGAAACTTGATTTGTTTTATTCAGAAAACTCCAAAGAATTTTATAATGAAAAAAAAAAGTTAATTTTGTCATTTTCATTGTTCCGGCTCCCCTTAAGACACAACTCATGCTCGCATGACCGCCGACTCTGGCCGTTGCGTCTACAGCCTCTGAGAATCAGATCCAAACAAACCACTCCTTACACCTCCCTGCCTCTTGTCTGCAGCTGCTAGGCTAGCGGTAACAAGTGGTGGCAGCACTGACTGGAAGCCGAAGGGAGTGCTAGGAAGGGAGAAGCAATAGTAATTAGGGAGTAGGGAAGCTGTGTACGTGCTCAGCTGCACCCAACCAGAGACGCTGCATGAGGTCTCAGTAAACAAATCGTTTCATCTACTGAGACAAAAGCAAAATTTTTTCCAGCTTTTTCCCAAATTTCCCTGATTTCCTTGACACGTTTGAAATTCTCTGATGTTCCATGATTTCCAGAACTTGTGGCAACCCTGTTATCATTCTAACTGGAGTGGCTATCATTTTCTGTCTCGCATCAGAACTGTCCACTGATGTATTTATCAATAAATCTGTTTCTTTCACTGCACCTGGAAGCCAACTTTATTACATGCTGTCCTTGTCACCACTTGGTGACAAAAGGACACCAAAGTTGGTGACAAGATGACCCAGCCACACTGGAAAGCACGAGTTGGTAACATGGGTGTCGACTACGATCTCATGCAAACTCGCCTTGTCCAGTGCTGCTATCCTGCCCGGCAGCTGCCCTCCACCAGCTGGGGCTGCTGGTGCTTTCAGTTGGAAGGCTACAACTGTGGCCAGCCCTCCTTCATAGGATGACTCAATGCACTGGACGCCACAAATGCGGCAATGAGGCTTCCTTCAGGATTCTCATGGCACTTGGCTGCCACCATGTCCTCTCCAGACATTGCTGCCTGCCCAAGCTCGCTGGCTCCATTATACCCCCGGCAGCTGCATTGGGTTGAGCCCTTTCTCCCATCAGACAGAGTCCCACCTTGACAGCTTGTGTCCAACCACTCCAACAGGGCCATGATGCTCACCATGCAGCTGTTCCTCATGTCTTCACGCGTGATCCTGTTGCTGCCTCCAAACTACGCCTTGAGATCACATTTCTCCCCATTTATAACTGCTCTTCCGCTGCTGGCTCGGCTTTACCTTCTGCCGCTGGCGTGGCCCCTTATTCAGTCCAAAGCCAAATTACAGAAGGGTCTTTTTCTATTTTTGTGCCTTAATCACTCACATATGTTTTCTACTATCCATTTGGTGCCAATTTCTTTGCACGCTCCAATACGATACTTCTTTATGTACAAACAGCACCACTGTCTCTAATGGCCTGCTACTCTCTACTGTTGCCATATCATGAACCCACTGTCCTGCTCATTTCTCTTTTTCAGTGTCCATAGCGCACCCACTACCTACAGACTCATTTCCGCCCACTTTGGTGCCTCCTTCTTCCCTTTGTCTGAGCATGTCCATGCTATGGTGTTGCCAGTGCCTACCATCAGCTGAGCTTGCCTCCCAATGGCCGCCAATATCTCACTGATGTTGCACCGGGCCCTTCCCTTTGAATGAGTCTATCAGCCCCATCGTGTACTGGAAGCCACCGTCGGTCTGAGCCCTGGTCTCCTGTAGGCTGTTGACACCTAGTGGACATTTCGTTAGCCCAACAGCACCATGGGGCTGGTCCAGCAACTGCACCCACATCCACAGTTGGTAGGTTGCATACTCTTGGCATTGTCCACTGAAGCCAGCACTCTGAACACGTGCTTATGAAGACTGGTGGATCACAACAGCAATATGCCAATTTCTGTACAAGCCAGACACCAACAGCAAAATACTGCTCCATGTACATGGCAGACTTCAGCAAGCTCCAAAACAGCAACACCTGCCAGCAGTGTGCACACTCACAACCGTGGCACTGTGAGTCCAGCAATGTGAGCATGGCACTACGAGAATGGCACTATGTTGTATCTGCACTCCATGTGCTGCCTCACGCAAATCCTTCCATCAGATTATTTAGGATGCTGCGTGACCATAACCTGTGAGCATCAGCTCACACTCCAGATGCAATGTTGGCGGCACCCAGCAGCCTCTCTGTCAATAGCATTCACCAGCAGCAGCTCCAGTGTGGCCTAGGACTTGAACTGGACTCCAATCTAGATACATGCTGGGCAATGCCAAGGACACTGCCGTTTTGCCTTGCCTATCACTACACTTACATCATGGCAGCTGCCACTTGTTGAAGCATTGGTCTCCCATTCGCTGCTGGTGCTCAGCCAGTGTCCCATGGGCCAGCATGCACCTGAACATGCCAGACACCAGCCGTACATCATCTAAGACATTGGCCAGATCCCGACCAAGGACACAGAGTTGTACTCCCAGCACGGGGACTTTTCTACCCAGTGCCTATTATTTTCTATTTTACGTCAGAGTTGTGTACTTTTCATTTATGTGTTTATCAATAAATTTGTTTCTTGCACCGTACTAACGAGCCTATTTTATTAAACGCTGTACTTGCCATCATGTAAGAACAAAATAGCTCTCTTAAATTTATGTGTAATGTTTCTGTATGAAGAATTTGAATTTAAAATTAGTCATTTTCGCATTGCAGGAACACTGTGCACTCAATGATGATGATGATGATGTTGGGGTTGTGGGGCGCTCAACGGCGTGGTTATCAGCGCCCGTACAATTATCCAATCTTTGCTCAGTCCAATTTCGCCACTTTCCTGGAGGATGATGAAA
Organism: Schistocerca serialis cubense; assembly: GCF_023864345.2. Lineage (NCBI taxonomy): Eukaryota > Metazoa > Arthropoda > Insecta > Orthoptera > Acrididae > Schistocerca > Schistocerca serialis. The sequence continues at coordinate 527,368,243 of NC_064643.1, forward strand.
TGATGAGGACAACACAAACACCCAGTCATCTCGAGGCAGGTGAAAATCCCTGACCCCGCCGGGAATCGAACCCGGGACCCCGTCTGTGCACTCAAGGTAGAACCCATATGCACCTGCAACTTTTTTTGTGTGTGATTAAGAGCTGTTTGTAGTTCAGTAATCATAAATGAAGAGAAGAATTGTGGATTAGACTGTAGACATTTCTTGATTTCACTAAGTGCTTTCATTAATTGCTGAACATTTCCTTTATCTGCTGGATGCTTTGGAATTTCTCAGTAAGTGACTGGCGATGCTGTCACTTGAGGCATACATTCTAAGACGGAGGGGGGTGCACCAACGCACCTAGACATATTTATGTAAATTGGTCACAAACTGATATTCATACAGGAATTGATGGGAAATGCAAAACTCTAAACCCACACGGGAAGACAACAGCATTGTGGTACTGCCAGCAGACAAAGGGAACTCCACTGTCATCTTGCAGCGGGTGGATTATGATGAGAAAGTACGCCAACTTCTGGAGGACCCTGCATACAGAATTCTGGAGTGTGACCCCACGGACAAGGTGGCCAAGAAGACTAGTGCTCTCTTGAAGGAAACAGGGATGCCTCATAAGATCATCAGACAACTACGGGAAAAAGCGCCAGTGCCACCTAGACTGTATGGTCTGCCTAAAATACACAAGGAGGGCGTGCCCCTACGTCCTATTGTCAGTAATATTGGGGCACCTACGTACACATCAGCCAAGTACTTGAAAGTTCTCCTGGCTCCATATGTGGGGAAATGTATTCACCACATCCGCAACTCAGGAGATTTCCTGCAACGCCTCAAGCAACTGCACATCACAGATTCGGACATCATGGTTAGTTTTGATGTGGTATCGCTGTTCACCAGGGTTCCACTGAAGGACTCACTAGAACTGATTGCAGAGAAATTTGATGGTGCTCTGTTGGACCTGTTCAGTCATACACTGACATCCACGTACTTCCTGTACAGAAACCAATATTACGAGCAAACTGAAGGTGTAGCTATGGGCAGCCCACTGTCCCCTGTGGTTGCCAACATGTTTATGGAGAGTTTTGAGGAGAGGGCATTGGAGACAGCCACATTTAAACCCACATGCTTCTTTAGGTATGTGGATGACACCTTCGTGATCTGGCCACATGGGATGGACAGGCTCAATGAGTTTCTTGAACATCTTAACTCATGCCACCCTCATATCAAGTTCACCATGGAACTGGAGAAGAATGGCCAGCTGCCATTTCTGGATGTACTAGTCCAGAGGAAAGCAGATGGATCAATTGGCCACACTGTGTACCGAAAACCAACACACACTGATTTATATCTGCAGGCCAGCAGTTGTCACCACCCTGCACAGAAGAATGGGGTTCTGAAGACTTTGGTCCACAGAGCACGTGCCCTATCAGACCAAGAGAATCTACCCATAGAGATAGAACGTCTCAAAACAGTTTTCTCCAAGAATGGATACACGGACAGACAAATTGAGAGCGCACTCCGACCAGCCACTATACCACAGGTTCCTGAAGAAGACCAAGATGAAGCAAAGAAGGTGGCATATCTGCCCTATGCTGGCTCTATTTCTGCCAGAATCAGTAGGATCCTGCGTAAACACAATATCAAGTGTGTTTTCTGTCCATCCAACAAGATCGGGGGACTGCTGGGGAGTGTCAAAGACGACCTGGGGTTACGAAAACCAGGGATTTACACTATACCTTGTCAATGTGGCATGTCCTACATTGGCCAGACGACAAGAACTGTGGAGATCAGGTGCAAAGAACATCAGAGGCACACTAGATTAAGACAGGTGACTAAGTCAGCCATTGCTGAACACTGTCTAGAACCAGATCATACCATGAAGTATGAGGATACCAAGATTCTAGCACAAACACCCAGATTTTGGGACAGTGTTATAAGAGAATCGATTGAGATTAAAATGGCTGACGATCTCGTGAATCGTGACACAGGGTACCAGCTAAGCAGAGCCTGGGATCAGGCTCTGGAATTGTTAAAGGAGCAACGGGGCCAGCTGCAACACTACACAATCAGAAGAACCAGAGACATGGAGATGGTAAACGAGCCCCTGACGGACTGCCAGGAGCACCAGACCGAAGATGGAACACCCAGAACTGGGACTGGTGGGCGCGGACCGCAGAGGGAACATCCAGAGCCGCAGCGGACGAAAAACGGAGCGGCAACGCTCCAACAGGTCGTGGTGAGCGGGCGCGGACCGCAGGGGGAACGCCTGGTACCCCAGACCGTAGATGAAAACCCCCAGGAGTGGGTTTGGTGGGCGCGGACCGCAGAGGGAACACCTAGAACCGCAGAGGACGGAAAACGGAGCAGCAACGCTCCAGCAGGTCGCAGGGAATGGGCGCGGACCACAGAGGAAGCGCCTGCAGCCGTTGGTGGAGGGGGAAGGCCATAGGCATAAATACTGGACCAGGTCCACTCGAGGAGCAGTCTCAGGCCGCACCTGATGAAGGCGTCGAGCTACGTGACCGAAATATCGTGCAAGTACGACGCTGATATCCGGCAGAACACCCGACAACCCAAGATGTCAAGAAAGTACATGTTTCTTGAAAGTACATGTTTCTTCAATCCTTAGCTCCTAGCATTTTTTCCTCGCTAATCTTGCTACAGCTTTACATGGCATGCTTCCCTTTCTGCAAAAGAATCTATTACCTCATCAAAGCTTGTCAAACGATTCACTACATGAAAAATTGAAATGTCGTTATCTAATTCTGAAAAAGCTGTTAACACAAGTAATACCCAAGATTGGTGTGGTTTCTCGATCTGATTACGTCTATTTCGTCACTGTCTGCTAGATAAAACAAAAGAGGCCTTTCTAATATGGCAGCAATTTTGTAACACACCAAATAAACGAGACTGTTTTGGAACAAATGGCCATTTTTATAACACGACAGAGTATAATTCACGAAGTGACAATATCAAATGCCTATTAGGCCTACTACAAGCAAAAAGCTTTATGTTAGAAAATAGTTCCACATTTCATTCATATGCACCAGCTTCTCAAGCCTGAGATCGAAAAGTAGTATTACGAAATTTTTATATAAATTTGGAATCGTCTTATTCTTCCACAATTTTTGTGATGTCCCCGTTTCTTCTCCTTCCTTGTTCTAACAAACAACCTTGTCATCACCAATTCTGCACCTATTCCTACCATTGTCAAAATTTGTTCACCGATTAATTTCACTAACCCTGACAATCACAGGTTTAGTTATCTCGCAATTGTTTTCCGGTTAGGCGTTATTACGTGTTCGTACAACACGTTTTCCGTGTTACTTCCAAAACAGAACTTAAGTGGCTGCTAGCCGGGGACTGTACAACTGGTCCTTACTAGTGTAGCGACATGACCAAAAATTTTCTGTCAAAATTTCATTTTCTTGGGAACACCAAGAACAGTTAATAATCTTTCTCACCTGTTATTCCTGTCAGTCGTTTATTTCCATTCTGGTAGTCTGAATCTACGGATTTCGCTAGTAATTACAACAACACTGATAATTCGCAAACCCAATCAACCACATAATCAGACAGCGATTGGCATTCATTCGTTCGGCTTTACTCTGCTCAGCTCGTATAGCCCCGACCCCTTTCGTCTGCGGAAAGTTTATATCTAGATGTGATGAAGATTCACCTGACAGAGACATCACATATACTATGCACGCTTTCAAAAATCAACTTATGATTCATTCAGAAATCAACTTAAAATCTGTTCAAAAACCAACAGGGAAGCGTTTCAAAATAATCGATAGACAAACATGAGCTGGATGCTAGGCGCTTTGTGAAACAAGTTTTTTTTTTCCCCTCCAGAATATGAATTTGGCACCCCATTTTCCTGGCAGCATCTAGCTGTTTGCTGCGACTGCTTGCACAAGCAATAGCCACATTCCTGTAGTCAGAAGCAGGAGAATCTACTGCGCATGAGCCCACTCGTAACTGCTAAAATGTATCTAATGTAAAAAGTTGTGACTTCACTCTCATCAGAAGAAATTTGTTGTTATGAAGCATTGCATAGTCTTCCTAAAGCCTTTGACATATTTTGCTGTTGGCAGACGCTTGCATGAGCACTGTGTGTCATTCTTGTATTTGGTGCATTTCCTTTGCAATTTAAGTTATTTTTGTTTATTTTCTCTCGTTTACGTTTTATTGTTGAAGTATTATTCTGTAGTAGCAGGATATAGTAATATCCTTTGTTAGAGTATCGGTTCTTACCAGTCAAAATTACAAGAGTGTAACTAAAAACTAAAACAATGAAAAATTCCCGGAATCCTAAAAAATTCCCGGGTTTTTCCCAGTTTTCTCCCGGATGAAAAAATTCCTGGGTTTTTCCCAGATCTCCCGGTCGTCCCGGGTCGTATACACCCTGTATGATATATATATAAAAAAACGAAGATGAAGTGACTTACCAAACAAATTCGCTGGCAGGTCGATAGACACACAAACAAACACAAACATACACACAAAATTCAAGCTTACGCAGCCAACGGTTGCTTCATCAGGAAAGAGGGAAGGAGAGGGAAAGACAAAAGGATGTGGGTTTCAAGGGAGAGGGTAAGGAGTCATTCCAGTCCCGGGAGCGGAAAGACTTACCTTAGGGGGAAAAAAGGACAGGTATACACTCGCGCGCACACACACATATCCATCCGCACACACACAGACACAAGCAGACATTTGTAAAGGCAAAGAGTTTGGGCAGAGATGTCAGTCGAGGCGGAAGTACAGAGGCAAAGATGTTGTTGAATGACAGGTGAGGTATGAGCGGCAGCAACTTGAAATTAGCAGAGGTTGAGGCCTGGCGGGTAATGAGAAGAGAGGATATACTGAAGGGCAAGTTCCCATCTCCGGAGTTCTGACAGGTTGGTGTTAGTGGGAAGTATCCAGATAACCCAGACGGTGCAACACTGTGCCAAGATGTGCTGGCCGTGCACCAAGGCATGTTTAGCCACAGGGTGATCCTCATTACCAACAAACACTGTCTGCCTGTGTCCATTCATGTGAATGGACAGTTTGTTGCTGGTCATTCCCACATAGAATGCATCACAGTGTAGGCAGGTCAGTTGGTAAATCACGTGGGTGCTTTCACACGTGGCTCTGCCTTTGATCGTGTACACCTTCCGGGTTACAGGACTGGAATAGGTGGTGGTGGGAGGATGCATGGGACAGGTTTTACATCGTGGGCGGTTACAAGGGTAGGAGCCAGAGGGTAGGGAAGGTGGTTTGGGGATTTCATAGGGATGAACTAAGAGGTTACGAAGGTTAGGTGGACGGCGGAAAGACACTCTTGGTGGAGTGGGGAGGATTTCATGAAGGATGGATCTCATTTCAGGGCAGGATTTGAGGAAGTCGTATCCCTGCTGGAGAGCCACGTACAGAAGCAAATAACCAGAGCCACTTCCTCATCCCCTCAAACCCAGAACCTCCCACAGAAGAACCCCAAAAGTGCCCCACTTGTGACAGGATACTTTCCGGGACTGGATCAGACTCTGAATGTGGCTCTCCAGCAGGGATGCGACTTCCTCAAATCCTGCACTGAAATGAGATCCATTCTTCATGAAATCCTCCCCACTCCACCAAGAGTGTCTTTCCGCTGTCCACCTAACCTTCGTAACCTCTTAGTTCATCCCTATGAAATCCCCAAACCACCTTCCCTACCCTCTGGCTCCTACCCTTGTAACCACCCGCAGTGTACAACCTGTCCCATGCACCCTCCCACCACCACCTACTCCAGTCCTGTAACCCGGAAGGTGTACACGATCAAAGGCAGAGCCACATGTGAAAGCACCCACGTGACTTACCAACTGACCTGCCTACACTGTGAAGCTTTCTATGTGGGAATGAACAGCAACAAACCGTCCATTTGCACGAATGGACACAGGCAGACAGTGTTTGTTAGTAACGAGGATCACACTGTGGCTAAACATGCCTTGGTGCACGGCCAGCACATCTTGGCACAGTGTTACACTGTCCGGGTTATCTGGATACTTCCCACTAACACCAACCTGTCAGAACTCCGGAGATGGGAACTTGCCCTTCAGTATATCCTCTCTTCTCGTTACCCGCCAGGCCTCAACCTCCGCTAATTTCAAGTTGTCGTCGCTCATACCTCACCTGTCATTCAACAACATCTTTGCCTCTGTACTTCCGCCTCGACTGACATCTCTGCCCAAACTCTTTGCCTTTACAAATGTCTGCTTGTGTCTGTGTGTGTGCGGATGGATATATGTGTGTGTGTGTGTGTGTGTGTGTGTGTGTGTGTGTGTGTGCGAGTGTATACCTGTCCTTTTTTCCCCCGAAGGTAAGTCTTTCCGCTCCCTTAAAACCCACATCCTTTTGTCTTTCCCTCTCCTTCCCTCTTTCCTGATGAGGCAACAGTTTGTTGCGAAAGCTTGAATTTCGTATGTATGTTTGCGTTTGTTTGTGTGTCTATCGACCTGCCAGCGCTTTTGTTTGGTAAGTCTCACATCTTTGTTTTTATATATATATATATATAATGTGCGGATGGATGTGTGTGTGTGTGTGTGTGTGTGTGTGTGTGTGTGTGTGTGTGTGTGTGTGTGTGTGTGCGCGCGCGCGTGTGTATACCTGTCCTTTTTTCCCCCTAAGGTAAGTCTTTCCACTCCCGGGATTGGAATGACTTCTTACCCTCTCCCTTAAAACCCATATCCTTTCGTCTTTCCCTCTCCTTCCCTCTTTCCTGATGAGGCAACAGTTTGTTGCGAAAGCTTGAATTTTGTGTGTATGTTTGTGTTTCAGTTTGTGTGTCTGTCGACCTGCCAGCACTTTCATTTGGTAAGTCACATCATCTTTAATAGAGGGAAACATTCCACGTGGGAAAAATATATTTAAAAACAAAGATGATGTGACTTACCAAACAAAAGTGCTGGCAGGTTGATAGACACACAAACAAACACAAACATACACACAAAATTCAAGCTTTCGCAGCCAACGGTTGCTTCATCAGGAAAGAGGGAAGGAGAGGGAAAGACGAAAGGATGTGGGTTTTAAGGGAGAGGGTAAGAAGTCATTCCAATCCCGGGAGCGGAAAGACTTACCTTAGGGGGAAAAAAGGACAGGTATACACTCGCATACACACACATATCCATCCGCACATACACAGACACAAGCAGACATATATATATATATATATAGACTGAAGTGAAGAATGAAATTTTCATTTATTGCTTAAGTCTGCATGTATATAGCATGGATATTTGAGACTTGAAAACCTATCTGGAACAATATAGTTTCATCTGATCAAATATTATGGTATCAGTGATCTGACTTCCATCCTATTTAACTAAAACGATGCTGTGTGTCACATTAAGAAGACCAAAGAATGTAAATCATGACACTGCACCTTCAGAATAGAGAATAATCACTGAAGTTGTACCATGGGAAATGAAATTGGGTCCATTCTTCTTCTTGTTATATAGACATGATCCATCATCGTACATCCAAGAAGCAGAAAGAGTTATCTTTGCTGAGAAAATACTGCAATCAAGCTTAATGGTAAAACATCCAACACTTGAAAATGTACATGAAACTTTCCTGAAATTTGATAACTTATTTTTTGCATACGGACTGTCACAGGATTTAAATAAAGCACAATAAACTCAATTCTGTACTGCATGCCTGACCACACCAATAGAAAAAATGCATGATAATAAATCAATAAATGAGACAATGTTCTAAATTCTTTGGTGTTTATATTCATAAGGACCTGAACCAGAAATCACATGTTGCAGATTTTCTAAAACATTTCAGTTCCGCAACTTTTACATTATGGATAACATCAGATTTTGGAGATGAAAATATCAAAAAGTTAATTTACCTTTCCTATTTACATCCTCTAATATCCTGTGGCATCAATTTCTCAGATAAATCACAATTGAGTAAATAAGTATTTGCACAAAACCATGTAATAAGAATCATTTGTGCTGTTCATTACAGAGGCTCTTGGAGACAAGTCTTAACGTACATTCGTAAAGTGGAAACAACTTTGTTGTATACTAAGAACCATGCCTTTAATCAATCACATCACGAATAGCTGAAAGAGCACAGCATGTATAAACATAACATTAGAAAGAGAGATTATTTACAATCTCCATCTTCAGCCATAGTATGATGCAGTAAGGACAAGGATATTAAGTGCAAAAAAATATACATATATATAAAAAAAATAAAATAAAATAAAATAAGTCTAACCTCCTACCCGGTGAGGTATATAATTCAGCAAGTAATAAAATTAATTTCAATCAGAAACTGAAGTTCTACCTGCTTAACAACTACTCCTACTCCATTGAAGAGTTTCTGAATGTGTAATAATATGGATTATGGTGTGGTTTTTAGAAGAGGAAGGAAGGAAGGGGGGTACTGAGAAATAGGGAACAGAGAGAGAGATTGAAGCATGAAAAGTCACAATTACAATCCATCAAACATGCGAATAACTGGAGGAGGTATCATGAGGTACTTACCACAAGGCACATGTGAGAGAGACAGAACCCATAACAAGCCACAACCACCATTGCACACAGTAAGGGGCTGTGCTGTAGTGTCGAAACTTCAGAATACAGAGAAGCCCAAACAAAGCAAACAGCAACAGCATTGATTCCATCAGGATAAACCTTGACTGTGTCAGTAAGGCATTGTCTGTAAACAAAAATACACAGATGACATACATTAATCAAACTAAAAATTGTTCAAGATAGATGAAATAGTTGTATTTTGTTAAATGAATTGAAGAAGCATGACATGAAGCTTTACAGGCTATAAGGCATTGAGATAAAGGTTCCTTCTACTGGTGATAAGAAACAGGAAAGAAAGAATGGGAGGCTAGAAATGTCATGAAGGAAGAGACTGTCTGAAAACTGACTGCTGTTGAAACAATGGTGAAGCCGTGTTAGGCACAGTTTAGGCAACGGTGGATTTAAGTCAGCTTTCAAGACAAATACGAGCCTTGGAAGAAAAAATTGCAGACAAGAATTTCAATCAGGTGCAAAAGATGATTTACTGCCCAAACTACACCTACTTCTGGGACCACAGGAAGAGCCTTTCACATAATGGGACTTTACAAACTAATTGACCTGATGGAAAAAAGAAAAATCGTCACTATGGAAAATAATGAGGCAAAGTGAAAGCAAACTAGAATAAGAAACCTCTGCCTTGACTAAAGGTTTCACTGGTCTGGAAATGATTCTCTGCCAAAACATTTAGTGAAGCTTTTGCCCCACAAATAAAATGAAGCTTGTGGTGAGATACAAATGCACAGTGACAAAATAATTATACTTGTAAATAATAGATTTCGGCTATCAGCTATCTGCCTGAAGAATAATTAAACTCTCTGTAAGTTGGAATGAGAATAAATACTGTGTGATCCAAATTTAAATTCCATAAACACAATGACCCACATTACAAAGAGCTGACTTCCTGAATGAGAACAACATGTGGGCTCTGAAAAGTCTAACCATGGGTGAGAAATTCATTCACTGGAGTATGGCTGGATATCTTTTTGTAATGGGTGCAATATTTTTAGCAAACAACCATGATTCCATCGTGAAGTGTGCAGGAGAACTGAGTGCCAATGGGAGAGCATGCAGATTTTATCTATATACCACCTTCCACTTGGCTCCCAAGCTGGGTCTATAGTTGTCCAGTCCAGAGTTCATGACCTGGAGCATGTCCAGTGCTCAGGGTGAGATTACACATACATGGGTTAATCCAATGGGCTGCTAATTCATTGGTGTTCTGCCTGCATCAGAAAACTGTTCAATGCTGTAACTGTTTGTTTCTTTTTACCTTCTAATTAATCCAAATGTCTGTTCACAGACTTTGCAAAGGTTGTAGCTGCAGCCAAAGTTGATTATCCTATAACTAATTTCAATCTCAAGAACTTATTTTATATCACAGTTCCAATAGTGCAATGTCTATGCCAGAATTTTTGTATAGCCATTCCTGTGCAACTATGAGACACAATGCTTTATTGTTGCATGTTTGTTTTGGTGCAGTAGTCAGGTTCGCTGCTGGCGTTTGCGCCAGTGATATTCAATTGTGGTACTGTCTATCCCAGGGCTTCCCAACGTGTGGTCCGCGGACCCCTTAGGGGTCCGCTGTTTCTTTCTAGGGGGTCCGCGGCCACCTTTCAAGAAATCATGTAAAATAATGAGTAAAATTATTGAATAAAAATGTGAAAATCAAATTCATCGCTATTTTTTTCATGTGAAAAATGTGTACTTTTACTTCAGGTCGTATTCCCAAGCAGCCTCTGCGGTTCCTAAGCGAGAACGCGTACACAGTTTAGTGCCGAAGAATGCGACTACTCTGATCTACTGTTTCGCAAGAATACGGGAGTCGTTTGTGTACCGGCTCACGGCGCTAGATGCACTGAAACCTTTTACACATGCGCGGAGTGAGCTTTGTCGACCAATCACAGCGCTCGCTGGCACGTATGCGGCCCCAGGCATCATTAAATGTTAAACTTGCTTTGTCAGTTCAGTACCTATTTCGTTAAGTCGATTTTTGACCAGTTTATTACTTATAACATGGATCGGTGGCTGAAGTCAGGATCATTGAAGAAGGGTGCAGTTTCTCCATCGCCTTCACAACAAGGAGTTTCCAGTTGAAATGAATGAGGAGGGAGGATGACGAAAGGAAGAACAATCACAAGAAGCTCCACAGCCGGATTTATTATGTGAAAACGCTGCAAGTACTCCATTGGTTGGAATATCCTGTGGAAGTGGGATAACCCAGAAGCGAAAGTACAACGAAAGCTATTTAGAAATGGGCTTTATGGAGACAAAGGAGGGTAAAGCTCAGTGTGTAATTTGTGCGCCTGTCTTTCCGAACAGTTCAATGGTTCCAGTTAAATTGTGCCGTCATTTTGAAGGTACTCACCCGGGCTTCCAGGCTAAAGACATCGATTTATTTAAAAGGAAGAGTGCTGAACTAGCTGCTTCTCAGCATTGCATGAAAACTCTTGCAAAAACAATTAATGAAAATTCATTAAAAGCTTCTTTCTTGGTTAGTTATTGAGTGGCAAAAACAAGCAAAGCTCATACCATTGCAGAAAATCTCTTAATTGGATCGTTAATTTCAAGTTGTTTTCGTTCATCTCTAAACCAAAGACTATTGATACTTCAGGAGAGGGGGACGGGGGGGGTCATTCTGAACATGGCACTTGCATTAAGAAGCTTTCAGTTCCCATGGGTTTCACACTGAAATTTAAAGTTACTGTACTCTTGACTGACTAGGGGTCCGCCATGGATTTTCAACTGAAGAAGGGGTCCACCAGCTGGGAAGGTTGGGAAGCCCTGGTCTATTCTATACACCATACACCCAATTTTTCAAAACAATGAAACCATGTGCGGTGTCACCGCCAGACACCACACTTGCTAGGTGGTAGCCTTTAAATCAGCCGCGATCCGTTAGTATACGTCGGACCCGCGTGCTGCCACTATCAGTGATTGCAGACCGAGCGCCGCCACACGGCAGGTCTAGAGAGACTTCCTAGCACTCGCCCAGTTGTACAACTGACTTTGCTAGCAATGGGTCACTGACAAAATACACTCTCATTTGCCAAGACGATAGTTAGCATAGCCTTCAGCTACGCCAATTGCTACGACCTAGCAAGGCGCCATTACCAGTTACTATTGATACTGTAATAATGTATCATCAAGAGCGATGTTCACCATTTATGGATTAAAGTTAAGTATTCCACCAGCTACGTCCGTTTTTTCTAAATTCTAATTTCCTTGACCTCTTCCAGACATCACGCCAGCCTGTGTGAGCTAAAACGCATGCCTTTCAGCTTCCTCCTGTATCCCGGTGTTGGCTCTCCTGCCAACCCACAACATTTGGCGATGAGGCCAAACCGCGTTCTTATCGATATTGCCCTGATTTACTTGTGTAATGGCTTCACCACCATCTCCAGATGTACTGTCTGAATTTTATCGCTTACAGAACCAGCAGATGCAGGCCTTACTGGATGCCCTTGGACAGCTCGTCCAGGGTCAACGTGCAATGCAAAATGACACGGCAGCCACCACTCCACAGCTAACGCAGCCACAACACGCTGTTGCACCAACTTTTCGACCTTTTGATGCTGCACTGGAAAGCTGGACGGAGTGGTCATGCCAATTTGGATTCCATCTCGCCGCCTACAGAATTCAAGGTAAAGAGCGGCAGCCTATTTTGTTAGCATCAGTCGGCGTCCAAACGTACCGTGTGATAGTCAAATTATTTCCCCGACGCGACGTAGCAACTCTGTACTACGACGAAATTTTGTTTGCATTAGATGCATATTTCAAAGAATCAGTCAATGTAGTTGCGAAAAGGTATACCTTCTTTCGTACAAAACGTACGGCAGGTCAGACCAATAGGGAGTGGGTTGCAACCTTGCAAGGCCTTACTAGGGATTGTGCTTTTGAGTGTCAATGTGGACTCCGTTATTCAGATACTATGGTACGTGATGCCATTGCACAGAACGTTTCTGATGTTCGTATCAGGGAACAGATTTTGAAACTAGTCAATCCCTCCCTTCAACAAGTGATGGACGTATTGGATCGGCAGGACACACTTGACTTTGCTCAGGAATCATTTGAAACTTCACCAGCCGTGTGTCAGGTTAACCGGCCCGCCGGGTGAGCTGCACGGAGCAGTAAACAGCCCTCGCGCCCGGTCGCACCGCTGCCACCAGGCTCTCAGCCATGTGTGCCGTGCAGGCAAGCAAATGCAGTGCTAAAATCATGCCCGCGGTGTGCTACTAGACATTCGCGTGAGAATTGCCCATCACGCCAGGCTATTTGCTTTTTCTGTAATTAAACAGGACATGTTCAAAGTGTTTGCCAGAAAAAGCTCAGATCGAAAACTCAAAATCATTCCAGGCCCTTTGCTTCGCGCCGGAATCGGAATCGAACCAAGGATACTCAGGCTCGTGAAACTTCGCCCATGGAAATTCATGTAGTTCATCCCACTCCGCCCAGTGCCACTATCTCTAACAGTGACTGTGTTCGTTCCACACATAGTGTGCGTCGACATCGCCGGAAATCCCGTCAAGTCACAAGTGATTATGTACCAGTGTCAGTTCACGTTGCACGAGACAGTCGCTCTTGTCGTCAGCAGGACAATAAACTTTTTGTAGACTTGGACATTAACGGCAAAGTGATACCATTCCAGCTCGATACTGGGGCTGCAGTTTCACTGATCAATCAAGACACGTACAAACAGCTGGGCACACCTCCGTTGCGTGCTGCAAATGTTAAGTTAAATAGCAATTCTGGTCAAGATATCCCTGTGTTAGGACAGTGCAGCCTTCTTGCAACATACAAAGGACAAATGAAACTTATGTCATTTTACGTCCTTCGTTCTTCTTCTGCAGTGAACTTGTTTGGTTTCGATTTATTTCAATTGTTTAACTTGTCTATAGTAAATCAGGTCCTATCAGTGAACCAGACTGTGCCTTCAGACAGTGTTTCTCATCTATGTGAAGAATTTGCAGACATTTTTGCACCGGGCCTTGGTTGCGCTAAGAACTATAAAGCACATTTGGAACTGAAAGTAAACGCGCAACCGAAATTTTTCAGAGCGCGCAATGTTCCCCACACATTGCGTGATGAGGTCGCAAAAACATTACACGATTTGGAATCACAAGGTGTAATTGAAAGTGTGCAGGCTTCTCTCTGGGCATCACCCTTAGTAATTTTGCCAAAACCTTCGGGAAAATTGAGACTTTGTGTGGACTTCAAGGCAACAGTGAATCCACAACTAGTGATTGCAACTTTTCCTTTACCCCGCCCGGAAGATCTTTTCGACAAACTATGCCCGGGTAAATATTTTTCGAAGTTGGACCTAGCAGATGCATACTTGCAAATATCGGTGGACGAAGAATCCCAGCGCGTTTTGGTGGTTAACACGCATCTTGGTTTGTATCGATTCAAATGACTGCCACTCGGGTGTGCATCCGCCCCAGCATTCTTTCAGCAATATCTACAAACTGTTTGTGCGTTGGTCCCTACTGCAGCCAACTATCTGGACAATATTGTGATCTCCGGAAAGACGGAAGAAGAACATTTAGCCAATCTCAGGACATTATTTCAGGTCTTGCGACAAAATGGTCTTCGCTTGCGGAAGGACAAATGTGTGTTTTTTGCTCGGGACTTGCCCTACCTGGGACATTTACTCAATGCCCAAGGCATACACCCCAGTCCCGAGCACATCCGTGCCATACAAGACTTGCCTTCGCCGCAGAATTTGAAGCAGCTACAGAGTGTGCTGGGAAAAATCAACTATTATCATAAATATATCCCACATGCCTCTTCCATTTCAGCTCCGCTTCATCGCTTACGCCGTAAAGGTGTTCCGTTCGTCTGGACGACGGAATGCGAACGCGCCTTTCGCCAGTTGAAATCGGCGTTGCTTTCCAATACTTGCCTTATGCCATTCGATCCCCAGAAGCCCCTTTTGTTGATGGTGGATGCATCGGATTTAGGGATCGTTGCTGTGCTTGTGCACAAAGATGGATCGCACAATCACCCTATTGCCTTTGCGTCCAAATTGCTCTCGTCTGCGCAAAGAAATTATTCACAGATCGAGAAAGAAGCATTGGCTCTTGTATTTGGTATTACAAAGTTTCATGATTTTTGTATGGGTGTCACTTTACCATCATCACAGGCCACAAACCTTTGACATCGCTTTTTCATCCGAACAAGCCTGTACCTCCACGTACAGTGCAGAAATTCATTCGCTGGTCTATTTTCCTCTCGCAGTACCGCTACGAAATCTTGTATCGGCCCACTGCTAAGCACGGAAACGCCGATGCGTTGTCCCGTTTGCCTGTTGCTGAGGATAGAGCATTCGATTCCTCCGAACTTGCTTGCATGTTCATTGATGCGGAAACCGATGACGTGGTCGCCTCGTTTCCAATTGATTTTCGTCGTGTAGCTACTGCCACTGCTGCCGACCCTGTCCTTGCAACCGTTCTGCGTTTTGTTGCTACGCAATGGCCCTTGTCAAAGTCACGGATCGGGGATCCATTGGTTCGCCGATTTTTTGCTCACAAGGAGAGACTTTTTGTTTGACGTGGTGTTTTGCTGTTGCGTTCTGATAATGATCAGTCCAGGGTCGTGGTTCGATGTTCGTTACAGTCCTCTGTTTTACAGCTTCTCCATCAAGGACATGGGGGTATAGTGAGAACGAAACAACTTGCTCGTCAGCACTGTACTTGGTTCGGAATTGATGCCGCGATTACGAATATGTGCTCTTCTTGCATGGTGTGTGCCGAACAACAATCAGCCCCACCACGGAAATTCTTTGCATGGCCAAAAGCCACTTCCCCTTGGCAACGCTTGCACATCGATTTTGCTGGTCCATTCAGGAATGCTCGATGGTTGGTTGTGGTCAATTCATTCAGTAATTTTCCTTTTGTTGTCCGGATGTCTTCCACAACGTCATCTGCCACCATCCAAGCATTATCTGCTATCTTTTGCACTGAAGGTCTTCCACAGACTATTGTTTCCGACACTAGCCCACAATTCATGACCGCAGAATTTCAGTCATTCTGCAAGGCCAATGGTATTCAACATCTGACGTCCGCGCCGTTTTCGCCACAGTCAAACGGTGCCGCTGAACGATTGGTCAGGACTTTCAAGTCACAGATGTTGAAGTTAAAAGAGTCGCATTCTTGGGAATATGCGTTATTGCTCTTTTTGTCCTCGTATCGCTCTCAGCCCCGAGATGGTCGCTCGCTGGCTGAGTTGCTCCACGGTCGTCATCATCGAACATTGCTGTCTTTGCTACATCCTCCGCATCAGGTTCCTGTGCAGAGGCAGACACCTGCTTTTGCTCCAGGCGACGTTGTATACTATCGTCACTACCGAGGTTCACGGCGTTGGCTCGAAGGGCGCATTCTTTGCTGCCTCGGCCGCGCTATGTATCTGGTTTTGGGGGCCTCTGGTGAGGTGCGCCGGCATCTCAACCAGCTGCACCTCTGTCGTCGCATGGGATCTGCCGCTCGCCGTCTGCTTTCAGCGACGGTGCCGTCCGGTCAGCGCCCTGGGGACCCATCTACTGGCTCGCCTCAGCCCCAGATGTTACCGGCGCTGCCTTCCATTTTGCCCCATGGCGACGCGCCGCCGCCACCACCGCCGCCACCACCGCCGCCGCCACCACCGCCGCCGCCACCACCGCCGCCGCCTGTTCTCCCACCGGCGACGCCCGCAGTGGATGCGTCGCTGCAACCGCCGGGCGCCTCCCTGGGTCACGCTCCGCCGACCGCTTCTCGTGACCGGATGTCCTCCGACATGGAACTCTTGCCCGCTCCAGACCATATGTCGTCTTCGCCCGTCGGGTGCCCCGACCCGATGGAGGTCGACCCTTCAGTCCCTCCTGTCTCTCTGCGGGCGCATACAACGCATGTTGGCGTGCACCCTGGAGCAGGTTTTCAGGTGTTTCCTAGCTCCCCGCAGTGCGAATGGCAGGTTGCGGGTGGCACAGCCTCACCCGTTGTTAGGCTCCCCACCTCGTCGCATACGTCAACATGGGGTCCTCCCCATGGCGGGCGGAAGCCTTATAACACAACCGTACGCCGATTTGCAGGGGAGGAATGTGGTGTCACTGCCAGACACCACACTTGCTAGGTGGTAGCCTTTAAATCAGCCGCGGTCCGTTAGTATACGTCGGACCCACGTGTCGCCACTATCAGTGATTGCAGACCGAGCGCCGCCACATGGCAGGTCTAGAGAGACTTCCTAGCACTCGCCCAGTTGTACAACTGACTTTGCTAGCAATGGGTCACTGACAAAATACGCTCTCATTTGCCGAGACGATAGTTAGCATAGCCTTCAGCTACGTCAGTTGCTACGACCTAGCAAGGCGCCATTACCAGTTACTATTGATACTGTAATAATGTATCATCAAGAGCGACGTTCACCATTTATGGATTAAAGTTAAGTATTCCACCAGCTACGTCCGTTTTTTCTAAATTCTAATTTCCTTAACCTGTTCCAGACCTCACGCCAGCCTGCGTGAGCTAAAACGCGTGCCTTTCGGCATCCTCTTGTATCCCGGTGTTGGCTCTCCTGCCAACCCACAACACCATGTATGAAAGAAATGCAGTGAATTTGGCTTTCTCTGGTTTCTCTTCCATTTCTCAATTTTGTACAGTTTATATTGGGTGTAGTGTCATCAGCACATATGTTGCTCTGTGTAACAGTTCGTATCAAAAAACAGTCTTCGAGTGTTCCAGTTCTGTCGTGAGACTTTTCAGGTCAGAGAGGACAAATGCTCTGTAAATCGAGGTTTGAAGCATCCGGCTCCTCTGTGCCATGTGGTGGCAGCTGTTGGCACCAAAATAGCCAGTATGCATCTTTTCCCAGCATAGGCTGTGCCCCAGAGTGCCATTTCTTCTCCTTTCTAGTAAGACATCTTGTCACTTCGATTTCCATGGTAAAATTGACATTAAATGTATGGAACTGAGATACACAAGAAATATCTCTGCATTTTTTCTTACATGTGGACATAAAAATGTTCTCCATTCCCATAATCCTCCTTGCCTCCACCTTCGATAGCTCCCTGCACCACACTGATCTCCATCCTTCCACCACTACCCATTTTCACTCACCATACACCCTCTTCCCCACAATCTCTCCTTCCTGTGTTTTATCACCACCCTTCATGACCCACTCCTTGTCACTGTTATTCTCATCATGCAATACACAAAATCAATGGTGCTGCTGCCAATGACACATTTTCATCCCATACCCCTACTGCCTCTCCCTCCCATATTCCTATCACATAAACCTGCTACCTCCTAGCCACCACTATCAGTCATCCTTCTTCAACCCTCCCTACCACTTCCACTGCTTCTCCTCTCACAGAAAGTGTGTGAGTGTATGTACTCTAGTCTGAAAAAGAATTCATCCAAAAGCTAGCAAAATTTTCAGTTTTGTTTCTGCCTGTCGACAATGCAACGTGGCTATTATCCAGTGAATGTTACCTTTATTCCTAATTGATTTATATCTACTTTCCATTACCATATGAACTTTTAGTTCTGAAAGCTAGGATTACTGTTTGTGAGGGTATAGAATTCTGTGTAATAAGATTTGGGGATTTCCCCTTATAAGAAGTACAATGCTTTTTGTACCCACGTCCTCTTATAAAGACCGTTCCAGGAGGAATGGTCAATATTCAGAAAGATGGGTGGAATGATCATATGAAGAAAAAAAGTGAAGTAGACGTGGGCTCTAAAATACATACCTTAAGAGCTATGAGCACTTCTTCACCTTCCCTACTGTAAACAAATCTCTTCTATTGCAAAGCCCCAGATTTTGGGAGAAGGTAGTATGGACCACAATATGAAAAAAATTTCTACAAACATGGGCTCAAAAATGCCTACCTTGAAGCTGTGAGCACTTGTTCAGTGGAAGAGATGTGTGTCACAGAAGCAAACATGGACAAGTGCTCATGCCTCCTAATTTAGGGCTCATGTTTACTGGACATTTTTTTCTCGTTTTGGTCCATACTACCACCACTCAAAACACGGGAAGTAGAGAATTTGCAGTAAAAGGGATTTGTTTCACAGTACTGAAGATGGAGAAGTGCTCATAGCTCTTAAGTTATGGATTTTAGATCCCATATTTACTAGATCTTTTTGCTTCAAGTGATCCTTCATATAATATTCCTGAATACTGACAATTTCTCCTGGGACACACCATGTAAATGAGAAACCCTGCCTCCTGGGACACACCATGTAAATCAGAAACCCTGCAGTTTATCAACATTATGGCACACAGGTCACTGTTTTTCACACAGTGTTATGTTTAGCACATACAGTTAGTTTGTATTGGATTATCATCTGAGTCACTCCTTAGGCAGCATGCATAGTTTGAAGTTCATTAGCAGCTGCCTTCATGTTGGATCAAGTACATCAAGGAACTCCCAACACCACTTGGAATCTGAGTCTCAGAGAAGGCACTGTTGAAGGCCATCAACAAAATCAAGAAAACTTTCACAGAAAAACATGATGGTCATTGTCCGAGTATTACACGTTGCTCTGATACACCCATTGGAACAGTACTCGGTATCAATTAACGTAATTAATGTACACTGTTATCTAATCCTGTTGATAATTATTTAGAGTACACTGGAGAGGAGTAGATAATAATAATAATAATAATAATAATATCTTTTTAAATTAGAAGCTCAATCCCCAATTCTTTAGTTATTTTTATTAAAGTACAAATATTATATGTTTTCCAGTTCTTTCTTATAATTTTTTTCTACCTCCTTCAGCTCCATAATCTTTTTCCAAACTTAAAATTCCCAAACTTAACATTTCTACTGGATCTTTTCTATTACCGTTCATTTGTAAGACTACAATTTTGCTTGCCTCATGGTCTTATTTTTTAAAATTAAGGAAGGTTAAAATAAAACATTGATGAGGGTAGTTACACATATGCATAGCATTGTAAGTATTTACTGGCAAATGAAGAATGTAGGAAGACATTAACTGTATGTTAAAGTGTTAAAGGATTTGTGTAGGAGGGAAATGTAAAAACATACCAGCTGATGTAAAGCACTGGTATAAGTGACACAAAAGCACTGAAAGCAGAGTTGTGTACACAGAAGCATGAAATCCAAGTAATAACATGCACAGATAAAAGAAAGAACTATGAATGAATGACGTTCAAAGGAGGCAGATAGTATAAATGGATCACCTTGACAGAGTGGTTGAAGGAAGTACAATTATTAGCCTTACTGGCCAAAATGAATTAAAATATGGAGTTCCATTATACTCCCAGTATAACGTTATTTTCTCTCTTCTAACAAACATCCACGTGGATAAGTATAAGAATGAGTCACATCACACCTTAAAAAATGGCACATATGATCAATGAGCACTTGATTAATCTTAATAATGGTAATAAAAAACAAATAAAATCTTTTAATAATGTATGGAAAGATAGATTGCTATCTACTGTAAAGATGAGACGTTAAAATCACACACAGGCACAATTAAAAGACACTTACACAAAGCATTCGGCCACAGCTTCATCAGAAAAAGCGGAACACACACCAGACATTCGCACAAGCAAGCACATCTCAGAATTTGAAGTTATTTTGACTATTTTTCGACCGTGAATGTCTCAAGAAATATGTAAAGCTTTTTAAAAAAATTACCACTGCCAATCATGTTTGTGACTGGTAGCGGCAATTTTAAAAAACTTTACAAGCACATCTCAGACACACATGACTGTCAACTCCAGCCAGAACAGAAAACGTTGGATGGAAGCAGCAATCTAGAGGGATTGGGGAAGGGATGGGTGTGTAATGGTGGAGGGAGGGAAGAATGCTGTCTGGTGGAGTGTGCAGGGACTAGAATGCCAAAAGGTGCAGTCAGGAGGTTGTGGGGCAAGGAAGTGGGTAATCAGAGCGCTGGCCATGGACATGGTTCAGTTGTCCCAGTACGAGTGGTACTGGGTGACAAAGAGGACACTCCTTTGTGGCTGGTTCTTGGGAGAGGTGGGAGGATATGAGGTGTGAGGGAAAATGGCATTGGAGATCGGTTTGTGGACTAGGCCTGAGGCACAGTGCCTGTCTTTGAAGGCTTTGGTGAGGCTTTCAGCATATTGGGCAAGGGAGTTCTTGTCACTGCAGATATGCAGTCCCCAGGTGGCCAGGCAGGAGGGATGACAGCTGTCAAAATGTCAGTACTGTTGTTGTTTGGTAGATTTAATGTGTGCAGAGTTGTAGATGGTGTCATCAGAGAGGAAGTGCTCAACATCTAGGAAAGTCGCATGCTTGGTTGGAGAGGACCACGTTAAGGGGCGTGATAGAAAGTGTTCAGGTTGTGAAGGAATGAAGATAGGATGTCTTGGTTCTGAGTCTAGATCTCGAAGATATCATCAATGAACCTGAACAAGACTAGGGGTTTGTTATTTGGGGAGGCTAGGAAGGTCTCCTCTAGATGGATCACATACAGGTTGGCGAAGGAAAGTGCTATGCAGATGCCCATGACTATGCTGCGGATTTGTTCATATACTTTCCCATCAAAGGAGAAGTAGTTGTGGGTTAGGATAGAGTTAGTAAGGTGTATGAGGAACGAGGTAGTGGGTTTGAAGTCTAAAGGACATTGGGAAAGGTAGTTCAATAGAACATCAACAAAAGCAAAACGAGGATAATGGAATGTAGTCGAATTAAGTCAGGTGATGCTGAGGGAATTAGATTAAGTAGTAAAGGAGTTTTGCTATTTGGGGAGCAAAATAACTGATGATGGTCAAAGTAGAGAGAATATAAAATGTAGACTGGCAATGGCAAGAAGCATTTCTGAAGAATAGAAATTTGTTAACATCAAGTATAGATTTAAGTGTCAGGAAGTCGTTTCTGAAAGTATTCGTATGGAGTGTAGCCATGTATGGAAGCGAAACATGGACGATAAATATTTTGGACAAGAAGAGAATAGAAGCTTTCGAAATGTGGTGCTACAGAAGAATGCTGAAGATTCGATGGGTAGATCACATAACTAATGAAGAGGTATTGAATAGAATTGGGGAGAAGAGGAGTTTGTGGCACAACTTGACAAGAAGAAGGGACCGGTTGGTAGGACATGTTCTGAGGCATCAAGGGATCACAAATTTAGCATTGGAGGGCAGCGTGGAGGGTAAAAATCGTAGAGGGAGACCAAGAGATGAATACACTGAGCAGATTCAGAAGGATGTAGGTTGCAATAAGTACTGGGAGATGAAGAAGCTTGCACAGGATAGAGTAGCATGGAGAGCTGCATCAAACCAGTCTCAGGACTGAAGACCAGAACAACAACAACAGTTCAATAGCAGTCAACCATGGGAGTGATGGGTGTAGGTGTATAGGGAGTTGGCGACAATAATGACAAGTAGGGATCCAGGAGGTAAAGGGGTTTGGATGGTGCAGAGCAATTGAAGGAAGAGGTTGATATCTTTGACGTGGGAGGTTAGATATTGAGCAATTGGATGGAAGTGTTGGTCAATGAGGGTCGAAATTCTTTCAGTGAAAGCACAATAAGCTGTGAAAATGGGGCATCCAGGATTGTTAGGTTTATGGATTTTGGGAAGGATGCAGAAGATTTGTGTGCAGGATATCATAGGGTGCAGATGGAAATGGATTCAGGGGAGAGGTTCAGAGAAGGGCCTAAGGTTTTAGGCAGGGATTGGAGATAGTGTCGGACATCTGGAATGGGATCACTCTTTTCTGTTATCCAGCTCCTCTCATAACCATCACACCTATTTTGCCCATTTCCGTGTCATTCCCGTTACCTTTACACCATTCCTGACATTGGACCCCTGATCTATCTTTCTGAACCAGTTCATCACAGCATTCCTTTCCCTGACTAAAACACAGTCCCACATCCAATTTCTAAAATGCTGCGTAAACCATGGAATCCCCCTGAACAGCCTAACCATAAAAACTCCTTTCTCTGGATCTCACTCTTTCTTTAACAGTAAAGTTCACCTTTCCAGATTCCACCAGTCCCTGGCCCTCACAAACCTGGTACTGCCAAAACACATCTCCATGGTACAGGCATTCCAGAACCACATCTGATCACTCTGCAAGATACTGCTACTTTGCAATCCCTGCTTCATACATCACATCTCCATAATTGAACTCCTTGCTCTGCAGAACCTGGAGGAGCATTCCAGACACCACCTCCAGAAGTTATCCAATCTGCTGACATCCTACTGCCACCTCAGGGAACTACTATCTAACCCTGGGGTACATGGAAGGGGCCTCCTCAAAGATAGCAACAAAGGGATAAATACGACATGACATGTCATCATCAGCGATCGGGCGTACCCTGGGCAACACTGGAAGTAATTCCAGTGGCAGATCCTTCCACCACCAGAACATTACACCAGATTATAAATCAAAAAGGCTTTTTTCAAAGCCAGCTGTTACAATAATCTCCATAAATATAGAAGTAATAACAGTAGAGAAAGAATTATTACTGTCCAATATGTGCAAGACAAAGAACTGTGATCTCCTGCTCATCCAGGAAACTCATAGAGGTTCGAAAGACAGAAGGCCGAGGATACATGGAATGACATTAATCACTGAGAGACCCAGCGAACAGTATGGCAGTGCAATATTTGCTAAATCAGGGCTCAACATCCCATTCGCAGACTTAACAGTAGATAATGACACAGAAATACTGACTATAGCAACAGTAACACCAGTGTACAAACCACCAATCAATGTATTCCGTTTCAAAGAAACTGATAATTTCAATTTACAACCAGTGAAGTTGGTCATGGGAGTTTTTAACTGCCACAGTGTATCATGGGGCTACAGAGAAACAGACCAAAGTGGAGAAGACCTTGAAAACTGGGTAGGAAGTACAGGCCTGAAGTTAATACATGATCCAAAGCTACCATACTCCTTCAGGAGTGGAAGGTGGGGCCATGGATATAACCCAGATAATATCTTTACAAGTGAAAATGTTGCCCATCAAGTGAAGAAAGAAATGGGGGATCCAATTCCATGGACACAACACTGAGCAATTATTTGCATTATAGATGCAGTCATCAAACCCAGCTATACCCCCTTCAAGTGAAGATTTAACTTCAAATGAACACAATGGGATCAATTTATTGAAGAACTTGATTCCAAAATCTTTGAACTAGATCCTTCTCCAGAGAAATATGATAGCTTTATAAAGCTGGTGAAAGCTGTCTCTTGTAGGTATATACCCCGCAGATGTAGAACAACTTACATATCAGGAATAGACAAAGATACAAAAACACTTATGAATAAATATGAACACTTTTTTGAAGATGACCAATTTGCTGAAGAAATAATACAGATTGGTGAAGAACTTATACTAGACATATAAGCTAGAAGGAAAGAAAAATGGTGCAATCTTATGACGCAGCTCGATATGTAACAAAATAGTAGAAAGACATGGCAATTGCTGAAGAACCTTGGAAACGACCCAACAGCTATTCCCTCAACCATCTCCCATATAACACCTAATCAGATAGCACATCAGTTACTGCTGAATGGCAAAGTTAATAAAAAATCGGTAACTCCAAAGACCAAAGAATTACTCCGGAGAATAACTATATTGGCACACCATTCTCATTGGAAGAATTAGAAACCACAATACGCTCAATGAAGAACAATAAAGCTGGGGGTTAGATGACTTGAGGACAGAATAGATAAAAATGTTTGGACCAGCAACCAAGAAGTGGATTATAGATATGATGAATACCTGTGCTCAAAATTGCAAATCCCAAAGATCTGGAGAAAAACCAAAGTTGTCGCCCTACTGAAACCGGGGAAACAGCCAACAGATGCCAAAAAGTTCCTACCCATATCACTCTTATGTCATCTATACAAAGTTTTAGAGAGAATGATCCTCAATTGAATCTTGGACCAAATTGATCAAACACTGATCAGAGAACAATCTGGGTTCCACCCCGAGAGGTCGTGTTGTGGACAGATCTTGAACCTGGCACAACACATAGAAGATGGATATGAACGTAGGCAGATCAACGGCGTTGCCTTTGTGGATCTTACTGCTGCATATGAAACCATTAATCACAGAAAAATGTTAACAAAGATCTATGCCATCACGAAAGACTTCCACCTAACACAGTTTATAAGATGCCTGCTACAAAACATACATTTCTTTGTTACTATTACTCTAGAAAATAAAGAGGAGCCTGTGGAGGGCACAGAGAAATGGTATCCCCCACGGAAGTGTGCTAGACCCATTGCTGTTTAATATTTACACTAATGACCAGCCAGTTAATCCTGTCACAAGATCTTTCATTTATGCAGATGACACAGCACTTGCCGTGCAAGGTAGAACTTTCGAGGAGGTGGGAAAAAAACTCACAATAAGCCTTGAGGCATTATCTACCTACTACGATAGCAACTACCTGAAGCCAAACCCCTCCAAAACACAAGTGTGTGCATTCCACTTAGGGAACAGAGAGGCATGGAGGAAACTGAGAATAACCTGGAGAGGTCAACAGCTGACCCACTGTGACACCCCAAAGTACCTCGGAGTGAAGTTGGACTGGTCCCTCACCTTCAAGGACCACTGTACAGATACAAAAATTAAAGTCAGTGCGAGGAACAGCATTATTAGGAAACTGACTGGCAAGAACTGGGGAGCACACCCCACAGGTCCTCTGCATATCTGCCCTCGTTTTGTGCTTCTCCGCTGCTGAATATGCAGCACCTGTAAGGCAGAACTCCAGCCATGCCAAACAGGTAAATATTGCCCTAAATGAAAAAGGACAAATTGTAACCGGCCGCTAGCGGGCAACCTCTGCTGATAAAATCTACCACCACATTGGCGTAGTACCTCCAGACATCCAAAGGCGAACAGCAGCTGAATTGGAAAGAAAGAAGCAGGAGACGGATCAGAGACACCCCCTGTTTGGATGCGAACATCAAACACCAAGACTCAAGTCGAGAAAAAGTTTCTCCGGACAATGCAACCAATCCAGACATCACCCGCAGAGCATAGGATACAACTCTGGCGTAGCTCATCATCAGAGAAATATTGGCACAACCTCAATGAAGAACTTGCTACAGGTCATCATCTCCCATACATGACATGGAAGGTACTCAATAGACTGAGAACTGGAGTATCTCGGTGTAAGGAGAACATGAAGAAATGAGGATACATCTCCCATGGACAATCTGATTATCGCCAATTATTAAGCAGTCTGGGCAGCACATGAAATATAAATATGCACATATTCTCTGTAATACTTGCAATATATATGTATGACATGGTATGTATGATAAATTATATTTAATATGTTATGTTCTGGACACTTACAAAGAAATAAATCCAACCCTTATCCTACCCACAGTGATCCTCCTCATCCATCCCTCATAGCACCTAAGCCCTGCCAATGTGACCTTTTAAATTTACCACATCCCCCAAAACTCCCTACCAACACTACACCAAATCCAGACCCAAAACCTTCCCACCAAAACCCTCAGCTACATAGAAGTTTCAGTCCTATCCAAAGGCCTCATCTTTAGCCCTACACTCAAATTTCACCATGCTGGACTTATCATAGACCTACTCTCATTCTCCTGATCCCCGCAATGGAAACACTTCTTTGCCACAAATCTCTCCAACCGAAATGAACCACTAAACCCTTCCCCTCCCAGTTCACACCACCATCCAACCGTAATATTCCCCCCCCCCCCCCCCCCCCAGCACATCTAAACATCTGCTCATCACCTTCTAGCAATTCCTAGCTTCACCACCCTCAACATACTGGGCAGGTCTCTTCCTCAGAATGACAACCAATCCATGCAAGAAGAATAGCCATACATAACCTCACAACAAATCCTAAGTTAATCATCCTACCCGCAGACAAAGGTTCCACCACTATTGTTAGGAATTGCAGTGATTACCTGGCAAAGGGCCTCTGTCAATTATCCGACTCCTCCACCTATAAACTCTGCCAGTGTGATCCCATCCCAGAAGTCCAACACAATCTCCAATCCCTGTTTAAAGCCTTAGGCTCTTCTTAGAACCTCTCCCCTGAATCCATTTCCCTCCTCACCCCTTTGACACACCGCAAACCACCTTCCACATGCTTGCTAAAATCCACAAACCCAAAACTCCCGGACATCCCACTGAAAGAATTATGGCTCTCGTTCACCAACACCTCCAACCAATTGCCCATATTCTAGCCTCCCATGTCAAAGATACCAACCATTTCCTTCAAAGGCTCTCCACCCCCCCCCCCCCCCCTTTACCTCCTGGATCCCTACTCGCCACTGCTGCTGCTACCTCCCTATACACCAACATCCCTTGTGCCCATGGTCTTACTGCTGCCCATGTCCTTCAGACTCCAAACCCACTGCCTCATTCCTCATATACCTTACTAACTTCATCCTAAACCACAAATAGTTCTGCTTTGAAGGAGAAGTACATAAACAAATCTGTGGCATAGCCATGGGCACATGCATGGTTCCCTCCTATGTCAACCGGTTTATGGGCCATCTAGAGGAGACCTTCCTTGCCTCCCAAAACACCAAACCCCTAGTCGGATTCAGGTTCATCAATGATACCTACAAGATCTGGACTCAGAACCAAGACATTCTATCTGCATTCCTTCACAACCTCAACACCTACTCTCCCATCTGCTTCACATTGTCCTCTTCAATCCAGTGTGCCACCTTCCTAGATGTTGATCACGTCTGCTCTGATGGTTCCACCCGCACCTCCATCAACACTAAATCCATGTACCGCCAAAAGCACATGCATTTTGACAGCTGTCATCCCTTTCATACTAAAAAATCCCTCCCATACAGGCTGGCCACCTGGGGATTGTGTATCTGCAGTGATAAAAACTCCCTTGCCCAGTATGTTGAGGTTCTAACCAAAGCCTTTACAGACAGGCACTATCCCCCTGGCCTAGTCCACAAACAGATCTCCCATGCCATTTTCCCTGACACCATCTATCCTCCCCACCACTCCCAAGAACCAGTCACAAAGGAGTGCCCCCTTTGTCACCCAATATCACTCGTACTGGGACAACTGAACCATGTCCATGGCCAGGGCTCTGATTATCTATCATCACACCCTGAAATGAGGGACATCTTACCCGAGATCTTTCCCATCCCTCACAGTGGTGTCCCGTCAGCCACCCAACAACCACAACATCCTACTCCACCCCTATACCACTCCCAATAACAAGCCTTTGCCACAAAGATCATATACATGTGAAAGACCAGGAAAAACACCTGCCCAATCAACCCACCCAGCACTTCCTTTCCCAGTCCTGTCACAAGTTTATCCTACCCTGTCACTGGCCGGGTCACCTATGAAAGCAGCCACAAAATCTACCAGCTCTGCTACAGTCATTGCAGGGGTCTTTATATTAGTATGACTACCAAGCAGCTGTCCTACTGGATGAACGCACACAGCCAAACTGCAGCAAAGAGCAAAGTAGAAGACATTGTGGCACAACATACAGCTGAACAATACACTTGATTTCAATGGCTACTTCACTAGCCGAGCCGCCTGGATCCTCCCCTCCATCACCAGCTTTTCTGAAATGCACAGATAGATGGGAGTTATCCTTAACACACATTCTCTGCTTCTGTAATTATTTTGGCCTCAACCTAAAGTAACATACTGTTCCCGCACTCTCCACCCAACAGTTTCCATCCCCAGTGACCTATCACTTCCTCCTCTTTCTTGTCTCCCACCCTATTTGTTTGCCAACATCTGCCAATGGACCGCCCACATTTTCCCAGCTCCCTCCTTTTTCGCTACATTTTCCCCACCTTCCTGCCCAACAACCTCCTGATGCTGCACTTGTTGGGATTCTAGTCCCTGCACACTGCACCAGACAGCACTCTTCTCTCCCTCCACCCTTACACTGCCATCCCTTCCCCAATCCCACGGGATGGTTGAATTCTGGCCCAAGCTGCTGGAGCTGGCAGGCATGTGTGCATGAGGTGTGCTTGCTTATGTGAATGAATGGTGTGTGTTCCTCTTTTTCTGATGAAGGCTGTGGTCAAAAGCTTCATGTAAGTGTATTATAAATGTGCCTGTCTGCCACTTAACATATCATCTTTACAGCGAGTAGCAATCTATCTTTGCCTACGCTGTTCATATTCCTACCAGGAGTTTCCATCGTTTAAATAAAAAAAATTTAAGGCAACTCAGATAACAATGATAATTGTGATTGTGATGAAAATAAGGACATTTTCTCATGTTGACAATGAGCTATTCCGTTTCAGTTAAGCTGCCTTAATAATACACAATTAAATTCTGCACTACACATATTACTTTTTAGAAATGTGAAGCCAATAAGAATCATTTGAAAGCTACATAATACTTACTGAATAAATATATTACTACATTAAATGTTGTTTCACCAACTTACCACACAACAGCAAAAAGCCAGCTAATGCTGCAGTCCAATGAGACACACCCATTTCAATCATCAGGTGGTACACGACAGGCATGAGGAGACTGCCACACAATGCAGGTACAAATCTCAGTGCAAATAAAGGTACTGAATCTTCATATTCTCGCCCAATACGATCAAACTTAAAGTTTCCTAATGGAAGAGAAATAACATCCATCGATTTAAACCATTCATGTTTAAAAATTACAATATTAAATCAATATTTCTTAGTACATACAAGTCCTGCTTCTTCATACAAGGAAATTCTGTATGAGCTGCTATCACAGATTTCACACAGCTAGTCTGGAGCGAATGAATTGGCAGATCTGGTGGCTACATTTATTTCATCTTTGTATAAGTATGTTAACAAAATGTTATGGCAGAATGTAAATAATATAGGAGCTAAGGTAACAGCTAATTGAATAGTAGAGATGTTAGTCATCCACCCACCTACTCACACACGAAAATGTACAGCCACAGTGTGTATTCATCAGGCACAATGTAGTTGTACTGGTGTGTAGAGAAGAGAAAGATGAGGACAGACCCTGAGTATAGTATAGTATAGTAGGGTTAGAAAACAATAATGAAGGAAAACAGCACTAGGTTATGAGATGGAAGAAAAGCCTTTAGGCAAAATCAATCAATCAAAAATCCAAGATGGAATAATGACAATATTATGAAAGAACAGACTACTACTCACCATGCAGTGGATATGCTGAGTTACAGACAGAGACAACAAAAGACTACTAAACATGCAAGCTTTCAGCCAGAAGACCTTCTTATGAAATAGACAACATGCACACACGTTCATGAGACACAGCTCAAACATACATGATCACTGTTGCTGGCTGCTGAGGCCACTCTGGCCTCAGCAGCTGGAGACAGCAGTAATGTGTGTGTGTGTGTGAGCTGTTTTTGTGTGAATGTGTGTGCGTATGTTGTCAATGTCAGAAGAAGGCCTTCTGGCCAAAAGCTTACATGTTTAGTAGTCTTTTTGCTGTGCCTGTCTGCAACTCGATACCTCTGCTTTATGGTGAGTAGCAATCTATCCTTTTTGTAATACTGTCGTGGATAACAAGTTTGTCACAATAGACAAAATTTTGGTTTTGGAAAAATTCACTTCAAGTGTAAATAAAATTTAACTGCTATGACAAACTCCTGCCCACGACTATATAAAAAAAGCAATCGAAATATATCCCGGTAAGCATAGTGATAATTTTAACAGAAAAGAAGAAGCCACAAAACTCAATGATATATGGACAGTGTCTCTGCAGAATCGATAAATACATTTTTATCCTTGACAGGTGACAATCAACAGTTAAGCTTTGTCTCTGACAAAGATTATCGCTGCTTATATATGGACATTTAATCATGCCTACTTGCACAGTATTTATGTCACTCTTGGACGTCCAACTTGTCACTTGGCAAGACTTATCATCGCCAAGAGCACCTCCGAAGATGTTCAGTTCGGCTGCGGACAAATTGTCAGGAACTGAAAAGTCCCTTCAACCATGGCCACACAGCCCAGAAGACTCATCAGTGCATCATGAAAGCCTTCATTGTATGACTAAAAATTATATTTCAACATTATTTTTCATTGTGCCTGTCTGTGATTCAGTGC
This sequence comes from Schistocerca serialis cubense, assembly GCF_023864345.2. Lineage (NCBI taxonomy): Eukaryota > Metazoa > Arthropoda > Insecta > Orthoptera > Acrididae > Schistocerca > Schistocerca serialis. Next base: position 527,398,828 of record NC_064643.1, read on the forward strand.
CTTCTCTATGTGGTGAGTGGCAATCTATCCTTCCCATATTGTAGGTATGCAATCTGATCTTTCTAAAACCGAGATTAACATAAAAAATCTCCTGGCTAAAATAAATTTGCCGTAAGACATTGATCACATGGTTCTTTGCAAGACTTTCCAGCGACAAACTTTTTAAAAGTATTATACAGTTGTAGTAGGTGTGAGATACAGCTCAATGCAAAGTTAAGTTAACAATAATAAATGTTTACGAAGTGTGACCAATAAGAAACAGGAATTTTTTAATTTCATAGGCTTTACACATCCGATTTTTGAAACATTTTTAACTTGCTGGTACACATGTTCCTGATGTACACTACTGGCCATTAAAATTGCTACACCAAGAAGAAAAGCAGATGATAAACGGGTATTCATTGGACAAATATATTATACTAGAACTGACATGTGATCACATTTACACGCAATTTGGGTGCATAGATCCTGAGAAATCAGTACCCAGAACAACCACCTCTGGTCGTAATAACGGCCTTGATACACCTGGGCATTGAGCCAAACAGAGCTTGGATGGCGTGTACAGGTACAGCTGCCCATGCAGCTTCAACACAATACCACAGTTGTGACGAGCCAGTTGCTCGGCCACCATTGACCAGACGTTTTCAATTGGTGAGAGATCAGGAGAATGTGCTGGCCAGGGCAGCAGTCGAACATTTTCTGTATCCAGAAAGGCCCGTACAGGACCTGCAACATGCGGTCGTGCATTATCCTGCTGAAATGTAGGGTTTCACAGGGATTTAATGAAGGGTAGAGCCATGGGTCGTAACACATCTGAAATGTAATGTCCACTGTTCAAAGTGCAGTCAATGCAAACAAGAGGTGACCGAGACGTGTAACCAATGGCACCCCATAACATCACGCCGAGTGATACGCCAGTATGGCGATGACGAATACACACTTCCAATGTGCATTCACCGCGAAGTCGCCAAACACGGATACGACCATCATGATGCTGTAAACAGAACCTGGATTCATCCGAAAAGATGACATTTTGCGATTCGTGCACCCAGGTTCGTCGTTGAGTACACCATCGCAGGCACTCCTGTCTGTGATGCAGCGTCAAGGGTAACCACAGCCATGGTCTCTGAGCTGATAGTCCGTGCTGCTGCAAGCATCGTCGAACTGTTCGTGCAGATGGTTGTTGTCTTGCAAACGTCCCCATCTGTTGACTCAGGGATCGAGACCTGGCTGCACGATCCGTTACAGCCATGCAGATAAGACTGCTAGTGATGCGAGGCCATTGGAATCCAGCACGGCGTTCCTTATTACCCTCCTGAATCCACCGATTCTCAGTCATTGGATCTCGACCAACGCGAGCAGCAATGTCCCGATACAATAAACCGCAATTGCGATAGGCTACAATCCGACCTTTATCAAAGTTGGAAACATGATGGTACGCATTTCTCCTCCTTACATGAGGCATCACAACAATGTTTCACCAGGCAACGCTGGTCAACTGCTGTTTGTGTATGAGAAATCAGTTGGAAACTTTACTCATGTCAGCATGTTGTAGGTGTCACCACCAACGCCAACCTTGTGTGAATGTTCTGAAAAGCTAATCATTTGTATATCACAGCATCATCTTCCTGTAGGTTAAATTTTGTGTCTGTAGCATGTCATCTTCGTGGTGTAGCAAATTTAATGGCCAGTAGTGTATATTTGCATTTTCAGCTCTTTCCAATAATTATTTTACTGCTGACAGTCAAAATGGTTATACATGTTTTGGAGTGCTTGGCAAATTTTTACTTACGAAAAAGATGGAGCCAAGAATATGCATTAGATTCTGCTTTAAAAAATGAAATAAAGTGCAGCGCCGCATTCAAAATGATAGCTTTTGAATTTCACAAATCTACTATGTGTAAGACAAGAGTTCATAGGTGGTATAAACATTTCAAATAGGACCAAGAAGACACTAAAGATGATGTCCGCCCTGGATAACGTAGCACATCAATTATTGACGACAATGTGGAAGAAGTATGAAAATGGTTCTGGAAAACTGCTGAATCGCCATCAAAGAGGTTGCTATGATGTCGACATATCTTTTGGCTCATGCCAATGTGATTGGATGTTTTGGGCATGAAACCTGTAGCAGCAAAGTTCATTCTGAAACTGTTCAATTTTGACCAAAAATGACACTGCGTAGACATTGCTCAGGAATTGCTGAATGAAGATGTCAATGATCTAGAACTTCTAAGTAAAGTTATAACAGTTGACAAAACAAGGGTATACAGGTATGACATCCAAAAAGTCCCATCCCTAGAAGGATCAAGACAAAAAAAAATTCGACAAGTTCAATCACATATGAAGGTTCTTCTCAATATTTTTTTTTATTACAATGCATGTTGAGTTCCGTCTTGTGATAGTATTGTCAACAAGGAATACTACCTTGAAGTAATGCGTCATTCGCGTAAAGCTATCCGAAGAAAAAGACCAGAATTGTGGCAAAAACACTCGTGGAAAATGCATCATGATAATGCATCCGCTCACTGCTCAAAGTTTGTTCATGATGTTTTGGCAAAAAAAAATAAAGAAACCATTATGTTGTCTGAGCCAGCATATTCACCGGACATGGCCGCTGAGGTCTTTCCATTCCTGAGGCTGAAAAGAACCATAAAACGATGACGTTTTGCCACCACTCAAGAGAAAAAAACAGAATCACTGTAGGAGCTTAGCACCACACCGAAAAATGAGTTTCAGAATTTCTTCCAAGATTGGGAAAAGTGGTGGCACATGTGTATTACATCTGAGGGGGATTACTTCAAAGAGGACGAAGTCGACATTGATGAATAGATGAAGTTACTTTTTGAGCCTTTCACATGTGACATTCCAAGTGACATGTAGAGACATAACTATGGTAACTATATGGATTCAGCATTTCTAGACTTCAAACGTTTTTTGATTCAGTGCTATAATGAAGTCTATCTAAAGAAAATAAATTCATGATATCTAAAAGAGATTTGCACTGTATCAAAAATACTTGACAGGAAGAACAGTGCACGCTATTTTGGGTGGAGAGTGATCTACAAAAAAATATGTAAAATCTGGTGTTATTCACAGAACGTCAACAGGACCATTTCTGGTCATGCTGTACATAAATTAATTGATGGATAATATTAGTTACATGCTCAGACCATCCACATATTATGTAGTTTTCTATGCCGATGTCACATATGATAAGAAATTTAGTAACATCCTGTTACAGCTTGACAAAATATAAGTTTGCTACAAAGAATGGCAATAATATCTTAATGCAGAGAAATGTTATGTGCACTTCAGGTAAAAAAAAATGTAGCAGCCTTTCAATACATGATTAATAAACACAATTGGAGTCAGTGACACACAGAAGTAAAATCTGTTGAGACATTAAAATCACATGCACACAGTTTTTTAACGGGGGACTTGAGTGCTTCAACGCAAACCAGCTTAAACATTACAAGGACAAGATTTCCGGTTGGAAATCGTGAATGTTCTTCTGCAAGTGAGATTTGAATCCCACAGAAATCATGAAGTAAAATTAGCATAACCCTCCCCTGACCTCAACCTTCGCTAGTCCCTGTCCTCCACACACCACCCTCTTCCCTTCTCCCATTACAGCACTATACATACCTTCTATCCCACCAACACTCTTACGAGCCTTTTCTCATTCTCTACTCCCCTCCACCTCCATCATTCTCTCCCCCTGCACAGCCTACTGACACTGCACCTAGTACCCTGTACCCACCATATTCCTGCATACTCCCAGAGCCCGCTCAGCCTCTTCCCCCACTCATATCCTGCTAGCCCTCCCCATCTCCACTGTATGCCACTTCCTTACCCCCACCTACCAGACTAGCAGATTGCTGTGCACATCAGACAGTCCCAGTCAGGTTAAAGCACACGGAGACGGTGGCTACACCTGTATGTAAGATGTGCTTATGTGAATATGTGTGTGTGTTTTTCTATTTTAGAAGAAGGGTTTTGTCGAAAAGCTTAACATTTTAGCCGTCTTTTTTGTTGTGCTTGTTTATTACTCAATGCCTCCTCTACGTAGTCAGGAGCAATTTATCCCTTCCACATCACTGAGGATAAAATTAGGCTGATCACAATGAGAGTCGTAGCATGTCAATCTTCCCCACACCATATATGTGTGTATAAATAAATATTACACAAAAAGTAGTCTTTGGTTTATCTATGGAGTGTAGTGTAGATTTCTTGAAAGAATGTCACAACAACTCACCACATACAAAAGACAGTGAGTCACAGACAGGCACAACAAAGACTGCTGCACATTTTAACTTTCGGCCACAAGACCTCCTTCTGAAGCAGAAAAAACATACATATGCACATGAGCACAGCTCACATAAACATGATCAATGTCACTAGGTGTTCAAGCCAGACTGAGTTGTAAGTGAACATGATGGGAGCAGTGGTGAGGGTAAGAAGGAGGCACAGGGCAGGAAGGGGTGGGGTGAGGGAATGTGTAGTGTAGCTTGTAGGAGCATGTAGGGACATGGTGGGGACAGGATAGAGCTACTGGATGCAGTCAGTAGGTTTGGGGTGTGGGGCAAGTGGGGGAGAAGTATTGAAGGGGAAACAGACTAGTGGGTGCATTGGTGGACTGGAAGGCTATGATGTGTTGGAGTAAGTGGAGGCCAGGGACTAGCAAAGATCGAGATCATGGGATTTACAGGAACGTAGGTTATATTGCAGGGACAGTTCCCACCTGCACAATTCGGAAAAGCTGCTGTTGATAGGAAGGGGCCAGACTGCACAGGTTGTGAAGCAATCAATGAAGTGAAGCACACTGTGTTGGACATAATGTTCAGCAACTGGGTGGTCCAGCTGTCTCTTGGCAACAGTTTGTAAGTGGCTCTTCATGTGGGCAGACAGATTGCTACTTGTCATGTGCAGGTAGAAAGCAGCACAGTGATTGCACATTAATTTGTAGATTACATGACTGCTTCACATGTAGCCTTGCCTTTGATGGGATACGAGATGCCTGTGACTGAACTGGAGAAGGTGGTGGTGGGAGGATGTATGGAATAGGTCTTGCATCTCGATATGAGCCAGGAGACATGGGGCTGGCGGCAGTGGTGGATAAAGGATGGACAAGGATATTGTGTTGATTTGGTGGGCGATAAAATACCATTGTGGGAGGGATGGGAAGGGAGTGAGTAGCATATTCATCATTTCAGGGCAGGATGGGAGGTAGTTATTGTTGTTATTCTATCCTGGACAGTTTGATCTCAAAAGACTTTAAATTAGACTGCTTACAGTGCAGCCAAAATAAAACTGGTGTGAAAATTGTAGACCACACACCAAACTTAAAATCGTGCAACAGCTTTACAACATACTAATGAAGATTTTCTGATGCATCATGCAATTTTTGTGAATTCACACACTACAACAGGCTGAACCAAGCCTCATCCATAAAATTCAGAAACAGAGACTTTAAATGTCCCAACAGCACTTCATTCATACACCAGCAGCAGAAATGAACATGGGGCTTATTGGTCTGTAGGCTTCATCTACACACCAAAGAAAATTTGCACACATAAAAATGCAGGTCCTGTTCTTATAATGCTCTGACAATACAATGTTTTATTACCTACTGCATGGCTAATGTGTTGGATTATGTTTAACTTGGAGCAAAGTGATAAGCTTTTAACTGGTAGAGACAGATGGTATTTGTAACTAAAAAATGCTCTTATTTGGCAATTCTGAAAGGTCTACAAAATATCCGCCTACTTCTACCACAACCTTTTCATTGTTCTTGCTTTGAAAGCTGCAGACTTTGCCCACTGACAATGTACAATTAATCCATGATGGTGTGCTGAAAAGCAATGTCTCTGAATTTTTTATGAGAAACCTCATAAAGCTTTTTACATAAAATAAACATTATTAACATTCCACATCTTTATTCTTCATGTTTACATATTTGCTGCCCTCTGTCGCTAGAGGGTTCTGAATTGTACTGTGAAAGATGGCAGTGTGTAATATAACTATGGTAGTGTGCGAGAAACAGAATGCTGTAATCTAGTTTCAAATTTAAAGACTTCGTCCACACCTAGAGCACACTCTCCTTCAGCATGACATTGCCAGACTCGACATAGGTGCTGCAATATCTGCAAAAATCTGACGCCTTGGGTTCACTATGATCATCCTCCATATAGTCCTGACTTGGCCCCACCAGATTTTCATCTGTTTCTAAACTATTTAGAACACCTTTGAGGGCTTCACTTTGACAGTGAAAAGCAATGCAAGCAGAGGTGAGGTTGAGGTCCATCAACAAAGTAAAACACTTTGGGGAAATGTGTACATTGCCATGGTGACTACGTTGAGAAATAAATACTTGTCTTATTTAAAAAGCTTTAAGAATTTTCACATAAAAAATTTGGAGGCATTGCTTTGCAGCACCCCATCATTATTCTCCAATTTAGCACGTTTTTTATGAGTCAGGGATTAGGGTTAGAATCTACTTTTGGGAGAATAAAACAGAAAGAAACATATACCTGAAGCAGGTAGGAAAGCGACAGATTTGATTATTTATTATTTTTTTCAATTCTTTTCCAATTTAGATCCAAATTAAGTATCTTCAATTGAACTGTGTAGGGATAATGACTCGTAGAACTACCTTCCTTGCATCAACAGTGAAATAAATGTCTGTAGAGACCTGAAAAGCTAATCACTACGATCTTTTCTTTTGTTAAGTCTATGTCCACGTATAAGTGTATACCAGTTCTGACATACATAGTAAAAAATTTAAGAGCACTACATAGCAGTAAAGAGCTGTTGCTCAAAGTGCTAATTTACAGTTAATGTAATTTGAAGTGCCTTCATTTTTCTAGTGCTCATCAAAAATAGAGCCATTACAGTATAATGTTGCACTGCAGCATATAATTTAATTTTTCTCTCTCTGTCTCGAAACTAATACAGTAATATTTACTATTATTTCATTCAGTACAGAGATATATCTTAGTTTCCCCCACTGTCTGATCAATATATCTTTTTACAACAGGTTGAAATGATTAACGGTCAGTCTACACCAAATATTCCAAACTGCTGTACATTTGCACACAGAAAAGTCTGTAATGTCACAGTATTATCTTTGAGTGCCAATCCAACATAGTTACAGACACACAAACTTTTAGAACTTTGTTACAAAAACAAATTCGACATAAATAATTTTCATAAGGATTCTCAATTACCCTGAATGTAATGTAAGGAATATATTTACAGGCATTTTAATATTGCTTTAACAAGACCACTTCTAACAGTTCCGAAATTATCATAAAAAATAATATCCATATGCTACATATCTATGTATACAAAAATGTTGTGAATGTTCTCTCAGATACATTGGCAAAAGATGGTGATGTTGGAGGTGCTACTGCACTCTCATTAACTTTCGGGGCAAGTATTTAATATACAGGGTGTCCCAAAAAGAATGACTTGATTTTAACTAGTAATAATATGAGACAAATGTCACTACGTAAATGAAACAGTGCTAGATGTAATCGGCATGGTCTAGAGTTTCAGAAAAAATTCGCTAGATGTTGTTACGCGTGCTGACCTGGAGCATGCATCCAGTTTCGCACAATATGGCATCCGCACAACAGAAGGCGTATTGTATTATTGAATTTAGTTGTACTCAATCAGTGATTGCAGTTCAGCGGGTGTTTCATATTCGATTTCGTGCTAAACCACCATCACCAAAGAACATTCGATGGTGGTATAAAAAGTTTGAAGAAACAGGGTGTCTATGTAAAGGCAAAAGTCCCGGCTGGCCACGGGTTCCTAAACAAACAGTGGAACAAATCTGACGAGTGTTTGAGCAGAGCTCCTGCAAGTCTACATGTTGTGCTAGCCAAGAACTTGGGTTACCGCACATGACAGTGTGGCGTGTGTTACGGCATCATATAGCCCTCAAGCCATACTGATTAAAACTGGTACAAACTCTTCGAGATACTGACAAAGTGAAGTGAATGGACTTTAGCAATGCTATTCTAGAGGATTCACTGTCATAATGTGCGTATATGGGGGCTCAAAAATCCTCATGAAACAATTGAACACGAACGTGATTCACCAAAAGTGAATTTTTTTGTGCTGTTTTGCAAAGCAAGGTTTGTAGACCCTACTTTTTTGAGGAAGAAACCATAACATGACAATCATATCTTGCAATGCTACGGAAGTGGTTATTCCCACAACTTGACTCTGACAATTTCATCTATTAGCAAGATTGAGCACCACTGCACTAGCACAACAACATGCGCAGTTTCCTCAATGTCAACGTGCCTCAATGTTGGATAGGGCGTACAGGACTGCGAGACCAGGCTTTACGCTCTTGGCCTCCTAGGTCCCATGACTTAATCCCCTGACTTAACACCATGTGATTTCTTCCTGTGGATGTATGTTAAACAATGTGTTTACATTCCTCCCTTACCTAGTGACATTGATGAACTAAAAACCAGAGTATCAGCTGCTGCAGCTTCAGTGACAGAAGACACCTTACGCTCAGTTTGGGATGAATTCGGCTATCGGCTAGATGTCGTCCATGCAGCTAATGGAAGACATAATACTGAACATTTATTGTTGTGGCGTAGCAAGACAGCCATGCGACGGAAGTAGCCGAAAGGCACGCGTTTAGCTCACGCAGGCAAGAGATAGGTCTGTAACAGGATACGTAATGAACGCTATAAAGAAAAGTACGTAGCTTCTGGAATACTTAACTTTAATCCATCCTTGGTACATCGCTATTGATGATATAAGTGAGACTCTTTAGATACAAGCTATGTAAGGCTAATGGCGCCTTGCTAGGTCGTAGCCATTGACTTAGCTGAAGGCTATTCTAACTATCTGCTCTGCAAATGAGCGAGGCTTCGTCAGTGTGCATCGCTAGCTACGTCGTCCGTACAACTCGGGCGAGTGCTAGTCCGTCTCACAAGACCTGCCGTGTGGTGGCGCTCGGTCTGCGATTACTGACAGTGGCGACACGCGGGTCCGACATGTACTAATGGACCGCGGCCGATTTAAAGCTACCACCTAGCAAGTGTGGTGTCTGGCGGTGACACCACATTTATGAAGGGTTTTTATAAACTTCTGTCTTTTCTGAGTAAATTAGCATGCAATTTGTTGGTGTTGAGCCCTTCTTCTTAATAACTATTCTCTTTAAAATTGGGTCATTCTTTTTGGGACACCCTGTATTACAAAGAAGATTTGCAACCTATCTGTAATCTCAAGCTACACCAAAAACTTGTATTACCACACTGTTGTGTATCACTACACCACACAGTAAACTGGGATGTCATAACACTTTGCACAGTGATCAAAAATAAAAAATTTCTTTACAACAGAATATTCAAGTTTATCTATTCAAATGAAACAAACAAAATGTAACACACTTTTTTCCCTGCCCCCACAATTTGGAGAATTCACAGATTATCTAGTTATGCACAGATGCACTGAAAATTAATTTGCCTCATATAAAATAAGAGTTATCTTGGAAGCATGTAAAACCTCGAAAAGAAAACAAGCTTCTGGGAACAGTCTGTTAAGATAATTTATACACGTTAAGAGTATACCCACAACCTGGCAATACATGACACTGTTCTTTTATGATAAACAACCTGTCAACTGCACTAATCATCTCATAATGAGGAATGTAGCTGAATGATATTTTGAAATCTGATTTGCTATGTTCCACAACAGTAATGGTTGACAATGAGATTATTGACTGAAATGTAAGCAAATGAGACAAGTCTATAGAGGTGTATGGTTACCATCATGGTGTCAGTGCTGTTAACAGCAGTTTTACTCCCATGTGACTGGATGAGCTATTCAAAAGACCCTCATGTTAAACTAGCATAGATGTCCCCCCCCCCCTCCAGCACCGTTGACTGCGGTCCATTTCAATAAAATTCTTCTGGGTGTGTGACCATATCATATGTGATAAAACTTTGGTGTTTCAGCTACTTTTGTAGCTAGCCTTCACCAGATTTTATACGTATGACGTAGTCACACAAAGAAGAATTTAACTGAAACTTCCCTCACATTACTTAAGCAACAAAATTATCATGCAAAACTGACCACAGACTTATAATAATACTCCAATTACCATCAAAACCAGCCAAATATGCTGCAACAGCAACTAGCTGTTTTCCGAGTGGTGGATGAGCATCAAAGAAAAAAATGCGTTTCATGTACAGGCTCACATACTTCCCATAATGAAGCTCATCAAAACTGAAACAGAATTAGAATATAGAAATATTGACTGTAAAATTAACTTTTACATATTCACATGAAAATAGCAACAGTAATATAAGAACAACTGAATTTTGTATTTGATGATATTTGAGACATATTAGTAAAAATTGCTGTATCTCTACACGAGTGGCAGGAAAGATAGCTATGACGTGAATTTAATCTTGTGGAGGAGAAGAAAAGATTACCACAGACGTTAAGTAACTGTAAAAGTATTTAAGACAAAGATGGCAATGATCATGAAATTTACTTAAGTAATACATAAGAAATGAGTGAACAAAGAAATAAACAATCAGCATTTCTACAAATAGAAATCACATAAATATTTAGTTAAAGAGAAAAAGACATTAGAACTTGAGTTTTTATTAGTAAAGTTCAACCAGTAAATGAATAAATTTTGCCTAACTGAGGAAGAAACTATTGGAAAACTGTAGAAAGTTTCTTGCCCCATACAGAAAACAATATCCCAGGGGTCACTGAATAATTATGTGTTCTAACAATTCTAAACTGTTTATAGTGAATACAAGCAAGTAACAAACACATATTTTGCTTAGTGGTGAATGGTCAAGAACTGTATCAAAGGTTTCCTTGAACTCAAGAAACTTGGCTTCAACCTGGGCTCTGATATTTCCTTTCTGGATCTCAAAACTAAAAAGAGCAAAACTAGATTTCCCACAATTGCTGCTTGTGAAATATGAGATGGTTCCAAACGAGAGGGTGTTTGGCCTCTAAAAAAAAGTCGTCATATGCAAGCGCAAAATATATTCCATAATTCCATAGTGAATTGATGCCAATCATATAGATCTGCAGTTTTATGCATCTATAGTGCAATCCTTATTAAAGACTGGACCAAACTTCTGCCTTTCTACAAATGCATGGGACACTTCACTGTCTCTGCAACCTATATTACATAGTTGCTAGAACGCGCATTACTGATACAGAAATTTTTTAGTGCTTCATCAAGTATAATGGTGTTCTTCTATCATGCGAGTACAGTTGTTTGTAAGTCCATGTTTATTGAGATACAACTGAATGTGAAAATCTCCTGCTGATCTCTTTAGTGAACATTTGATGTCTAAATTTATTATTTCTGGATTCATTTTACCATCTTCTGTTTTGCATTTAACATGATCTGTGAGCATATGGACACAAATTTTAATCACTGATTAAATTTTACACACATTCAGTATGTTTTAAATACCTCCACAGATAAAATCTTGCTTTGGAATCCACTGAAAGATTCTCATTTAGCTGTCCTTGAAAAAAGCTGTCTTGGATACTTCACAATAACAATCTTATGCAAAACTTACTGTTAATTTCTTAACCACTGGAACTCTCTTCACTATTGACAATATTAAAGCCAACAGCATGTATACTTTGTCTATTTTCATTCTCTTATACAGTACTGTACTGTAATGTAATTTGCCCTGGTATAATTTATTGTTGCAAATAATACTTAGACTCATAACTGGACTATCAGAATAATTTGCAGTGTAGTCTGCAAAACTACCTGTCGACTGCTATTCAAGCATCAAGGACTTTCCAGTATTTCTGTCTCAGTAGGTGTACTTCTCACAGAACTGGCAGTTCATTAAAACTACGGAAATCCTCAGTGAGGACCTGACAGGAAATTGATATCTAAGCTGGAAAGCTTTCTTGCGGTAATCTATTATCATTCTGTTCACACATTTTTCAACGGTACAGAGACTTCTGTTCTGATATGGAAGTCACATGCACACATTATAGCAAACTCTTGTCTCTCACTTTCTTTTAAGGAACATTTCCAACAACTGTATGTTTAGTTATTTATTCTGTAATCAAGTAAGTTCAATTTGGCTCATGTAGTCCCTCAAAACCACAGAAAAAAATCATAAATAAATAAATACAGGATACTTATGAATGTATAATATGCAGCTGTTAAGTTACTTTGTGCTGAATGAACAAACTGTCAGCAGACATGTAAAATCAGTGGACAACGGCTCTTGGTTGTCATTGGGATTATTGGCAATTGACACAAAAGGCTTGGACCAATTTAATGTAGCTATACACCCAAATGTTGTAAGCTCCAACAGAAAACATGTTAAATTTCACAATGAGTGAAAGACTTCTGTGATTGCAATGATTCTGAGACAGTGCATGGTAAACTTTGCCTCCAACTCTGTGTTTGCTGTGGAGGCTTTCAGGCTTTCACAGCAGGTGTTTATTTCCTTCGAATCACTTTTCTATAATTTTTTTTTTTTTTGGGGGGGGGTTTAAGACACAAAATTTTCAGCTTCTTGTCCCCCCCCCCCTCCCCAATGCTCAAGATATAGTCAGAGACTATGGAAATAGGCTTTGAACAATTAGCTACATAGCTTCTTATTACTTCTCCTGCAGTATAGGAAACATTAGGCACTTTATACCTACTATCAGAACACAGCCCAGAATATTAGAGAAGATTTGATAGAAAATGGAATGATGTTCTGGAAGCTACAACTGAAGCTGTTAGCTGGATTTGAATCTTGATAGAGATTTGTGAAACTGGAATGCTGTGTAAAGGTATATGAAGGAGAATTTGTATTTACTTTGTTGAAAGTAAAATGTATGATTTGTAATTTTTCTCTCTTTTATAATTTGGAACTTGTATATTTAGTTTGCCATATGACAAATAATATAAATATTTGTGCCAATTAAAGAAAGTTATAACTGACCAGAACATTTTTGTCCATTCTGACTCGATTCTCAATGAGCTTCGTTACGGACACATACTCTCTTCGTCACTGTAATTTAGTGATTTCAACGAAGCTGCTGGTATTTACATACATTACAAAATCAGACGCACACCCAAGTTTTTGCACACTGAAGACTTCTCATGTTTCAATCACATAAAGAAATGAATCAGCTTTCATCTCACATGAAGACTAACTGCTCTAGAAGTGACCGAGAAGGATGATGAACAGTACATTACTACTGACAGATGCCTATACATAATTTTGTTTATCCTAAACACTTATTCTTTGAGGGCAACCTCGCGATTTTTTTCAATAAATGAGTAACATAAAAGTTGTACTGCCTACAACTGTAAAACCAAATCCAGTCTACAGTTGTAAGACACTTCCCATTACCACGTAAAAATGTTCATTAAATAATTTTTTAGGCAACTGAATTTTTTTTCAATAAATACATAAGTAAATAAATAAATAAATAAAATACTTCATATTCACAGACACATGACTTTATTTTTGAGCAACTATGAATATTAAACAAGAATTTAAAAATTTACACTATACTCCTTGGTTCTTCCAGCCTGTACATTCGTGTAGCAACACCACAAACAAACAAAATTACAGCCATCACATCCAGTTCTATGCTGACATTAAAATTTTTTTGGCTTTTATCGTTTTCTGCTACAGGTGACACTTTATCTTCACTGGGGCTATCAGGCACAGATTCACCATCACCCTGAAAACATGAAAGACTACTGAAATCTCATACACCTAAACAATAGGGTTATTAATATTATTCAACAACACTAAAATTTTACATTATCTATGTATATTATGTACTATGCGTTACCATACCAATGTGAATCTTTTGTGAACAAAGCAGAATCAATAAGTTCGAAAATGACACCAAATTTATCACTTGAGCTCCAGTCAGTACAATTCATTTCACAAGCAAATTTGCTCAGTACCCTGCACCAAAACAAAATATTTTCTTGCTCATTTCTTAGATTTTGCTGCGAGTCATATTCACGGCATAATTTTATATAAGGAATATTAGTTCCTACGTAAGACATAACAGTTTTCACAGAAGATAGTGATTCTACTGTAATTGTAAGGTATCTGGTCACTTGGTAGGTAAGTATCTATCAGCTGGCTGTTCATCTCTTGGATGGAATGCACTTATCACCCTCATACACGAGCTTTGGTTCTTCGAGGCTACAATCCCACCTAGCTCCCTCTCCTTGGCTAAGACATCCACAGATGTCTCACGCCTTCATTCTCTCTCTACCTTTTTTAAATAAAGCTGTCCTCAACTTCAACTCAAATGTTGGTCTGAACATCACAGTGAGTTACTAGGCATGGCCCTTCTGAAGGTTCAACTGAAGCATAAGGTACCACCTGTGTTGTAGTTATGTTGTGTTACATGACTTCCAGTTTGAATGGCATATTTGAAATGCATTATGTTTGGAGAGGCCATTTTTTGGTTTGTGGTGGTGCTCTCTAGGGCTGAATGTTTATGTTTATGAGTTGTAAGGGACTGTAAGTGAGTGACGTTAGTGAGGCACTGACTTAGTGCTGTACTTTACTCTGTGTTCTGGAAGTTTGCTTTTTTTTTGGCTTGTTAGTTATTTCAACACAGTTACTTATTAGCTACTGATTTGTTCTCGGCTTTGGAATTGTTAGTTCATCGTGTCCTTCGCAGTTGCAAGTCCAACATCCCCCTCCGTTTGTTAATAGTTATAGATCTGACAACGAAATTTACGAATTACTAACTGAACTCAAACTGAAGAATAATAAAGCACCAGGAGAAGACAGGATAACAATAGAGATGTTGATGACTGGAGGTGGAACACTTCAGAAAGAGATATACAATCTCATGTGTGAGGTATGGAGAAAGGAGGAGAGTGCAAGAACAATAAAAGGAACTGTAGTAATTATAGAGGTATTTCTCTATTAGTGTACAATATAAAGCATTGTCACTAATAATTCTTGAAAAGCTGAAGCCTTTTAGCTGAAAAATATTGTTGGAGAGTACCAGGCAGGTTTTCGAGCAGGAATGTCAATCAAATTTTCACCATGAGACAGATCTGGAAGAAGTCCTGAGAATTCAACCACTGATTCCTAGTAACATTTATAGGTTTCTCAAAGCATAGGATAGTACACACAGATTAAGCACGTACAACATCCTGAGGGAGCTCGGCATATCAAGAAAGTCAAGTAACTTGGTGAAGGTGTGTACAACAGACATAAAAACCAAGGTGAAATAACAGGGGAGCTATTCAAGGAATTCAGCATCAGAACAGTCACTATCAGAACAGGTATGTGACAAAGTGATGCCATTTCACCACTGTTTTTTAACATGGTGCTGGAGAAAGTATTTGAAGAAATAGAAAGAGAAGGTAAAGGGGTGAAGCTAATTCAAATAACACAGCTACTGGGATATGAAGATGACATTGCAGCCATAGTGGAGTCAGAGGAAGAGATGGCAGAAACCTTAGAGCACTTAGCAACAAATGCCAGTAAGACTGAACTGAGGATTAAGATGAAGAGGACTAAAATGATAGAAGTATCCAGAAAAGCCCCTAATAATGCCCCACTGCAGGCTGGAACAGGGAATATAATCAGAGTGGAAAATTTTACATAACTTGGCACCCTGTTCAACAGGCATATACCGAGCAAGGTGGCGCAGTGGTTAGACACTGGACTCGCATTCGGGAGGACGACGGTTCAATCCCGCGTCCGGCCATCCTGATTTAGGTTTTCCATGATTTCCCGAAATCGCTCCACGCAAATGCCGGAATGGCTCCTTTCAAAGGGCACGGCCGACTTCCTTCCCCATCCTTCCCTAATTCGATGAGACCAATGACTTTGCTGTCTGGTCTCCTTCCCCGAAACAACCCAACACAACACAACACAACACAACACAACCCCTCAACAGGCATAATAACCTAAAACAAGAAATTAATCAACATATTGTCAATGGCTCTAAAACATACTTCAGTCTGAGGCAGATAATGTCATCCAAAGAAAAAATTAACTGTCAGTTAAGACTAAACTTCAAGCCTATGATGCTTTGATGGTACAGGTGTTGTTTTATGGGACAGAAACATTAAGCATCATGAGAGAGGGAGAGGGAGAGTGAGAGAGAGAGAGAGAGAGAGAGACGAAGAGAACATGCTGATCTTTGAATGTAAAATCATGAAAATGATCTCTGGACCAATCTGTGAAGAGAACACGTGGAGACATAGAAAGAACCAGGAACTCTAAGACCTAAAGAAACAACTGAACACAGTACAGAAAATGAAAGCACAGAGAATAAGCCTGGCAGGGCACATTGCTAGGAGGTCAGAAACATGCTGGGCCAAAGCTGTGCTTATGGGAAAATCTGATGGAACTCTTCCAGTTGGAAAACCGAGAGAACATTGAAAGAATGAACTGCAGAAGGACCTTCAGCAGTTGGATGTCCATGAGAAATGAATCCAAAGTGCACAAGATCGGCATCTATGAAGGAACACTATAAGGTGGGCACATGCATGATCTTCAGTGTCTGTGACAACCAATACGTATGTATGTATGCATGTAAGTTGCCGCTATGAGTGGGGAGGTGGGCACTACAATTAAATTTCTGCAGTTATACGACCTCTTGGCAGAATGTGTTAAATGTCAACTGTGCAGTGAATTAATTAAATTCACCAAAGTTGTTGGGTCTTGAAATCAGGACAAGTATATGTGGTGGTGATGGCAGCATGACAATATTTGGTGTTTGATTAGGAGGATTGCTGATTCAAGAAGTTTAAGCCAGCTACCAAATGCGCTATCGTTTTGTTGACTTTTTTGTTGGTGCTATCACTCGTCGATTAGGTTTTGTGCCCATAAAACAGGCCTCAGTGATAGGTCTGTGTTAGATTGTTGTTCTTTTTGTAGGGAGGTTTCTTTTGAGTTTATAAATTATAGAAGACCATTAGGGGTGGCCAGAGTTGGTTGTGAAAATTGTGGGAAGGTTAATTTTGAGAAAGGTAGTACTGCTGCGGGAACCTGGAAGTGGGAGTTCGATGTTTCAGGGGCTGGATATGCTAATGTAGTTTTTAAGGTGGTGGGTAGGCGGATTCTACTATTATTTCAGACTCATTTTTATCTTATACAGGTTCAGTGACAGAGTTGTCACCATTTAGTGGTGAATCACAGTGTCAAATTTGAAGATTATGTAACAGGGGCTTTAATACTGCAGAGGGGTGTTGGGGAGTTGTGAAATCCATTATACAGTGGCAAAAGAAGTGCTCTTCCCCTTTTCAGTCTCATCTTTATGAGTACTAATGGTGGAAGAGCTTGCATGAGAACTATTGTCCATTTTAGTGTGTGTGTGTGTGTGTGTGTGTGTGTGTGTGTGTGTGTGTGTGTTTTATTATTTTTTAAAAAAAAAGATTGGTGTGAAAATGGTTGTAAGTTACATTTATGTGGGTAGATGGGGAGCATTGTTTAATTGTTTAATTTAGATCTGAGTATTTTGTTTAGCGACGGCTTTTATTGGGGGGGGGGCAGAGTTAGGGTAGTGCTAATGTTCTGTTCGCATTGTTTTTATTCCTGCTTTTCCAAAGTTATGAATAATGTTACTTTTTCTAATTATACTTCTATTTTGGATATTGTATTGTGTTGGGGCTAGGTACTAGTTGGTGGGTCGGAGCGGTTTGGAAGGGAGGAAGGCAGTTAGGGAGGATTGTGTTTCATATATATTTAAGAAATATGGATATGTGATTATGTGCATAATTTTCTTTGGGATATTTGGATCAACAATCCTGCTGCAGTAGTTTTTTTATGATTTTGAGAGTTAGGTTGTTAGTTGACGTTCATAATTATTAGTTGATATTGGTCAGTATCGTAGAGTATATTGTAGTTTATTTGGTCAGGTTGAGTTTTTGGTAATAGTCAAGATTTGTGAGTTGTGGTTTGTTGTTATCATGGGCTTCGTTGAACTATCTATAGATCAAGTGAAGTTTCTGATAGTGGCTTTTTGAGCAATTTATACTTTTGTGGTGTTGTGGGCTCCTTTTGACCCATATAGGTCAAGTGAAATTTTCAGTATCAGATTTTTGTGAATTTCACTATTTATATTTTTTGCAAAAGTATTTGTTTTTCTACTTATTTACTATTAGGAATGTTGTTTATTTTGCCTGCCCCCACTAATTCCTGTGGCTGTCTCATTAGAATGACAAAATCTTTGAAATCAGTTGGATCACATGTTATTTGATAATACTATTTTTGCACATGTATTGTGCGCTGTCATGGTCACCGTACTGTGCAAGTGCAAAATGGCAGGGTCTGCCAGGATGACAATGTCATGAGTCAAAGCTGACTGGTGGTACTGGGCCCTTCGATATTTCCCTATTGGAAGCAGTATGGCTCCTGCCTTCCTCTGACTTTTGAATTGATGCACCCAGACAAAAAAGAAACATTTAAACTCAGACATGAACTCTGAAGTTCAGTGTCCTTTCTTGCATGCATGTGATACGCAAATGATCTCAAAACACCCACAAGGTTCCCTCCACCCTTCTCTGACAGACTTTTAATGTGTTTAACTGCTTTTAGATTTGTGACCACATTTTAACACTACAATTAATAATGGCAGAATACAACTGTCCATTACTCCTATATTGATACTGATTTTATAAAATGAAGCTAATGACCAGTATTAGATACATATGTTTGCTTCTCCTGTTCTGATTCATTTGTCCTGGCCATAAATACTCAACTCATATAGAGAAAAGTTCAACATCACTAATGAATTTTCCATTAATATATGCCATGCACCTACCAAAAACAAAACCTAATTGATAACAATAAGTCTAAAAATTAACAGTCCTTTCACTATCAAATAAACTTCTTCTTCTTCAGTAGCCCTACAGCCCTTGGTGAGCCTTGGCTTCTTCAACAATCTTCCTCCACACTTCTCGGTTATTTGCTGCTCTTTTCCACCCCCGGACTCCCATATTGCTGATATCCATTATTACCTCATCGATCCATCTTCTTCTAGGTCTCCCTTTTCGCCTAACTGAATGGATCATACCTTTCATCATTTTCTTTGGAATTCTATCCTCTGCCATTCTCTCCAAGTGTCCTAGCCATCGTATTCGCTGTGATTTCACAAATTTTACTATGTCCCTGCCTTGTATTAACTCTTGTAATTCGGCATTGTAGTGTATTCTCCAGCCTTCTTCCTCCCTTATTGGCCCATAGATTTTGCTTAGTATTTTCCGCTCAATGCTTCTTAGAGCATTTTTATCGTTTTCTGCCAATGTCCATACCTCTGAGCCATATGTGATAACTGGGCGGACTAGGGAATTATATATTAGCAGTTTAGTTTTTCTTGTAACAAGGCTATTTTTGAAAAGCTGCATATTTGCAAAGTAAGCTCTGTTTTCTGCTTGTATTCTTTCCCTTATAGCCTTTCCAATACTGTTATCATTTGTTATTAGGGCTTCCAAGTAGTTAAAAGAGGACACTCCATTGAAGCATTTCCCATTGATGTTTAGGTTTTTAGGGGTTCTTCTGGCCTCAGATTGTGACATTCCCATATATTTTATCAAATAAACTAAGCAGAAATAAAATCTCTGTTCAAGAAGGGATCAATAAGCGATCAACACAGATTTAAAATTATCACCCTATCACTAACATTCCAATACTTTCAGAAGCATTTGAAAACTGAAATACTACCCAGATTTTACAATGAAATATATTATTCTATGTGGGCAATTTAATTACCAATAAGAAAGAAGCAGTGCACATTTAATAACCAAATATGCTGAACAATTTGACATATCACTACTAAAAGCAGTAAATACGCATGTATCTTATGTGATCCCATAAAAAGTTTTTGACCCAATAAATACTGACCTACTGTGACCCACCCTCTGTTATGAGGCACTCATCCTTCTTGGATGTTGACATTTCATAGGACTGGTTTTATTGAGGATGTGGATACAGATGCAGACAATGATTGTGAGATGATTTGAAAAGCAATTTAACATTTACCATTTTTATTATCATAATTTTCATATGAAATTATAAATGAACACAATTCTATTTCAATGTTGTGTGCCAGTGAAAAAAATGATTCCAACTACTCTCATCATAAAGTAATGCTGTCTTCAACATGAAAGTTGTTTGAATAATGCACTTCTTTACTAGGTGCTACCCTATTGGGGGTGGAATGAACTGATTCATTCAGCCAGTTACAGGAGGATATGCAGTTTAATGTGGACTCCAAACCATGATACAACTCAGCATTTCTCACAATAATGAAAATTGCCAGAAGTGAAGGAAGAAGGAAGTGGTAATTGTGACAAGGTATCGAACCCAAGACCTGGCACGCACGCACGCACGCACGCACACACACACACACACACACACACACACACACACACACACACACACACGATAATGCTGCAGCAAAAGTTTAATTTAACAGTAACAATAACTGCATCCACTAAGTAAACATGAACTAATAATAATAATAATTAATAACAATGTACACTAAAATAAAATGAGAGCACAGAGAGAATGAGTAACTCTCAAGAACTTTTCTGGTACTTATGGTTCTACAAGTTGCTTTACTTATCAATGTCAACTCTTCATTAGTTCATTTAAAATATATTTGTTGATTATAACATTTCATACCCCCCTCCCCCCCCCCAATGAACCATGGACCTAGCCGTTGGTGGGGAGGCTTGCGTGCCTCAGCGATACAGATAGCTGTACCATAGGTGCAACCACAATGGAGGGGTATCTGTTGAGAGGCCAGACAAACGTGTGGTTCCTGAAGAGGGGCAGCAGCCTTTTCAGTAGTTGCAAGGGCAACAGTCTGGATGACTGACTGATCTGGCCTTGTAACACTAACCAAAATGGCCTTGCTGTGCTGGTACTGCGAACGGATGAAAGCAAGGGGAAACTACGGCCGTAATTTTTCCCGAGGGCATGCAGCTTTACTGTATGGTTAAATGATGATGGCGTCCTCTTGGGTAAAATATTCCAGAGGTAAAATAGTCCCCCATTCGGATCTCCAGGCGGGGACTACTCAAGAGGATGTCTTTATCAGGAGAAAGAAAACTGGTGTTCTACGGATCGGAGCGTGGAATGTCATATCCCTTAATCGGGCAGGTACATTAGAAAATTTAAAAAGGGAAATGGATAGGTTAAAGTTAGATATAGTGGGAATTAGTGAAGTTCGGTGGCAGGAGGAACAAGACTTCTGGTCAGGTGACTACAGGGTTATAAACACAAAATCAAATAGGGGTAATGCAAGAGTAGGTTTAATAATGAATAGGAAAATAGGAATGCGGGTAAGCTACTACAAACAGCAGAGTGAATGCATTATTGTGGCCAAGATAGATACGAAGCCCACGCCTAATACAGTAGTACAAGTTTATATGCCAACTAGCACTGCAGATGACAAAGAAATTGAAGAAATGTATGATGAAATAAAAGATTATTCAGATAGTGAAGGGTGACGAAAATTTAATAGTCATTGGCGACTGGAATTTGGTAGTAGGAAAAGGGAGAGAAGGAAACATAGTAGGTGAATATGGATTGGGGCTAAGAAATGAATAAGGAAGCCACCTGGTAGAATTTTGCACAGAGCATAACTTAATCATAGATAACACTTGGTTCAAGAATCATAAAAGAAGGCTGTATACAAGGAAGAAGCCTGGAGATACTGACAGGTTTCAGATAGATTATCTAATGGTAAGACAGAGATTTAGGAACCAGGTTTTAAATTGTAAGACATTTCCAGGGGCAGATGTGGACTCTGACCACAATCTATTGGTTATGACCTGTAGATTAAAACTGAAGAAACTGCAAAAAGGTGGGAATTTAAGGAGATGGGACCTGGATAAACTGACTAAACCAGAGGTTGTACAGAGTTTCAGGGAGAGCATAAGGGAACAATTGACAGGAATGGGGGAAAGAAATACAGTAGAAGAAGAATGGGTAGCTTTGAGGGATGAAATAGTGAAGGCAGCAGAGGACCTAGTAGGTAAAAAGACGAGGGCTAGTAGAAATCCTTGGGTAACAGAAGAAATATTGAATTTAATTGATGAAAGGAGAAAATATAAAAATGCAGTAAATGAAGCAGGCAAAAAGGAATACAAATGTCTCAAAAATGAGATCGATAGGAAGTGCAAAATGGCTAAGCAGGGGTGGCTAGAGGACATATGTAAGGATGTAGAGGCTTATCTCACAAGGGGTAAGTTAGATACTGCCTACAGGAAGATTAAAGAGACCTTTGGAGATAAGAGAACCACTTGCATGAACATCAAGAGCTCAGATGGAAACCCAGTTCTAAGCAAAGAAGGGAAAGCAGAAATGTGGAAGGGGTATATAGAAGGTCTATACAAGAGTGATGTACTTGAGGACAATATTATGGAAATGGAAGAGGATGTAGATGAAGATGAAATGAAAGATACGATACTACGTGAAGAGTTTGACAGATCACTAAAAGACCTGAGTCGAAACAAGGCCCCCGGAGTAGACAACATTCCATTGGAACTACTGACGGCCTTGGGAGAGCCAGTCATGACAAAACTCTACCATCTGGTGAGCAAGATGTATGAAACAGGCAAAATACTCTCAGACTTCAAAAAGAATATAATAATTCCAATCCCAAAGAAAGCAGGTGTTGACCGATGTGAAAATTACTGAACTATCAGTTTAATAAGTCACAGCTGCAAAATACTAATGCGAATTCTTTACAGAAGAATGGAAAAACTAGTAGAAGCCGACCTCGGGGAAGATCAGTTTGGATTCCATAGAAATGTTGGAACACGTGAGGCAATACTGACCTTACGACTTATCTTAGAAGAAAGATTAAGGAAAGGCAAACCTACGTTTCTAGCATTTGTAGACTTAGAGAAAGCTTTTGACAATGTTGACTGGAATACTCTCTTTCAAATTCTAAAGGTGGCAGGGGTAAAATACAGGTAGCGAAAGGCTATTTACTATTTGTACAGAAAGGAGATGGCTGTTATAAGAGTCGAGGGGCATGAAAGGGAAGCAGTGGTTGGGAAGGGAGTGAGACAGGGTTGTAGCCTCTCTCCGATGTTATTCAATCTGTATATTGAGCAAGTAGTAAAGGAAACAAAAGAAAAATTCGGAGTAGGTATTAAAATCCATGGAAAGAAATAAAAACTTTGAGGTTCAGTGATGACATTGTAATTCTGTCAGAGACAGCAAAGGACTTGGAAGAGCAGTTGAACGGAATGGATAGTGTCTTGAAAGGGGGATATAAGATGAACATCAACAAAAGCAAAACGAGGATAATTGAATGTAGTCGAATTAAGTCGGGTGATGCTGAGGGAATTAGATTAGGAAATGAGACACATAAAGTAGTAAAGGAGTTTTGCTATTTGGGGAGCAAAATAACTGATGATGGTCGAAGTAGAGAGGATATAAAATGTAAACTGGCAATGGCAAGGAAAGCGTTCCTGAAGAAGAGAAATTTGTTAACATCGAGTATAGATTTAAGTGTCAGGAAGTCATTTCTGAAAGTATTTGTATGGAGTGTAGCCATGTATGGAAGTGAAACATGGACTATAAATAGTTTGGACAAGAAGAGAATAGAAGCTTTTGAAATGTAGTGCTACAGAAGAATGCTGAAGATTAGATGGGTAGATCACATAACTAATGAGGAAGTATTGAATAGGATTGGGGAGAAGAGAAGTTTGTGGCACAACTTGACTAGAAGAAGGGATCGGTTGGTAGGACATGTTCTGAGGCATCAAGGGATCACCAATTTAGTATTGGAGGGCAGCGTGGATGGTAAAAATCAGAGAGGGAGACCAAGAGATGAATACACTAAGCAGATTCAGAAGGATGTAGGTTGCGATAGGTACTGGGAGATGAAGAGGCTTGCACAGGATAGAGTAGCATGGAGAGCTGCATCAAACCAGTCTCAGGACTGAAGACCACAACAACAACAACAACAACATTTCATAAAACCCTGTGATGCAAATCAATACCAAACAGTCAAATTGCATGACATTAAAACATGTAATGATGAAGATACAAAAAAGCTGCCTCTTGAATTAAATTTAGCAGTGAGCTTAAGCTGGAATAATGTGCAATAAATTAAGTAGTTTTGTATGAAGAATATGAATGCTAATGCAGTACTAGTAACATGAAAAACCACATATCAACCTCAATTTTAATCTATTTCTAGGCATGGCATTACTCTTAGTTTTTTAAATAAATATTAGGTCTAACAGTATCTACATGGAAAAAAATAGCAAAATGTATATGTGCCGAAAAATTGATAACACTGAAATACAGAGGTTTTATGCACCAAAATCTGCCCATTAGCCGAAAGAAGTCAGTGGCAGTATATTAATTACATTCTCTGCCCAAATCAACAGCATGATCTGTTCTGAAAGTGTGCATAGATAGCATAAAAGCTCCATTAACAAACATAATAAATGAGTCCTTTAGTTCAGGTATTTTTCCAGAGTATCTAAAGCATGTACAAATGGTGCCCCACTAAAGAAAAGCTAATTGCGGACAGCATTGAAAACTACTTTCAGTTTCACTACTGTCTTCATTCTCAAAAATAATTGAATCAGTCATGAAAGATAAAGCTATAGGTTGCATGAGTAAGTACATCCTTTTTAACAAACCAGAGTTCAATTTTTAAGTGGGGGTAGTACAGTATCAGCCATTACAGAGTTCACAAAAGTGACACTTGAAGCTTTTGACAGGGATGATCACGTTATGTTTATTTTGTTAAACTTGTCTGAGGCTTTTAAAACTTGATCATAACGAAGCAAGCTAGAAGTGCTGGATGTAATAAGAATGGTACCAGTTCTACTTGGAAAACAGGGCACAAAAAGTGGATATAGCTCTCACATCTCCTGTTGATACATGTTTAATAAAACAAATGTCAAACAGGAAACATATAGGTGTTCGTTGGGGTAGTGTAATGGGTCCAATTCTGTTCTTAATATACATCAATAACTTTCCAGACAGATAAGTAGGAAGAGTTCTCTTTACTGATGACAGATACATCGTAGTCACCAGAATTCCTATTAGAGCAAGAACATGAAAATTTGAAAGATGTCTACAATTGAGTGGTATGTAATAAATTATGCATAACAAAAGAAAAAGAAACAGTGTGCACTTCAACATAAAGAGAACAACAGTTTCACATTAAGCATAGAAGATAACTCTTCAGACTGTGTAACAAACACAACTTTTTAGGGATGAACATTGTCAACTAATATGGAACAGGCACACAAAGATACTGGAAAAAAAGACTGTCATCGGCATGACTCTTAAGTTTTTGGCATCAGCCAATGTCTTATGGTGACATGCTAGGCCTACATACACTCATTTCTTAGCTATGGGATTCTTTTCTGAAGATTGAAGGCACGAAACATTGACACAGTTTTTAAACCGGAGAAAAGGACCATAGGAATAATTCATTCCCTCACTTTTCTAATTCAGCACCACCTAATTTCTCACTTTGTCTACCCATTTCATCCCTTCCATTCTCCTCCAAATCCACATCTCAAATGCTTCTAGTTGTCTTTCTTCCTCTTTCTCAGTGTCCATGTCAAAGCTCCATATAATACCATGCTCCATATAAAGTATCCAGCCAGACCCTTCCTTAGATCCCTGTCCATACACCTACATAGAAGCCTCCTCTTCTTATTAAATGCCTTCTTGGCAATTTTTATACATGTTTTCACCTCCTTATTACATCTCATATCATCTATAAGTAGGCTTCCCAGATATCTGAAAGCACTAACTTGTTCTATACCTTCATGTCCTGCCTTTGTAGTTGTTCTTACTTTCCTTGCACTTATCACCATACACTTTGTCTTTTTCTTATTAATTCTCTTTCAGAGTTCCTCACAGGTCTCATTTAATTCTTTTAGCATTCCAATAATAGTTTTTTCACATTCTGCCAATAACACCATATCATCTGCAAATGGAGTACACTGTACCCTCCTATCACCAACCTGCACTCCTCTTTTTCATTTGACACATTTCTCAATAATTTGCTCCAAATTAAACAGTATTGGGGAAAGATACAACTCTTGTCTCATTCCCCTTCCAAAAGTGCTTTCCTCTGTCATCTCATTCCCAATCTGTACTCATATTTTCTGTTGTAGGTGTAGCTTCTTAATTAGCCTTCTATCCTTCCAGTTGACACTATTCTTGCTTAGAATGTCCATTAATTTATTTCACTGTACTCTATCAAAGGCTTCCTACAAGTCAGGAAAACAACATAAATTTCTCTTCCTCTTCCAATGTATCTCTCACCTATAATTCTTAGTAGTCCAAATGCATCTCTTGTACCTTTCCCTCTTTATCATCTGTAGTAGAACTCTTGCTGCATGAGAAATCAAAGTTATTGTTCTAAAATCCTAACATTTCTTGACATTGCTTTTCTTCTCTAAAAGCCACCACAGATTCTCCTACAAGAGTTACACCAACAATTGATCAGATATTAATAAACACAAATGTAAATCAAATTTCTGTGCCAGAAATCTCAATACTGGCTTCAGTGATCAACTATGCACAGTTTATTGCTTTACACACCCCAAGTGAAACAATTGAGAAAGAGGAACTTGTAAAAGAAACAAGAAAATTCACCAACAAACAAATAAACTTCTTTATACAGAGACTAAGTGCAGAAACCTGGTATGAAGTACATACTTGTGAAAATACTAACAAAAAGTTTGAAAAATTCATGGAAATCTTCATGTCATACTTTGATGCTGCATTTTCATTAAAAAAACAAAAATATCAACCTAACTTCCAAAAGACCAAATGGATTACAACAGGTATTAGAATCTCTTGCACACAGAAAAGAAGATTACACAATATAGCAAAGACACAGAACATGCCTCATGAATTTCATATGTACCTGAAGAATTACAAGAGGATCCTCAAAAATGTTGTAAGGAAAGCTAAAACAATGGCAAATGACAAATACATTGAAAATTAAAAAAACAAATCTAAAGCTATATGGGAAGTTACAAAAAATCAAACAAGTGAAACTAAACAATATAAAAATATACACTTATGTTATGAAGGACAAATGATTTCTTGCCCAACAAAAATTGCAGGGACCTTCAACAAATATTTTGCAAACGTAAGTGAACAGTTGGTGTGTGGACTGGAAGAACACAACAAAATGTCACCTCCATCATCGAATAAAGTGAGAAATGTGTCTATATCATTGTTCCTTTCACCCACAAAGACTGAAGAAATTTTATCAGTTATAAAAACCTTGAAAACAGGGTACTCATGTGGAATTGATGGAATACCAGATGCAATTAGGCCTATTAAAAAATGCTGTCTTGCCTTAGCTGAACCCTTGACACACTTGTGCAACAGCTCGCTGGCATCAGGAACCTTCCCTTCATGCTTAAAAACAGCAAAACTGAAACCACTGCTCAAAAACGGAAATCCAGAATGTGTTTCAAATTATAGACCAATGGCCCTATTCCCCGTATTTTCAAAAATTTAAAAAATTTTTTTAATAAGAGATTGTCTGATTTCCTAAATAAAAATAAAATCCTCTCCTGCACAGCATGGCTTCAGGAAAGGCTATTCAACTGAATGTGCAATATTTGAATTTCTTAATGAAATCTATGCAAAACTGGATGCAAGTGAGTTTGTGACGGGCATATGTCTTGATTTATCTACAGCTTTTGACGTCACTGAACATAATGCCCTACTGCAGAAGCTTGAGC
Source organism: Schistocerca serialis cubense (assembly GCF_023864345.2). NCBI lineage: Eukaryota > Metazoa > Arthropoda > Insecta > Orthoptera > Acrididae > Schistocerca > Schistocerca serialis. The sequence goes on from NC_064643.1 coordinate 527,426,561, forward strand.
AATTAGGAATTAGAGGTATATCCAATGAGTGGCTCAGGACATACCTATGTGCAATACATCGACCATAACAAAATCAGCTACTAATATTCAGGATATATGGCGTCCCTCAAGGATCAGTACTAGGACCCATTCTGTTTCTCCTCTATGTCAATGATCTTATGTACAATAAGTTTTGCCAAACTACCCTCCAATTTGCAGGTGATACAAGCTTCCTTATTAGTGGCAAAACAGAAGAAAAACTAAAAGACTCCACTATCCAAACAATGAACAGTGTAGAACAGTGGTTCAGCTATAACAACCTAATTATAAACAAAGAAGAGACAGTAACACTGAACTTCTATAATCTAAAAGGAAGACACGACCAAACATATAAATCGAACTTGGGACAGAGTTCTTGAAAGTGTTGACAGCACAAAATTTCTGGGACCCTGGCTCCAGAACAACACAAAATGGGAGGTACACATTGAATACTTGCAAAGAAAACTAAGCAAAACCTCCTACATGATAAGGATCTTAAAAACTTGTTGCAGCAAAGCCTGTTAAATGTATACTGCTCCTATGTGCACTCTGTAATTAAATATGGCATAATCTTCTGGGGCAATGCAACAACAAATATTAAACTTTTCAGGATGCAATAGAGAATATTAAGAATTATTAAAGGGGTAAACAATACAAAATCATGCAGACCCATATTCAAAAAAACTGTGAGTTCTTCCCCCTCCTTGCATTTTTATCTACGAAACATCAGTTTTCATCATCAAACAATATATTGATAGACGCCCATATGTCTTATTAAAAAATGAAGATATACATGCACATAATACAAGGCAAAAATCTGACCTTCATATGAAACAGGTGAGAACATCAATTGTGCCAAAAAGGCACACTACATACTGGGATAAAGATTTACAATAATCTGTCTAACCATGTTAAATCAGTAGGTAAACTCGGCAGTTTTAAAGCTGAACTAAAGGCATATTTAATTGATCATTGCTTTTACACAGAGTACCTAGAAGCCAAACAACAAAAATAAAGAAGCATTATGAATATTCTACTTTGTATATTGCCTCTAATGTGTTGTTGTATGTATGATTCTTTGTTAAATTATTTCAATATCTAGTCCTTAGAAATGCAATACAAACTGTATTTTATCTTGTAAATGCCTAACCATGTCCAATACCCTTGTATATATTCTATACAGGTAGGATTTGAAGGACTAAATAAATAAATAAAAATGACTCAATTAGCACCATCACTTCTCTCTATTCCCATACTTGTCCTGCTTTTATTTGCTTCAAAGATGAGGTCAGAAGCTACTCTATACATCATTTTGTATTTTCCTTCCTTTTCTATTTTCTCTATTTCTTCACATCTCACTTTCACCCAGATCTTCCTTGCCCCAATTCATTATTCAGTGTTCTGCACATTCTTCTCCCTTCCTCAGTTCCTATTGTCTTCTGTTTCCTTCTTTCTTCCATCCTACCTGGCACTGTCTTTGTTACCCATTCTTCCCTTATTCTCTAAAACTATCTCACACCTACAACTTACTCTGCAGAATCCTTAAGATTTTGTCTCCTTCTCTTCCATTCCTCATTTGCACTTTCTCCATTGGGATCTCTATCCCATTTTGACATAAATGTGTTTTCCACTTCAGTATACTTATCTTCTTCCTTTAGTCATTCTAGGTCAAATTTTTCTCTTGGTTTTCTTCCTCTCACTCTCTTCAACCTTATTTGCAAGTCCACCACCACCAGGCTGTGAGGGGAATCTATTTCTGCTTCATGGTGTGCTCTGGCACTCTTTAGGCAGTTTTTGTACATATTCTGAATTATGATATAATCAATTTGGTACCTGTTGTCATTCAATCTAGTATCCATATACATCTTTGTCTTCTGTCACGTTAAAACAATGTGCTTTCAAACACAAGAGAATTTTCTCTGCAGAAATTAAACAGCCTTCACCACTGTAATGTTATTTCCCAATGAAAATCTTCTAATCACTCTCCCTTCTTTTCCCTCTCCTACCACAGCATTCAAATCCCCCATTGTGATGATGCAAGTGTTTCTTTTTTCTTTATCCATAACTTCTTCAAACTTTTCATAATATTCTTCTACTTCCTCATCAGTGTGCTCACTTGTTGGCATGTATATTTGTATTATAATGAAATCCTTCTTGTCATTTCTTGAACTCATCATCAGTCTTTCATCTGGGTATTCCAGTTTCAATGCATTTTTCATCAGCAGTTTCCCTATCACAACTGCCACACCACAGTTGCCACTCTTCTCCCTGCCTGAATAAGACAATTTGTACTCTCCACTATTCAACTCTCTCTTACCACCCCCCCCCCCCCCCAAAAAAAAAAAGAAAAATCTCACTTCATACATAACTAATAAATCCTGTCTATTCTTCATCATTTCTTGTTTGGCATTTTCAAGTTTGCCAGCCTGTAATAATGTGAACACATTCAATGTTTCGACCCTGAACTTCTCTTCCCTCTAAATAGTCCTGCTTGCCCTTTCCTTCTTCATCCTCCTCCAGCACATCTATATTTGATATCAATATAATCCCCCCCCTGGATATACTGCTGAGGGGAAGTTTCACCTCTGTATTCTTTTACAAAGAGAGCCATACTCGTGTCACCTAGGAAAAACTTATGTGGTAGTAACCCATTCCCTTCCACATACACAGATGGTTGTCCAGATGAATTCAGCCACTGAATATGAATCAGTCACTGTTTGTAGCAGCCTCTGAGAATACATGCAACAATTTCCCTCTTCTGTCCTCATCACCATACCAAAGTCTATCTTCTCCTCTGCCTCTGACAACATAGAAAAACAAAATGAAAAACAGGCCTCAAAAACAACAACCTGGGCGGTGGCGCAGGGGGGAGGAGGGGGGGGGGGTGAGGCCAAGGAAGGCCAACAGAAAGAAAAAGAAAACATACAAAGCCTGACAAGCATGTGGAAGTAATGTCACACTTAGGTCCATGCAGTTGCCTCCCACATACTCCCAAGAAAGGGGGGGGCCCTAGTTGGACTACTAATTGTCTGGTTTCTCTTCTTCTGACCAATCTGACACACCTGCCACCAGCATTGCTCTGAGGCACACAAATCTCACCATCAACATTAAAGTGGTAGTTCAAACTACCAAAGGAAATGAAAAAGATTACTTAAGTACATCTGTCTAAAAAAACAGCTAAACTTATCCTCAAAAGTAATGCACACTACACTATTAATAATCACTTAGAATATTGGGTAGTAATGAAAGGGGATAACAAAAACACCTTGTCACATTTGAGTACATTATCATGGTTTATTTCTTTCAAAAAGACATCATGTTGTAAACTACATGATGATAATGACTACAGACTCAAGTTTTTAGGTGGCCTGAGAGGTGCATTATTAAATGTGGCGAAAATGAAGTCTGGAGTTGGTGCAAGGGGCACAGCAGTATCTTCACAGTCCAAGAGTCATCAGCAAGTGTCCTTAATGTGTACCAATGAAGAGAGGAACAATGTTTTATATTATAAGTTAAAGGAAACAGTCCAGGAGTTACCAGCAGGTGTCATTAGTGTGTGACTCAAGGAACATTAAACAATAGAGACATACCAAATGAGGCACTGCAGCTGTTAGGAGATTGATCTCGTATTCAAGAGGATGTAGTTGTTCTCTCAAGCCATCCTGATTTAGGTATTCCTTGGTTTTCCTAGATACTAAGGCCAATGCTAGGATGGTTCCTTAATCAAGGCAACAGCAAACAACCCGTCCTATCCGCATAGACTATCCGTCCTATCCTCATCTAGCATGTTATGTATGCTGTGTCTTTTTATATTTTGACCCACTGATTTCATTGTATTACCCTGACATATCCTATATCATTTTGAGATGATCCTTGGCTGAATAAAGAGTTATAAATAAATACATACATACATAAATAAATAAAATAAAATGTACGGTGCATCATAAAAGGCAGCATATGGTTGTTGAGAACTCTCTCTCTGACAGGCATCATGCAGCTACTTCCTTGTTCACAGCACTATGAGGGACACATGATTGCATGTGAATATGATGACTTACTTTAATTTATATATGACAATAAGGGCGATTCAGATCAACAGATTATGAATCAAGTGATAAAATTTATATTGATCTGAATATGGCTTGGCAATGAACTGAAAAAAGCTATAATAAAGGAGTTTTAGTGCTCTTGATTTTGGATTTATTTTAACAACATATCTTGTTGTTTTCATTTAATCTTAGGGTTAAGTGGTTGATACTGGTACATCTATATTGATATATGAGTTTGAGTACAGTGTTGGCAGAAAATTGGTGCAAGTTCATGATACAGAACAACAAAGTGTCAGCACTGTGGGTACAAATGGTGGTACTGGAGCAGGAGAAGCACTAAAAGTAAGAACTTAACACAAAAAAATACTTTGTGATGCAGAGATGAGTGAATCATTGCAAACACTGAAAAATATTCTAATCGATGAATTTATTTCTGTGATACCTACGAAGAATCAACAAATTCAATTCAGCAGGTGTATGAATAAGAATAAGAATCTTTATTAGCTGTTCAGTATTTTCTTATACAATGGGCTTCGTCAATAAGTTCAATTACAGTATAAAGATCGTTATATTCTCGTAACAATGTATAAATAAATCATATGAAATTTAGTGTAGTACAATAGCACACATTTGGAATTTTATATATTATTAATTTTACAATAAAAAGGAAAACATTATACAGATTTATATTAAGCAGGGAGTATTCATGTTGATAACACTATGTCATTATCCTAAGCTATTGATACAAATTTAGGTCCTACTACAGGCAGAGGTACCTTTCTCTATGTCAAAACAGCAAATCTGCCATATTACAATCTTTAAATTCATCAACTCACTAAAATGCTTTACCTTTGAGCTATTGACCCAATGTTGTCTTAAATTTATTTTTAGATACTGTTGGTACAATTTTAGGGAGCATATTAAACAGTTCGAGGTCTACATATTTATAACTATTATGTATTAATAGAGGGAAACATTCCACATGGGAAAAATATACCTAAAAACAAAGATGATGTGACTTACCAAACGAAAGCGCTGGCACGTCGATAGACACACAAACACAAACATACACACAAAATTCAAGCTTTCGCAACAAACTGCTGCTTGTGTCTGTGTATGTGCGGATGGATATGAGGGTGTGTGCGAGTGTATACCTGTCCTTTTTTCCCCCTAAGGTAAGTCTTTCCGCTCCCGGGATTGGAATGACTCCTTACCCTCTCCCTTAAAACCCACATCCTTTCGTCTTTCCCTCTCCTTCCCTCTTTCCTGATGAGGCAACAGTTTGTTGCGAAAGCTTGAATTTTGTGTGTATGTTTGTGTTTGTGTGTCTATCGACGTGCCAGCGCTTTCGTTTGGTAAGTCACATCATCTTTGTTTTTAGGTATAACTATTATGTATCTTAGACAGTCTAGAGTATGGCAGATCAATTGTGTGGTTTCGTCTTGTATTGTGGGTGTGGACAGATGACCTAAGGGGATATTGAGCTATGTTTTCTTTTACATGTAGTAAACAATAATGGATGTACAAACAAGGAACTGTCATGATGTTAAGTTTTTTGAAATGTTCCCTGCATGTATCCCTAGGAGATAAACTCACTATACATCGAAGAGCTTTTTTTTGCCATCTGAAAATTAATATTGAATTGGGAGAATTTCCCCAGAGCAGAATACATATGAAAGATGGGGGTGGATATAAGCAAAATATGAATGCGGCAGTAAGTTTTGGCTGACATTACTCCTAAGCTTATAAAGTAGGAACATAGCACGTGCAAGTTTAGAACAGACGTATGTGATATGTTTATCCCAGCTAAGTTTCTGGTCAATCATCATTCCTAGCAGTTTAACGAACTTATTTTCTTTGTTTGATACCTTCAAATTAAAGAATATTTCTTAAGTTTTTGTTTCATTTATGAATAGGGAGTTTGCACTAAACCAATGAACTGATTTTTCAAATATTATATTATTTTTTTCTCGTACTGATTCAAGAGTCTGTCCTGAATTGATAAAAGTTGTATTGTCTGCATAGAGGACTGTTTTACAGGGTAAATACTGCGGCATATCATTAACATACACTACAAACAGGAAGGGCCCAAGTATGGAGCCCTGTAGCACACCTCTTTTTATTGTTTGTGGGTTTGACAGCTGCCCATTTACTCTAACAAATTGTACTCTGTTGCTTAAGTAGGATTCTAACAATTTCAGGGTGTCCTCTTCCATGCCGTAGTGTCTTAATTTCATGATCAAAGTACTATGAGATACAGTGTCAAATGCTTTACTCAGGTCTAGGAGAGCAGCACAGGAGATTAATTTATTTTCAAAGCCATCATATATATCACTAACAATATTTTCAACTGCTTTAACTGTGGATAATTTAGACCTGAATCCATACTGTGAGTTACTTAACAAATTATTCCTCTCAAAATAGTGATTCATTTGTTGGTGAACACAGTCTTCGATGATTTTAGATATTATTGGGATTAATGAGATAGGGCGATAGTTACTTGGATTTGATTTATCTCCTTTCTTAAATATGGGAATAGTTACTGCTATTTTCAAACAGTCGGGGAAAAATCCCTTGCTGTAATATACGGTTAATGAGAGTGGTTAGAGGGGGCAGATCACTTGATATCTTCTTTATGACAAAGTTTGACAGACCATAGAAGTCCTCTTCTGGAACTACTTAGTTTTCCTATTGCTTTGCTAACATCATTTTCGGTTACTGTTGCCCAGCAGAATTAATGGACTACATACTTATTTGAACCTAGAAGAGTTTTAGCATCAAGCATGGCGTTGAGGGGAGACAAATCTTGTTGTAAACTGGAGTTAACAAAGTGTGAGTTTAAGATATCTGGGGCTATGGGTATAGCTAGTTGAGTTGTTGGTCTATTTATTTCACTTTTAATTACTTGCCAGGCAGGTTTACAGCTGTTTCTGGATTTAAGAATATAGTTATCATTCGCCCTACGTTTTGCCAAACTTATTTCAGATCTATAAATTTTCCTTATTCTAATGTACATCTCTTTGTACTCGTTGCTGTTATGAGATCTGTCCTTAAACATAAGAAGCATAATCCTGATGCTGTTGAGGTATGGTGTAAACTAATTATTTAGTCTCTGTGGTTTACGAGATTGGTTATTATTCTGTCTTTTTACTAATCTGGGACAACATTCATCAAATATTCTTGCAATTTCCTCTATAAATAATTTGCTTGTGTTATTCACACACATATGTCATTCCAGTTAACTGACCTTAATCTAATTCTAAACTCTCTTATGTTGCATTCATTCATAGGTCTAACAGTTTTGTGTTGTTCATCCGGAATGCTGACTGGAACTGTAATCCATAGGCCATCATGGTCAGCTAGGCCTAACTTGACTACTCGAATTTCAACATTATTTTCATGTATATTACTTATTATATTGTCTAAGCAGGCATTATATCCTGTAGGCTTATCATTTAGACAATAGCAATCAAAAGCTCTTAGGCTATCCAAGAATTCCAATATGATATGACTCTGTACCCTGATATCCATATTAATATCACCAAAAATTAAGATTCTTTGGTATTTATATTTAGGCTTAGTTAGTAAGACTAACAGTTTTTTAAAATTTACCATAAATTCATATTCACTAGAAGATGGTGTGCGATATACGGATGCAACAATAATATTATGTTTAGGTATATGTACAACTGCAGCCTCAAAGATGATGTCTATACACAGGTCTGTTACATCAATAGTAAAGTATTGTAGATTTACAACAAGAACAGTTATTGTGTACTGAATAACCACGAATCTTTGCTCTGTGGATATTTGAACAGGTACCTAGAATTTTGTCTGTCAACCAGTATAGTGCAATGCAATTTGAAATACAATAACAATTTTCAAACAGTACTGCCTTGTAATTATAATAATAAATGCACAAAATTCCACAGATTGTGTATTTCAGTTTTCTTGCGGTAACACATATAAAAATTTACTGTAACAGCTACTACACAAATACAATGTCTAACAAGCTGATAGGAAAACCACAGGATAAGTGAATGTCTGTATGCTCTGAAGAATAAAAAGTTCATAAGCTGAATTACGTTAAGTTGTGGGGAACTGAAGACATGGTGACCGCAGCTACCCGTTGTTGAGGTCTAAGTGACTGTGGGGTAAAAGTACCTGTTGGAGGGACAATACTCTTACAGTAGGAAATTCAGAAATGAAGTATGGTGTGGGAGAGAGGAGAATATAGATTCAATATGGCTTGAGTTTTGGTAAAACTATTTATTCTTTTTCAAATTTTTTACAAGATCTTTAAAACGAATCAGAAGAAATTTAAAAAAGGAATAATATTTAAGATCTGATATTGCTTTTTTCAGTTTCATCTCTCTGAACCTACGTAAATTTTTTATCTTTCCAATGTTGGCATCGTTAAATATAGTTGGCATGGAATGTTTCCTTATTTAGACTAAAATTTTAAACATAATCAACAGTCGATTTTTGCAAACATGATGTTTCAATAATACAAAATGAAATATTCAATTATTTATAGTTATTCTTAACGTCACCTTGTGCAACAATCACCTGCCCTATACAGACAACAATTACTATAAGATCACATTGCTCCCCGGGAATCTACATAGGCATTTCTACTAACATGAAAAGAAAGCATAATTCGTTTGCAAAGAAATAATTACCAGAAGTAGATTCTTTGCCCCTCTTACCTCATCTCTGTCGGACATACAGGGTTTCAAAGTATCGTAGTTTTCTATTCTCCCTTTAAGATGTGCTCCTTCCTTACGTTGTTCCTCCTGGTGTTGTGTTTTACTTTTTCCCATTTTCTTAGCGACTTTTGCTGAATTCTGATGCTTCCTGCATCGTTTTCCATCATCCATTATATTCAGTTACAAATAAAACATTAATTCTAAAAGTTACTCACTAAAACAAATGCATCCGTATTGTTAATACACATATCAATCAACGTAGACACGCAGCTACCCTACGAGTAGGTCACTCACTCTTCCGTAGGAATAACGGGACTTAAGTTATACAGCTCTGAAAATTTTTACTGGGAAAGTAGTGTTCTGTGTCAATTACATAACCGAATAATGAAAAATCTGATTAGTTCGCTAGTGATTTGTCACAACTACCACACTAAAACTTAAAAAAGCCGCTAACTATACTTTCGTTGCATACAAAATCTTTGGGATCGTAGTACATCTTTGATAAAACGAGGGAAAGATGAGTGAACAGAGTGAAAACGAAGTGAATTGTCCCGTCTGTGGAAAGAAGTATCCTGTTGTAGAAATAGAGTGTCATGTAAATAAATGTTTATTTCTCAGTTCGCAACAATCGGAGCAATCGGGCAGTAAAAGATCATCAAGTCTGCAGCAAGCAACGCCGAAACGTCACAAGAGTAGTGATGCATCTAGTGTATCCAAAAGTCATATCAGCGAAACCGATTTCGAAAACAGTAAGGTACAGTATATTTTCATTTATAACAAAGCTGTCTTATATGAATAGAGTGCAGTATTCAGATTCTGCGATCCATCCCAACGGACATAGCGAATTTTATTGTAAGAGGGTAATTGTAAACATCAAAATTAATGACATGGTGTAGCTGTAGAAATGAAACATATACTACTATACAATATGAGCCTGTATAATAGTGGCAGAAAATGTAACCCTCGAGCGGGTGCGCACTTTGTACACATGTATAGAATAGGTGTCTTTACGTTACATATATGATCAAAATCAGTTTAATCTTATTTTATTTAACCAACAAGAAGATAAACTTACACAATACTAGATTAACCAGTTTTATTAAACAATAATGAAATAAATTTTCATTACAATTAGGGTTTATTGTTAAATTGTGAAAGAACCTTCAAATCCCCATTCATTGTGTCAATTGGAGGGGAATTACTGATTTCTGACATTGTATGCATATTCCTTGACCTTTTTTCGTAACCTTTCTTAGTAATTTTGAGAAGTTTTTGTAGTGTGCAAGTACTGCAAGATCCTTGTTTGTTCTTGGCATTTTTCATTTATGTACATCAGCAACAAAAACAAAATTCTCAGTTTTTTACATTCACACATGTAGAAATAAAATAACAAAACACTTGCTTTGTTAAGATAAAGAAATTATTACTAACTAAAAAGGAAGCTATTAATTTTATTACTGTAAGGACACTACTACTATTAGGCCAATGTATCACACAGACGATTTCTTTTCTTTTAATCTTGTTGTAGTACACTGTAACTGTTACACCAACTTAGATTGCAGATGTGATGGATCTGAAAAACTGTACAACAAACAGAAACACAAAACACACAAAAGAATTTAGCATAGTGCCCTTGACAACCTCGACTATGAGCACAGCGGCATACTGCAAGTATGTAGCTTGTACTTTTCCCCACATTGTAGGGAGAGATGGTTTTCCTTCCAACCTAAAATGCAATTTTGGTGATGACCACATTTCAAGTTCAGTAACACGCAACCTAAAGTTCACTGAACATAAATTATCAGTCAATATTTTTTCACTGCAAGCTCTCCAAATTAACTGCTGTGTATGTTTCTTAATTTCAGAACATCAAAACTAGGACCGCCAAATGCAACCTGTGAAACAGGGCTACAAGATTTGAAAGAATCGAAATTTTAGCCAATTATTTTATTTATGATCGCGTGATAAATATTCTGAATCTGACATTGTACTTTTCACAGTTTTTGTTCTGAAACTAAAAAAAAAGTACTAAACTCAGCAGTAGATACAATTTTGCACTTTTTGCATGAAAATATTTTTATAGTGGTGCAAAAGAAGTGCGTGTTTGGCATTCCTTGCCCTCTCCTCCCACCCTTGCGGCAACATGGTGATCCAGTGGAACCCCAGAAACAGCTGCTGCAATTGGCCAGTGCCCAGCCCCTACCTCTTGACCCACTGAAATGTCAATCACAAAGTAATTTTAATCGAAATATACAACAGAACCTTGTCTCAAGTCTAAGAATAACCCCGAGGTTTTTATTTGATTGTCCACTGAATTTAAGTCATGGTGTGTCATGTTGAAAGCAGCTATTTCAGTTGAATGCTACAGCCTGAAGTCATGTTGACACACACAAATATTATTTTAGTTGAAGAATGTAGTCAGTTTAGGAAGGAACACTTCTTCAATAACTTTCGAAAAACCCAACAGTAGTGACACAGGCCTATAGTTACTCATACAATTCCATCACCTTTTTTGTATAGGGGTATTGCTTCTGCTCTTTTTAGCTGCTTTGGAAAACCAGGATGAGGATGAATTGCAGATACCTAACGCAGGAAGGAGTATGTGTCTTGCTGATATTTTTATAATATGATCTGGGATACCATTGGCACCAGGTGAATATTTACTCTTCAGTGAATTAATGATATTTAGGAGTTCAGTTGGGCTTGATGTACTGAGAAACGTGGATAGATTGTTTATTTCAATGCATCACAATTACTGCAGTTTTATATTTGGTGGATTTCCAAAATTTTCCTTCACTAATTTATCAGCAATAGTTGTGTAAGAGGAATTGAAATTCTTGCAATTGCCATATGATCAGTTAAACTTTTTTCATTCTGTGATAACACACTATTTTTTGGGGGTGTGTTCTTCCTCGTAAGACACTGTGCAGCTTTCCACGTGGAGGGTGAAGTCGGGTAAGGGTAACCATGGGGTTAGTGTAACTATGGCTTATGGTGCATTAAAGAAGCTGTATTTTTACCTCTGACCTATCACACATGTTAATTCACTCCTTTCTTTGTTCTATTTAACCATAAGTTGTCAAATCTGACATAAATTGGTAATTAATCTTTGGACTTGAATTGATGTCTACATTTTCACTTTGTGAGTGAGTGACATGCTCAGAATTTGGTGGTCTGTCATTTTTGCAGTTTTAAAGATAACTACACAATTTTTTGGCTACAAATTAACTTTTGCATGATAATTTCAAATATGAGATTCATTTTACTCTACTGATAAAGAAAGCTCTTGAAATGCCAGGCATGATTACACCTACCCCAACTTTTTCACTGGAACAGATTTATTTATTTAAGCCATAACCTTGTTTTTGCTATCACACTAGATGAATTAAACTTGCCTTCCTATACATATGGATATCAGAATACCTGATGTGCTGGATTTTTAGGCCTACTGAGTTTGTGTGAGATATATTTTATTTTTTATTTAAGTTTACTATATTTTTAAACGACGTTTTCTTTTATAAAATATGACACAGCACTGTGAAGAATGCCACAGTTCCAATTACAGTACAGTATGTGAAGCATTGTTTGACTGACAACAATGTTGAGCAAGATACTTCATTTTTGTGTTGTCTTTTCGTGTGTGCGGGTGTATTGAGAGGTTGGACTACTCAAGGCTCATCAGCAAGGTTAGAATGTATTTCTCTTAGAAAAATTAGTTACACATAGGTAAACCTAAACTTTCATAACTTATCTATCCCATTGTTAAATTGTTTTATTTCAGATTTGTGACTTAGTGTGGTAGGCCAAGTTTTATCTGTGAAACATAGTGCCAAAATGGTTAGGAACTACTAGAGGAAGACTAACCGTGCTACTTCGTACACAAAAGAACAGTTTTCCAGTGCAATTGATGATATACAAAGAGTAATTTGTACTATACATCAGGCTAGTGGGTCATTCCATGTCAATTCAACCAATTTGAGAAAATGTTCCAGCTGATAGTCTCAGTTTTGGTTGAAATTAAGCACACCAATGCTACCAAGTGTGGAACACTCATGTACAACATTTTAATTTCCTCTGCCAAATAGTTCCAGAATTATGGCTTGTGAAAGTAAGTGGTGTGATCCGGAAATTGCAACCCGCATCTGGCAATCTATCTTCAGACCCAACTTCAAGTCTTAATAACTTTGGAACTATTCCGCACAGTCCAGTAACATTTTTACAACCCAGTAACATCCACTTAGAAAACACACTCTATGAATCAAAACACCAACAACATATTTCTGTGTGAAAATAAAAAATTCCAAAATGTGATTAAAAAAAATGTAATACAGTAAAAGGTACATATTGTAGGTGCCCTCTATGCCAAATATAATTCACTCAAAAAGGGTATAATTTTTTTGTGGTAATCTTAATGTGGTCTAAACAAACACAAACTCATCTTGCCCATATCAGTCACACAAACAGAGTTACATGCACATGAAAATACAAAAATTTGAAAAATTACCTGAAAAACATGGATTTTCTAAGTGTGGTAGCACAAAAGGGACAGGTGATATCCAAGCCAAATTTCAAACACTGGATAAGTAGACCATAATATAATACGTGGCAAAATTTCAACTTGTTATTGCAAGGCATTTGTGTACAATAAAAGTTGACAGAGATGTATTTGGTTACATTTCTTTTAACATGATTTAGCAAATAATAGTGATGATGCAGACAGCTTGTTTCAGATAAAGCTGCAGCAATTGTTGGGAACCATTAGGCAACAGAAAGTTAAACAATGGTAGTTTTCAGGGACAGAATGAGTCATTGTTAGGCAGGAACAACAAAGGAAACAAGCAACAATTACAGGTTACTCATGTTTTTAAGATTCTACTTCAGACTGGTCGGTACTGTTGTGGAAAGTCAGTATGGAGGAAGAAGAATGTACTAGTGGTGCTTTTGTTCAAACAAGTTGCAGTATTGGTAGAGCACAAGCATCTGAATGTCATAAAACAACATATGGAACAAAATGTGGCATTCGCTTTGTACTGTATGATCTGGATGAATCGGACCAAGATTTGTTGCTATGGAGATCCGGGATACACCCTGTGGGCACAAGAAGTACAGTTTCAGGAAACTTTAGTGTTTGTTATCATCATATGAAAGTGTTTCTGGATAAGTATTCTTTCCTACAAAGAAGTTGTTTTGATCCATTTCGGATTCATAAGAAGACAGTGAAGTGTAGCATCAGAGAAATTGATACAAAATCAGTATTGAAAATGAATTAGTGCATGGGACTTAATAAATACGAAACCAGGACAAAAATTATGTTACAGGTGTGTTACACTGCTAAAAAATGAAGAATATTCTGATAATTTATATGACAGTGACAGAGAGATCAGCCACCTACAACCACAGCGGATGAGCAATAAAATACTTCAGTGACTGCTCTTGCTTTGTCTCCCATGAAGACACACAAAGATGGGAAAAGACAGGCCCAGGTATGGTAGAAGAAAACTACAAGAAGCTCAAATGGAATTGAAACACAAAATAGCTGACACACCAATGGTGGAAGAGGAAGAACTATCTGCTCCAAAGAAACAGAAATCATGCCAGAAATGCTCTGGTTTGGACAAAATTGTGCACAATTTGAAAGAAAAATGTGCCATATCCACACGCCAGAAAAAAGTAGCTATTCTTACCCATGCACCTTCCAGCTGGTCTATTGACTACACTGCAAAGGAATTCATTGTTTCTACATATATGGTAAAGCATCATCATCATCATCATTTAAGACTGATTATGCCTTTCAGCGTTCAGTCTGGAGCATAGCCCCCCTTATACAGTTCCTCCATGATCCCCTATTCAGTGCTAACATTGGTGCCTCTTCTGATGTTAAACCTATTACTTCAAAATCATTCTTAACCGAATCCAGGTACCTTCTCCTCAGTCTGCCCCAACTCCTCTTACCCTCTACTGCTGAATCCATGAGTCTCTTGGGTAACCTTGCTTCTCCCATGCATGTAACATGACCCCACCATCTAAGCCTGTTCGCCCTGACTGCTACATCCATAGAGTTCATTCCCAGTTTTTCTTTGATTTCCTCATTGTGGACACCCTCCTGCCATTGTTCCCATCTACTAGTACCTGCAATCATCCTAGCTACTTTCATATCCGTAACCTCAACCTTGTTGATAAGGTAACCTGAATCCACCCAGCTTTCGCTCCCATACAACAAAGTTGGTCGAAAGATTGAACGGTGCACAGATAACTTAGTCTTGGTACTGACTTCCTTCTTACAGAAGAGAGTAGATCTTAGCTGAGCTCTCACTGCATTAGCTTTGCTACACCTCGCTTCCAGTTCCTTCACTATGTTGCCATCCTGTGAGAATATGCACCCTAAGTACTTGAAACCGTCCACCTGTTCTAACTTTGTTCCTCCTATTTGGCACTCAATCCGTTTATATTTCTTTCCCACTAACATTACTTTCGTTTTGGAGATGCTAATCTTCATACCATAGTCCTTACATTTCTGATCTAGCTCTGAAATATTACTTTGCAAACTTTCAATCGAATCTGCCATCACAACTAAGTCATCCGCTTATGCAAGACTGCTTATTTTGTGTTCACATATCTTAATCTCACCCAGCCAGTCTATTGTTTTCAACATATGATCCATAAATAATATGAACAACAGTTGAGACAGGTTGCAGCCTTGTCTTACCCTGAAACTACTCTGAACCATGAACTCAATTTACCGTCAACTCTAACTGCTGCCTGACTATCCATGTAAAGACCTTTAATTGCTTGAAAAAGTTTGCCTCCTATTCCATAATCTTGTAGAACAGACAATAACTTCCTCCTAGGAACCCGGTCATATGCCTTTTCTAGATCTATAAAGCATAGATACAATTCCCTGTTCCACTCATAACACTTCTCCATTATTTGCCGTAAGCTAAAGACATGGTCCTGACGGCCTCTAAGAGGCCTAAACCCACACTGATTTTCATCCAATTGGTCCTCAACTAATACTCGCACTTTCCTTTCAACAATACCTGAGAAGATTTTACCCACAACGCTGATTAGATACCTCTGTAGTTGTTACAATCTTTTCTGTTTCCATGATTAAAGATTGGTGTGATTACTGCTTTTGTCCAGTCTGATGGAACCTGTCCCGACTCCCAGGCCATTTCAATTATCCTGTGTAGCCATTTTAGACCTGACATTCCACTGTATTTGATGAGTTCCGACTTAATTTCATCCACCCCAGCCGCTTTATTCCACTGCAATCTATTGACCATTTTTTCCACTTCCTCAAATGTGATCCTATTTCCATCATCATTCCTATCCCATTCTACCTCAAAATCTGAAACATTACTGATCGCATTTTCACCTACATTGAGCAACTCTTCAAAATATTCCCTCCATCTGCCCAAGGCATCCACAGGATTCACCAGCAGTTTTCCTGACCTGTCCAAAATACTTGTCATTTCCTTCTTACCTCACTTTCGAAGATTGCTAATTACACTCCAGAATGGTTTTCCAGCAGCTTGACCCATAGTCTCCAACCTGTTTCCAAAGTCTTCCCACGATTTCTTCTTGGATGCTGCAATTATCTGTTTGGCTTTGTTTCTTTCTTCAACATAACTTTCTCTGCCTACCTGGGTTCTGGTATATAGCCATTTTTGATACACCTTCTTTTTCCTTTTACAGGCTGCCTTGACTGTATCATTCCACCAAGCTGTTTGCTTCATCCTACTTTTACACACTACTGTTCCAAGACATTCTTTTGCCACTTCTAGTACTGTGTCCCTGTACCTTGTCCATTCCTTTTCCAATGACTGTAATTGACTACACTCAACTAACTGGTACCTTTCTGAGATCGCTGTTATGTACTTGTGCCTGATTTCCTTATCGTGAAGTTTCTCCACTCTTATCCTCCTACATATGGACCTGACCTCCTGCACTTTCGGCCTCACAATCCCAATTTCACTGCAGATTAAATAATGATCAGTGTCATCAAAGAATCCCCTGAATACACATGTGTCCCTCACAGCCTTCCTGAATTCCTGATCTGTTATTATATAGTCAATGACAGATCTGGTTCCCCTGCCTTCCCAAGTATACCGGTGAATGTTCTTATGTTTAAAAAAGGAGTTTGTGATTACTAAGCCCATACTGGCACAGAAATCCAAGAGTTGTTTCCCGTTCCTGTTGGCCTCCATATCCTCTCCAAATTTACCCATAACCTTTTCATACCCTTCTGTTCGATTTCCAATCTTGGCGTTAAAATCACCCATGACCAGAACACTGTCCTTGTCCTTTACTCTAACAACTACATCACTGAGTGCCTCATATAAACTATCCATCTTATCTTGATCTGTCCCTTCACAATGCGAATATACTGACACAATCCTAATTTTCTTGCTAGACACTGTCAAATCTATCCACATCAGTTGTTCGTTTACATACCTTATTGCAACTTCGCTGGGTTCCATTTCTTTCCTGATGTAAAGCCCTACACCCCATTGTGCTATTCCTGCTTTGACTCCTGACAGGTAGACCTTGTATTCTCCCACTACCTCTTCTTTCTCACCCCTTACCCGAATGTCACTAACAGCTAAAACGTCCAGCCCCATCTTGCAGCCTCTGCCAGGTCTACCTTCTTCCCAGAGTAGCCCCCATTGATATTAATAGCTCCCCATCTCATTACCATTTGTTTGCCAAGTTGTATCTTAGGAGTCCCTGGTTTGTCAGTTAGAGGTGGGACTCCGCCACCTCCAAAGGTCCGAGGCATTTTGCTCTGATTGTTGCCAGCATCATATTTAAAGTACCAGGGAAGCAGGTTGCTAGCCTTACTTGCCCCGAGTCCCATTGGGTTTTACCCCTAACGGCTGAGGGACTAACCGGTGGATTTGGCAGTCTTTGCCGTATGAGCACAAAGGTGACCACGACTCAAAATATGTCCGAGATGCCCAGCATTGTTCCAAAGTAACTGGTATCCCGACTGTCGGGACCACTTACTTGGCCACTCATACGTTGCCCGTGGTTCATGAACTAGGACATGACTACAGGAACCCACACCATGAACCACATATGGTAAAGCAAGCTACAAAAATAAAAACAACCCAAGGAGTGCTTCCACAACTTCAGCAGGCTCAGGGTAAGCAATTGAGTTTAGAAATAAAGGTGCTAGTGTCGGAGTTTTATGAAAATAATGACTACATCCAAATAATGCTTGGGAAAAAATACTATGTAACGGTGAAAATGGGAAATATACGTGTACAGATGCAAAAAAGAACTATATGTAGAATTCAAGGAAAAGTATCCCAATACCAAAGTAGGTTTATAATCTTTTTTCAATCTTCGGCCAAAATGGGTTGTGTCTGTAAGTGCAAGGGGCACACACAACAATGTAATATGGCTGTTGTCTTGTCTTGCATTAACAAAACCTTGATTTCTGAATTACGTTCCATAAATTACAGGAATTCATTAAGTCTCTGAGGTAGCCTTTACAAGGCATCTGCAATTATAAAAT
Source organism: Schistocerca serialis cubense (assembly GCF_023864345.2). NCBI lineage: Eukaryota > Metazoa > Arthropoda > Insecta > Orthoptera > Acrididae > Schistocerca > Schistocerca serialis. The sequence goes on from NC_064643.1 coordinate 527,444,857, forward strand.
GGTTGCCTTTAATATATAAGATCTCAAAGTAGAATTCTTGCAAATACAAGCATCACCTGCTATTCTCTGGTGTAACAGCTTGTAAGTTAAAAGAAAGGACTAGGACTGATCGCAGAAAACTACCCCACAGGTAGTATTCAAACTTTTGAAATGCCCATATTACTGCAAGAGCCTTGAGTTCTGTTATCAGGGTGTATACGAACTGGGACAATCGGGAGAAAACCGGAAAAAACCCGAGAATTCTTTAGAATTCCAGGAATTTTTCATTGTTTTGGTTTTCAGTTAAATTTTTGTGTTTTTTGACTGGTAAGAACCAATAATCCAACAATTACTCTATCCCGCTACTGCAGAATAATACTGTAGCAACAAAACATGAACGAGAGAAAAAAAACGAAAATAAAACTTAAGTTGCAAAGTAAATGCGCCGTATTCAACAACAAAACACAGTGTTCATACAAGCGTCTGCACAGTGTGTCGAAGGCTTAGGAAGACTATGCATTGCTCCATAACAACAAATTGCCTTCGATTTGCGTGACGGGACAACTGTTTAGAGTCGTTTGAGCAGTTGCGGGCAGGCTATTGCGCATGCACAGTTTAGTTGCGTATGAGTAGTACCTTCTCCCGCTTCTGGTTACAGAAGTGTGCCGGGCGCCAATACCTAACATTGCCCCGGTTCGGAAATATAGTAAATTTGGGGCTGATGCACTGAGCAGTCAGAGTTGTGGTGGGCAGGTGGGTTATTTCGTCTTCGTTCATTGCTCTCACGTTAAATGATGATGAAACGGATTTTGTTGGCTGGGAGCTATCAAATGACTTAAAATGCATTCGCTTAGTAACAGAAGGCAAAAACATGTTACTAGTTTCAGATTTTATTTCCACTTTTCTGACAGTCAAGCATTAATCGTCTTGCAGAACAATGAAGTTATTTTTGTCGGTTTGCTAAAGAGATTTAGCTTTTATTAATCTTTTCTGCTGGGGCAGTCAATTTATTTGAAACGAAGTGTTTAATTTCACACTCTTGACTGGTTTCAACTGTTCGCTTTATTTCAAGTGCATGTATGGCATTCTACCATAATAAAGAACCAATCATGAGATATTACAGCACTGGTACTCCAAGAAAATTTACATCTGAATATGGACATACGAATGTGCACTTTAAGCCGAATTATGCATTTTAGTGTGTTTCACGAAATTCCGATGTTCGTGAAGTATCCTCCGATTTCTTGTTTCTTTTGTGACATAATGTAAGGTCTTTTAATGTTTTACACGTACGAACATATGGGCTTCCTGCGTCATCGTAGCTGCGCAAGCGAGGTGACGCCTGTTACCTTGCGCTCTCTTGCAACTGCTGAAACGAATCTATCCCTGACAGGTTGCGGGAAAATATTAGCGTTACATTCAAAGCTGAAAAGTGTTACATTCAAATTTGTGTGATGTATCTTAACTTAAACCATGAACTTTTCTTATTTGTGTGTTCGCGCTACTTAAGAGTGATCTTGCTATTGGCTGACTACATCACGTATCCTATGCTGTCATCAGCGGGCGAAATCAAGTGACATGAGCTATGACTGGCTTACAAAAGTGCATCGCAATCTCGATTTCAATCCATCAGAAAGTGACATGCGGTGTTTGGTGGAATTCAAATTTATACCTTCGTAATATGAAAATATTCAGCGCACATTCCCCCCCCCCCCCTCCCCCCCTCCTTCCGCCACTCTCTCGGGAGTTTCGTTTTCTGAAGTGCCGTGAAATTCTACGTCGGTATATAAAACCATAAACATTCAAAGGATTGATGAGTGTTACAGTGCCGAGGAAGAGTATACTGTCACTTAACACGGAAAAATTGTATTTTCATCCTGGAGAACATGTATTTTTAACTGGGAAATCCGGAATTTTTTTTTCTTTGTCCATGTGTTCAGTCTCGGATAATGTTCGACAAGCGAAACTAATCACCTTGAGGTTAAGTTTCCCAGCCTTGTTAGTGATCTGGAACACAAGTAGCTTAGTGTAAAATATTGACATTCAATAGGTCTTCCTTTATGCTGTCAGAATCAGCCTGACGCTGGTCGTCAATATCTATGGGTGGCTCTTTCTTAGAAGAAAAGTTGTTTGGCTATGAATTTTTTAAAAAATGATACTAGGCCTAGATATGCCTTTAGCTGATTCTTATTCTGGGCTGCACTACAGTGTCTGATTGCGTCAAGTTTCTGTGGGTTTGGAAGTATACCTTATTGAGATATTATGTGGTCAAGGAATTTTACCTTATCTTTACCAAAACGGCATTTCATTAGATTGGCAGCTACTCCAAACTCCGAAAATCTGTATAGGACTTGCGCTAAGAGTCTTAGATGTTCTGCCCAGATGAGGGTAGCTATTAAAGGATTGAAACTTCCTGGCAGATTAAAACTGTGTGCCCGACCGAGACTCGAACTCTGGACCTTTGCCTTTCGCGGGCAAGTGCTCTACCATCTGAGCTATCGAAGCCCAACTCACGCCTGGTACTCACAGTATTAAAGGATTGATTTATTGTAAATTTATGACACTAACCCACTATATTACAATGGAATATTGTGGTAGAGTCCCAGTCCAACAGTGAGAAAAGAAAAATTATAAACAAATTAAGCCAGAGGTGCATACTTGAAGGAAATTTTGAGTAAGCTCATAAAGGTAATGCACATCTGTTTTGATGTTATACACTTCACACTTTACTTCACAGACCTCGGAGACGATCTGGAGACCCCTATTTGCATCTTCAAAATCGTGTATTGCCATCTCTTGCACCAAAGATGGCATTTAACCTTTCAGGAATGCTCCTGATTAATGCGGTAATGCTCTATTGATGAAACATATCCTATTCTTACAGAAGGGCATTCCATAATTCCTGTAGGGTCTCTGGATAGTGCTGATGGACTCCTCTCCACAGCTGGTCCCAAACGTGCTCAGTATGATTCAAGTCAGGGCTCTGAGCAGGCCAACCCATAACGTGAGTCCCTGTTTCATCCAGGAACTCTTGGACATTTCTCGCAACTTGTGGACGTGCATCAGTGTAAAATCGTCACCAATAAATGGAGTGAAAGGCACAACATGGTTCAGAAGGATTTCTTCCATGTACTGATGTGCGGTAAGGCTCCAATACTCCATGAAGATCGAATCCGCCCTTTCAGCTGTATTGGATTCCTGTTGACACCATTACAGAAGCAACCTGAAAGGGCATCCTGGGTGAGACTGTGCAAGGGGAATACCTTTCCACTGGCCATTTCCAGACCCTCTCTCTTTCATCAGGTGATTGGAGGCCAAATCACAACTCACTGATGAATAACACTTCATCCCACTGTTTTACTGTCCAGGCAAGATGTTCCCTTGTGAAATGTAGTCAAGCTGAGCAATGCTCTCTTGTGAATTCCGGACCTGTAGGAGATTTCTGGACTGAAGAGTGACTTCCTCCAGTCTTCAAATGGTTCTCCCAATAACTATGAGCCTTTGAACGTGGTGGAGTCGATTTCGTGCTTAAGTTGTGGTGGTTTGACGATTGCGGAGAGCTTGAAGTTGTAAAAAGTGGTCATCTCTCTTCAATGGTGCTCACCTCGGACCTGTTCCTGGTCTCCTTGCAAAGCCTCCAGTTTCCCTGTACCTTTGTACAGTTCTGGAAATCGTGGAAGGTGTTCTGCAACGTAATGCATTCTCCAGCCACCTGCCACCAAAGCAACAGCTTTCGCAGCTTGTTCAGTGCTTAACGGCATCTTTACTCCAGGAAACTGAGTACGACGATCACAGAAAGATCCTACAAACACATGTGATTTTAAAGGGAAACAATTCACGATACAACTATAAGTGCTACAAGAGCGGGAAAAAATTTTTCACTCACATTACGTGATGCATTTTCCAGATTGTGCAGGAAACAATAATTCAGGCTAGTGCAATAACCAATCAACACTTCATTGTTCGCTCGCAAAGCAACGCCAATAACATACCATGTCCCAAAAACTTGGTCGAAGTGCTTCACTTTGATTAAATAGATAATTACACATCATTTATCGGGTGTTGCGTTTTTCGTGCTGGTAAGTGTATTATTATGAGATGTTTGACATTAAAAAAATTTAATAATTGTTACTCTAGGTTGTCAGGGCACGCCCTAACTGGCAAAATTATTTTATTTATCACTTGTGCATCAAGCATGAGGTGGACACTACTATCCAGCTTACCAACAGCCAAGATAGGACTACAGTATGGGGAGAAAGAAGGCTGCATAACTTCCCAATCTCTCATTCTATGAATTTTCCTTCTCACTGCCTCCTCCTTCACGCAGTGAATGGGTTATGAAGAGAAAAAAGGTTAATGGGGGTACACCTCCATTAATGTTTATATCTTTTTATTACGCCAGGGTGTCTCCCAAAAACATCTGCATATCTGTCAGTTCCTGAAGCTCCTCTTTTTGGTCTTCGGTGAAACACACAGATTCGCGTACCTTGTTGTGTATGATGTTAGGCTCTATGTACTCTTATGGTAGATGAACCTTTGTTATTAAAAAAAACAGCTGGGTAAAATAATTATATTTGGATATTTGAGGTGTGCTCTTGTTTATTTCCATTGTCTGTTTTAACCAAATCTGCTGAGAATTGTGGTCATGGATTTATTTTCTAAAAGTGTCCATACAATTAAGGCATTTTCTTATCAGTTTCTCAGCCACTAAGAGAATACATTGTTAAAAAAATTATTAATTTTAACACGGGTTAATTTTTGCAGTTTGACTCCCTTGCTTCCTACTGCTGTCTATATTTTGCAGTTCTGAACTTGAACTGTTGGTATGCAGCCTCACATTTGCAATCCATCAAATAGTCCATGAGGTATCACGTTCTTGTTGTGGCACTGATACCTAGTAACATAGGTACATTTATTTGGGCATTAACTATTGCTTGCACTGTTTCCTCAAATTCCCTTTCATGGTTAGTGGTATCTTCCTGGTACAATTCATCTTTGATATCTCCACTGTGATCATATGTAGTAAAACAGTTTTTAAGTAGTAAATAGTCTTCACAGGTGTGCTGCCGGATGATGTTGTGCAAATCCCACAATATTTCCTTGGAGCAACTGTCAGACATCATCAGGTAGTTGAACCTCGCTGGTGGCTAGGTATGACTGACAAGATCCGCATGTCAACACCGCTGTATATAGAGCACGCACGTGAAGATTGCACAGGCGCGGGAACCACGCATGCGCAAAAATTTTGCAGATAGATGGCGCCAGACTCAAACATCCTCTGCTGGGAAACGCAGAGCGGCCGTTCTGCGCGTGCGCTGATGCTGTGTTTACTAACATGCTGCCAAAGTTATGACGGGTCTATTATCGAAAGCTCTTTGCTTTCTCATCGTGATTTAACAGCAGCCAATGCAGGGTTCTGGGCTGTACTCGATTGAAATCCTGCATCCCTGTTGATAAGGTTATCAGCTGTACGGATATGTATTGCTTCCTTAATGATGCAATCCCAGAAAGAGGATGCTGGGAATAAAACTTCCATCTTTTCATAAATCATGTGATGTCTTGTGTTCAGACAGTGTTCTGCAATTGACAACTTCTCCGGTTGGCATAGGCATGTATGACGCTGATGTTCATCGCAACGTTCTTGTACTGTGCGACATGTCTGACCTATATATGCCGCCCCACACTGACAAGGAATCTTGTACACACCACGTTTCCTCAGACCGAGATCATCCTTAACCGAACCTAACAGGTTCCTCAGTTTTGCAGATGGTCGAAAAACACACTTGATGTCATATCTTGCGAGGACTCTTCCGATTCTTTACGACATGGCACCAAAGTACGGCAAGAAGGCCAAGGTGGTGGGTGTCTTCGTATCGTCATTCTGTTCCATAGATTGAACTCACTTGGGCGTGAATGCATTACGTATCTGTCTCTCAGAATAACCGTTTGAACGGAAGACTGTCATCAAATGTTGCATCTCACTCAGCAGGCTTTCAGAGTCAGATACCACACGCGCTCTATGAACTAGCGTACGTAATGCACTACCGCATTGTGCTGGATGATGGCAGCTTGTGGCCTGCAAATATAGATCTGTATGCGTTGGCTTGCGGTATACGCTGCGTCCCAAGGCTCCATCTGCTTTCCTTCGTACCAAAACATCAAGAAAAGGTAAAGTGCCATCTTTTTCCACTTCCATAGTGAAGTTAATATTCGGATGGAGTGAATTTAAATGTTGAAGAAACGTAGGTAGAGTATCCAGTCTGTGTGGCCACACCACAAACATATCGTCAACATACCGCTGAAAACAAGAGGGTTTGAGAGTGGCTGACTGTAGTGCTTTATCTTCAGAGTCCTCCATACAATAATTGGCCACCACAGGAGAAAGAGGGCTCCCCATGGCGACACCATCCATTTGTTCAAAATGTTGGTCTTGAAATAAGAAGTATGTCGAAGTAAGCACATGTTTAAATAGTGCCACTATGTCCTCCTCAAACTTGTTACTAATAAGCTCTAAAGAGTCCTGCAAGGGCACCTTTGTAAATAAAGACACAACATTGAAGCTTACTAAGAGATCTGATGATTGCAGTCTAAGAGTTTTCAAGCCTCTCCACCATTATGATGGCAACAATATTCCAATCATGAAACGAAAACAGTTACGACAGTTAATACTACTAAAGATTACAAAATATGCAATTATATAACATTTAAAAAATAACTTCATACTTTCTCTCTATGGCACCCTCCAAGAAGCGGTTGCCATTGTATAAAAATAGAATTAATTTGGCGAGAAAGAAAGGTATAGTGACAGTATTTTACCCAACAGTGCCTGTCGATTGGTACATTTATCCCCTCACAAACACCATGCTTTCAAACTTCTGCAACGTGAATTCGAAATGATTAGCCTTGAAAGTTCTCTTCCTATTAATGTAAATACCTCTTCTCTCTAGTAGTACGACAGTGCCGATGACGTGGGGGTCGTCTTCTGCAGGATTATTCCCATGCATCCGAAGATTTGCTGCAGTGTTTCATGATGCGCGTAGAGGGGAACATGTGTACTTGAAGTTCGTAGAAATAAAATTCTTCCCTTTCACAAGCTATCCAACTTTTAGTTGTTGGACACAGAACAAATATACGTCCATACACCATGGCAGACAAGAACAGAAGAGCTATCTTACTAACATTAAAACAAGAGAGATGGTGTAAAAAAATCTGAAGGTATATCATTTTTAATTTTTTCCTCGCCCTCACAGATTACGTTAATGCGGCGTAATATGAATCGATATATCTTTGGCGCTTTCAACTGGTTTCCAGTTAAACCTATCCTACAACTGAGCTATGGTAGCCAGTAGGCAGGAAATTAGCAGACTAGGTTTACCACAACAACTGAGCTATTTTTCATATGTATCGCTTCACTGAAGTTAAGCTAAAATAAGCATAATGGGTAACATAGACAGTTCATTTACAACCAAGGATTAGACAGATCTATCAAACATAAGGAGGAGACATGGTGGAGAGACGTCCCCCCGGGTAAGTTTAAAAGTTTTGAGCCCATGATTATACCCCAGCTTGCTAACGAACTGAATCATTTTCTGTTTTATTTATTACTTGGATCTATTTTTGTACTAACTTCGTGTGTTTCATAGGTACATAACAAGTCTGGAGTGGTGTAGGGAGTACCTTACTCATGTGACTAAGTGTTCTTTTAAGTTATCAACCTAATAGTGTGAGTGCATAATCTGATTGTACTGTGCTTTATTACAGGATGAGGCATGCTCTGTATTTGAGGACATCATGTCAAGTTCTGTTCCATTGGCAGAACAGATGAGACCAGTGGACATATCCGAATTTGTTGGTCAAGAGCATGTTTTGGGTTCAAACATGATCCTGCGAACATTGCTTGAGAAGAAGGATATTCCCAGTATGATACTCTGGGGGCCTCCTGGCTGTGGCAAAGTAAGTTGTAGCTCAATCTGTCCTTTACAATTAATGTGTTTGTATGTTGAGACGTAGTGAATTTTCTGTCTTCAACAGTTTGATTTGTCATCATAAAAATTGCCAATGCAGTAATAATTTTTAGTTGGTACTTCCTGTGATCCATGGTTGCAATAGTTACCAAGCATGTCAGAGGTAATGGTATGGCTGGTAGATTCATATGTAAATGAAAGCCTAATGGTTTCAGAATTGAAATATTTCTGTAGGTCATACATGACATATCACACAAACCCCCTCCACTCTTTCGCACCCCAGTCATGGACTGGTATTGAAATTGATTTGAACAGTATCACCTTATGTGATTGCCTCTCAGTGTGTTGTTATTGATATGATGTCACTCCTGACATTACTGGATAAGATAATTTATTAATGGTTAATAAAATAAGACATATTTTAGTAAAAGTCCATGAACTGAAAAAAATGTGTAGTTCATACTTGTAGGACTTTTAGAGGGAAGTGAGTACATAATATTTTGAACAGAAACCGATGTCTGGAAATGTACCTGGTGGTCTGAACTCAGTTGTGTAAAACGTCCACCTTTGCTGAGGGAAAGAGAGAAGTCTCAACAGTATGCAATAGGGTAGACATGATGATGTATACTACTTTTTGTAGTGTTGTTTAATTTACGACCTCTTGCAGAGGCAGAGGAAGATCTGTTGGCTTGTGTTCTGGATGCTGCACTAAAAATTGGAGATATACTAGGTGGGATGGAGAGTGTGTACCAGAATATGCTTCGTATGTACAGTTCTGTAACAACATTGCGCCAATGTTGTAATGCATCAGTACTGTTCTGTATGTACAGTGTACTGGGAGTTTTTTTATTTGGAATTATGTAAACATGTCATGTTTAAGTGTTAATACAATCAACTGTGCTTAATTGATAGATGGATGTTTCGGTATGTTTTCTTACAAATTGTTCCTGACAATTGTATTGCATCATGCCTAATTCAGTTCCTCAAGCAGAAGTGGATGAGTTAAACATCTGAATTAAAACTGTCACAGAACGAAAGTAGTAGGTTTCCAGACATGAGTTCATATTCAAAGTATTATGTACTCACTCCCACCTACCCTTCTACAAATCTTAGAAGTTTGTAATGGGGATTTCCGAACACCCTATGGGATTGAACCCAGCACCTCCAGGGTCAGAATCTGGTGGTGTGCTCACAAGATTACTCAGCTGTCTGTATTTCAGTTTATTACTAGCCCATGTTCCAAACTGAGGTTCAGGTATTCAGTTAAGGCACATTGCCATGCGTTAGTGGGCCAGTTGGTAACATTAACCACAAAGGCTATCTGCTTCCAAAGGGTGTCTATAGCTCTGTTCTAGAGATTGCATTAAAGAATTTTTCAGACAAATACAGTTGATGGTGTGCATTATAAAATATTCCAATAAATTATTTTAAAAAAGAAAAGTTAATAAGAAACAAGAAAGATAAACATGAAACAGAAGATTGGCATTCTTTAAGACAAACATTCTTCAAGATACATAACAATTGTTGTGTAATCACTATCATTGAAAATACTGGCTGTTTTGTCTGAGCAATTGTCGACAAAATTCCAGGCAATGCCCATGTTATCATTATTAACAATTATATACCATAATCATCATCAGCCATTTAACATTAACTGCTGGACAAAACCACCTCTAGACTTTTCCATGCATAATCAACTTCTGTGCATTACTATATTGCTCATGTTTGTTTTCCAACATCGTTTACCATCCTTTCATTAGGTCATCTTGGTCTCTTGCAATGCAGCAGAGATCTTCCATGGTTCATCTTTGTCACTTGGCTACATGTACTGCTGACTTCCATTTCATTTGTACTTTGGCCAGAGTGAAGTCTGCTCTCTCAGATGCTTATTTTTCAAAACCCTATTTAGCTTACCAAAGGCACTCATAGTTTCTCCCCTTCTGTTATTCCTTCTTTTACCTATTAAGTCATTACCTTCAACAGAACTTAATACAAAACATTTGTGTGTGTGTTGTGTTATGATTTTTTTGGAGGAACTTGTGGCACTGTCTAGTGGAGAAACGAGACACAATTTCAAAACTTGGTTTTGGATTTCTTCTGACAAAAGATTAAACTTATATCTAACAGTAAACATAAAAAAGTAAAATAGAGTACCTCCGGTGGTCACAGGTTCATTTTGCTGTCGTAACGCATCACATGTATACTGTCATATTTGTAAACAAATATGGCATCTGGAATCTGGTGGGTGCAAGGTTCGTATAGCAGAAGAGAAGACATAATCGCAAAGTACAAAGAATATACATCGTAACAACATTATTACAGAATAATTATTTAAAGGATTTGGAGGTGTTTGTTTTGAGGTGTCGAATACATGTGTGTGTACTTCAGGTGGCATACAAATCCGATTTTGACAAGTCAAAACAGCTTAAACTTCATAACGTTTATACAATCAGGTGAAATGTTAAAATGGCTTAAACTTCATACTTGTTAATAACAATCAGGTGAAATGTTACAGACTTTAAGTACAATAATCATTTGGCTACAGCAGTAAAATTATTCATACATGACAATATTTGATTGGGATTAATAGACAGATGTGAGAGGCTGGAGGCAGAAAGGGGGGGAGGGGTCTTAAGATTACATGTTAGATATATTAGCTGCCTAAAGGTTGGGGTAATACATTGGGTAATGCTTTAAAATATGCAGATAGATATACAATTTATGCCTGTAGTTAATGTACATAGAGTTTCAAACTGACAAGGGGTACAAGCTGTTGGTGTGATGAATTATCTGTAAACGAGGTCAATCTCTTGTACTCTTGGCGGCTGTCAGTATTTATGGTAAATATTAAGGTGTGTGTGTGTGTGTGTGTGTGTGTGTGTGTGTGTGTGAGTGTGTGTGTGCACGTGTTCGCGCTTGATCGTGCATTTTTAATGATGTTGGCAGTTGCTGAAAATAGAGATGATATTATTGTAAATATTGTCATTTTTGTCATTTAAGATGGATTCAAGTTGTTTTGTTTGGTGTTTGTATATTTGAAATGTTTCTAGGGTGTCTAGTTTTCTGCCTATTGGTTGGATGTGTAGGATGCTAATACTTGTTTTGTTAACATGGTGTTTTGTTTCATGCAGGTGGGTGGCTATTGCTGATGTGTAGTATTTTTTGTTTGTTAGTGCTGCCATGTGTTCCTTGAATCTAATCTCAAATGATCTGCCTGTCTGCCCTATGTAGAAGCAGTCACAGTCCAGATATTCAATTTTGTACACACCTGTGTGATGAAGTGGGTTTTGTGTGCTGATGTTGTGGGGTAACTTCTTTCCATCCTTTTTGTCTGCTGTAAAGAATATGCTTATGCCTTTTTGTTTGAAGACATTGGCAATCTGGTGTGAAATGTTACCTAGAAAGGGGATTGTATGGAAGATGTTATTTTCTTTTTGTTTTTAGTGTTGTGATTGCTTTGCCATTATTGAGTGTTTTCGAGTGTCTACTATTGAGTTGTTATAACCATTTTCGATAGCTGTTTGTTTTATTATTTCAATTTCTTGATCACATTTGTCTTCAGTGAGTGGTAGTTGGATAGCTCTAATGATCATGTACTGGAATGCTGCCATTTTGTGTGCTGCGGGGTGACAAGAGAGTTGTGGATTGTGGTATGTGTTGTGGTAGGCTCCTGATAAATTTCAAACTGATGTCTGTTATTCTTTATTCTAATGGTAAGGTCTAGGAAATTTATACTGTCATCTGTTTGGTGTTCAACTGTGAATTTTATGTTTTCATGGGAGTTGTTCTATTAATGCCAATCAAATATTGTCATTTATGTATAATTTTACTGCTGTAGCCAATATAATTATTGTACTTAAAGTCTGTAACATGTCACCTGATTGTTATTAACAAGTATGAAGCTTAAGCCATTTTAACATTTCACCTGATTGTATAAACGGGTATGAAGTTTAAGCTGTTTTGACTTATCAGAATCGGATTTATATGCCACCTGAAGTACCCACACATGTATGCGACACCTCAAAACAAACACCTCCAAATCCTTTAAATAATTATTCTGTAATAATGTTGTTATGGTGTATACTCTTTGTACTTTGTGGTTATGTCTTCTCTTCTGCTATACGAACCTTGCACCCAGCAGATTCCAGATGCCATATTTGTTTACAAATATGACAGTACACATGTGATGTTGTGACAGCAACATGAACCTGTGACCACTGGAGGTACTCTATTTTACTTATTTTGTGTTTACCGTTAAACATGCCATGGAAATAAATAAAATGGTGACTGGCAGCAGTAAACTTGTTGTTTTGTTTAATGTCAGTAATAGTCACGGTAAATCCTAACCTAAAATGTTCACATTTAAAGATGGAGGAACTGTTTGTTCCAAAAGCTAGATAGTGTGTCCATTTACTTTTTTATTTGTATATCGGCAGGACTACAATTTTGCCTTTTGGACGTGAGTACTGACCAGAAATTCTGTCTTATAATTAGCAAATTGTTGATGTTAGTATCCTGAAATATTGATAAAAAGTTGGCACTAGGTTTTAGGAAATTTTCTGTAAAAATGCTCATGTTATTAGTTGTATATTTAATGACTAAACATATTCCACTGTAAGTGGGCACATAGACACAGGCAACAGAGCATGCACAATGTCGGCACTAGTACAGTGTATATCCACCTTTCGCAGCAATGCAGGCTGCTATTCTCCCATGGAGACGATCGTAGAGATGCTGGATGTAGTCCTGTGGAACGGCTTGCCATGCCATTTCCACCTGGCGCCTCAGTTGGACCAGCGTTCGTGCTGGACGTGCAGACTGCGTGAGACGACGCTTCATCCAGTCCCAAACATGCTCAATGGGGGACAGATCCGGAGATTTTGCTGGCCAGGGTAGTTGACTTACACCTTCTAGAGCACGTTGGGTGGCACGGGATACATGCGGGCGTGCATTGTCCTGTTGGAACAGCAAGTTCCCTTGCCGGTCTAGGAATGGTAGAACGATGGGTTCGATGACGGTTTGGATGTACCGTGCACTATTCAGTGTCCCCTCGACGATCACCAGTGGTGTACGGCCAGTGTAGGAGATTGCTCCCCACACCATGATGCCGGGTGTTGGCCCTGTGTGCCTCGGTCGTATGCAGTCCTGATTGTGGCGCTCACCTGCACGGCGCCAAACACGCATACGACCATCATTGGCACCAAGGCAGAAGCGACTCTCATCGCTGAAGACGACACGTCTCCATTCGTCCCTCCATTCACGCCTGTCGCGACACCACTGGAGGCGGGCTGCACGATGTTGGGGCGTGAGCGGAAGACGGCCTAACGGTGTGCGGTACCGTAGCCCAGCTTCATGGAGACGGTTGCGAATGGTCCTCGCCGATACCCCAGGAGCAACAGTGTCCCTAATTTGCTGGGAAGTGGCGGTGCGGTCCCCTACGGCACTACGTAGGATCCTACGGTCTTGGCGTGCATCTGTGCGTCGCTGCGGTCCGGTCCCAGGTCGATGGGCACGTGCACCTTCCGCCGACCACTGGCGACAACATCGATGTACTGTGGAGACCTCACGCCCCACGTGTTGAGCAATTCGGCGGTACGTCCACCCGGCCTCCCGCATGCCCACTATACGCCCTCGCTCAAAGTCCGTCAACTGCACACACGGTTCACGTCCACGCTGTCGCGGCACGCTACCAGTGTTAAAGACTGCGATGGAGCTCTGTATGCCACGGCAAACTGGCTGACACTGACGGCGGCGGTGCACAAATGCTGCACAGCTAGCGCCATTCGACGGCCAACACCGCGGTTCCTGGTGTGTCCGCTGTGCCGTGCGTGTGATCATTGCTTGTACAGCCCTCTCGCAGTGTCCGGAGCAAGTATGGTGGGTCTGACACACCGGTGTCAATGTGTTCTTTTTTCCATTTCCAGGAGTGTATTTTCCTGGGTGTTTTGTCAACATCTATGAAGCCTAGACAAAGTGGGAATTTATGGTTATCCCTCCAGTTTATAATTTCATTCATGCAAGTGGTCTCTTTTTCAGGAATGTCCAGGCAGAATGTAAATAACGTAGAAGTAGACCACTAACCGAATAATAAAAGTTATTGACATGTATGCACACGCGAGCACATGAACATATGTGAGAGAGCGCGCAGACACACACACACACACACACACACACACACACACACACACACTGAACACACAGTGCTGAGATTGCAGTTTGACAGGTGGACTGGGGTGAGGCACGGTGTCGAAAGAGAGAGGTGTGATGTGGGAAGAGGGCTTGAGAAGGGGTAGCTGATGCTCGTTGGAAGGCAGCAGGTGTGTGGGTAGGAATACAAGACTTAATCATCATCCATGCAGACTAAGGCTCAACCACTGTCATGATAAATCACAGTGACTACCTGACAGAAGGTTCTGCGAACTGTCTGACCCCTCCATCTACAAGCTCTGCCATTGTGAACCCCCTCCCAGAAGTCCAACAAAACCTCCAATCTCCTCTCAAATCCTTAAGGCAATCCCAGAGTTCCCCTGAATCCATCTTCTTCCTCAGCCAATGACCCTCCTGCAGACCCATTTTCTGCTCGCTTTCCAAAATCTTTAAGCCCAAAAATTGTGGACACCCCATTGTAGCTCTGCTCTCACAGGAAGAATCTTCACCCTTGTCACCCAAGACTTCCAACCAATAGCCCATAGCCTAGCCTCTAACATCAAGGATACAGACCACATCTTTCACCACCCCTCGACAATCCCCTGCCACCTGGATCCCTACTCATCACTGTTGATGCCACCTTCCTACACACCTTCATGGTACATTGTTTTTAATCTTTTTGTTTACAATCTTTTTGTTTCTTTTGTATTAAAACAAATAGCACTATTTTAATTGTGTTGATCTCACTTCTGATAATCCCAATACATTCCATTTCAGCAAACTCATCTTCCAACTCCATGAACCAGTCCCAGATCCTGGTGCTCTGCAGTTTATTTTTCCCAAGTAAAGATCAGTGGAAGCAGTTGTGTTTCTAATGTCTCTCTTATTAACCATGACTCAAAATACATGTTACTACCTGTGGACACTGAAGTAGTTAGGTTTGTCCCACAGTCCACTACTACCAATCTTCTTTCACCCATGGTGGAATACTAGTTTCACAGAAACAAACTAGTAATAATAGGGCCTCTGACAATCATACTCAGTGCACTAGCTTACCAGGTCCCAAATGTTTTGGGAGACACGTGAACAATGGCAAACCTCGGCAGACCCAAGTGCTTCTGAAACTCAAAGCCTGAGATGAACATTGTCAGTGTTGATGTAGATCATGCTAATAGAGTTCTGAAGTCAACAGTCAAGTATCATGGCTTAGTGGTCAGACTGTCTTTGTGTAACCAGTAATACTTGCAGTCAAAAGGGTTGCAGACATTTGACTTACCATGCTGTCTGCAGTGCATGTGGATGAGAGCCCATCCACATTAATTTGCCATAAAGCAGTCAGTCAAGATTGTTAATTTATGAGTACTAACAGTTGCGCATTGTGATTGTCTGGATTGGACGCTGTGATTTACTGTGGTTGGTTGGTTCCTGTAACCTTTAGTAAGGTGTGATTAAGCGATTTTTCACTCACAAAGTTGTTGCTTCATAAAAACACAGCAAACAAAACAGAAAAGCATTAACTATACATATGATAACTCTGTAACTTCACTTAAAAATGTGTGTCCCTATATATGAAAAAAAAATAATAATTGTAATTTTATCTTAGTGGAATGTTTCTGCAAGTTCATTTTCTTTTTCACTTACAGACCACACTCGCCCATATCATAGCCCAGCAATGTAAGAAGAATCAATCAACAAGATTTGTGAAATTATCTGCTACAATGTCTGGTGTCAATGAAGTAAAAGAAGTTGTCAAAGTTGCAAAAAATGAGTTAACATCTTTTAAAAGACGTACAGTGTTGTTTATGGATGAAATACACCGTTTTAATAAATTGCAACAGGTGCAAAAGTTGTGATTTTGTGTCCTAAATTGTAATTTTTAATAATTTATGATTAACATATTTAAGAATCATAATACTGTGCAGTTTTATTATATGATACAAATGCTATGCATTTTGTCATATGTTTTAGGATATCTTCTTGCCTCATGTGGAAAGTGGGGCGATAACTTTAATTGGTGCCACTACAGAGAATCCTTCATTCAGCCTCAATTCAGCATTGTTAAGTCGGTGTAGGGTAATTGTTCTTGAAAAACATGAAACAAAACACATAATTGCGATTCTCCAAAGGGCATTAAAAAGCTTACAGGGAGTGATTGTGAAAACTAATCATGTTTTTAGTGTAGCAAACAATAAACATCAACCAAGGTGTGTAGGAATATAATTTGGTACTAATATAGGAAATTAATGACATGGAATGGCAACTGGTAAAAGATGCTTGATGCAGTAGTTCAGTGTCCTAATTTACTTTCCATTTTCTTTTTAGGTTTTTCATCGATGAAGCTACTGTTACCTGGCTAGCGGAAATTTGTGATGGAGATGCCCGTATTGCTCTAAATAGCTTACAGTTAGCAGTACAATCCAAAGGAACTGATGGTTCCAGTGCTTTTGTAGTGTCTCTGGATGATATTAAGGATGGAATCAAGGTTTTGTGTTGTTTTGATGTTATATCCATGTGTACCTTTAATATTTTCATTCATTCTTATTTGAAATTACGCAGTGATGTTTAGTATGAGGTGCTACCCAAAAGTTCCCCAAAGTTGTATTATCATGCTTACAAATGGTGGTACATTCAAATGCCACTTAGAGCAGTGTATACATGTTTTGCACATCAGTGTGTCTAGTGGCTTAGATGTAAGTGGACATGTTCATTGTTGGTGGGCAGTTTTCCATTGTGACATTTGCTTGTGTTTGCAATTTTGCAATGACCAACCTGAGAAATTGCTGCATCAAGTTCTGTTTTAAACTTGATAAAACAGCCACAGAAATGCGCAAAATGTTAGTCCAAGCATTCAGTAATGATGCTTTGGGCCAGACACAAACCTATGACTGGTTTAAACATTTTATAAATTTCCGGACCTCTGTGGATGAGGATGACGATGATGATGAACATGAACAGTCAGGATGATCATCTACTGGCATTTCACCAGAAAATGTCAGTGATGTTTGGATTGCAATTGTGAAAGATTGTAGGCATACCATCCACGATATGTGTAACATTGTGGGGTTATCATATGGCATATATCAGTGGATTTTGTCAGAAAAATCGAACATGACAAAGATTGCTGCAAAGTTCGTGCCACATCTGATGAGTGATGATCAGAAAGACCATTGTATGAATGTGTGCAGGGGACTGAAAGAACTGCTTCAAACTGAGTCAGATTTTCTTTCTAAGGCAATTACAGGTGATGGAAGTTGAATTTATGGAAATGACACTGAAACTAAATAGCCCCGTGGAAGAACCCATCTTTATCTCAGCCAAAGAAAGCCTGGCAAGTTCAGAACAACATCAAATCCTTATTGACCTGGTTCTTCGATACTGGTGGGATTACCCACAATGAGTACCTACCTCGTGGTCAGACAATTAGTGAAGAATTCTATTGTGATGTGCCAGGTGGCTAAGGGAAGTTGAGACAGAAACATCCAGAGAAGTGGTGGAAGAATTACTGAGTCTTTCACCACGACAATGTGAAACCGCATATAGCTTTCATCATGCAGCAGTTTTTAGCAGATAACAGCATGACAATGCTTCCTCATCCGCAAAGGAACTACTTTGAAGAGTGAGTCTTATTGTGCACTGTCAGAGTCACATGGGACATCATTATGACGTGTACACACTCTATTGAAGATGACAGAGATCATGTATCGATTTTTGTGATCATTGGAGACACTAAACTGTGGTAGTCATTTTTGCAGACAAATTAAAGTAGCAGCTCATTATATCCTCTATTGGTATATCCACTGCAATTTTGGAAGCTATTGATATGTTTACTTTCTTTGAAAATGTGAACCTGCAAACTTGGAGAAAAAGGAGCTCACAATTTATTTTGTAAATAGTAAATTGCGAGCGAAAGCTATCATCAGAACCTTGGCTCTATCAGTTAAACAAAATTATGCAATTGCAGAGGTCCTATGTTCGAAACTACGGGGGACAAAATTTTTTTAATGCAGAAATTGTTGCGGAGTTGCAGCGTGATACTGAGTTCGCGTTAAACTCTATTCTAGTAGGGAATTACCTTCAGAAATGTTTCAGTTGTCAAAATTAAAGACTGATATGTGTTACGCCAAAGCTATCCTCCATATTGTCAACCAGTTACAAGTGTTGAAGAACTGTGTCTGTGTGTCTCAAGTTGTCCCTGTACTGTTAGTTTCTTAGTAAGAATTATTGAATCTTACACACTTTCTCACTAGGGAAAGAGAGTGGTGCTGGTCGGACTTACTTGCTGTGAGACCTCTGGAAAGTCATTAGTCACATCTAATATTAAATTTAACTTCTTACTTAGTTTTTGTGTACATGATGTGTTTCAGTTTTGCTGAAAATAGGTGATCAAAGAGCCTTTTCTCAACCACCAGTTTGAAGTACTGTATGGAGCTGACAATATTTGCAAATGGTTCTCTATATAATTAAAGTGCAAAGCTTTATTAGCGTTACTCATTTGATACTTGATATATTTTAAAATTTGCATAAAGACTTAGTACTTCCATTGCAATTACCAAATAATGATGAATACTGGATTGAACAGTTCTATTCCCAGTTATTCTTGCCCTAAGCTTTTAGGATCGTGATGAGTAATGTAAACAAAACTTTGCATTTTATGGACATGATATATGTAACTGGTTGACAACATGGAGAATGTACTTTGGCGTTAATTTTAACATCTGGATCATTTCTGGAGGCAATTTCCTACATGTGTTGAGTGTAACATGGACTCTTCTTTCACCCTGCTATTTGGTGGCAATTTTTGCATTTACCATTTACAAAGCCTATTGTGAGCTTTTTTCCCAGAAGTTTGCAGGTTCACACTTTCAGAGGAAATAAACACATCAATAGCTTCCAAAATTGCAGAGATTATACCAATTGAGGACGTAATGATCTGCT
This sequence comes from Schistocerca serialis cubense, assembly GCF_023864345.2. Classification (NCBI taxonomy): domain Eukaryota; kingdom Metazoa; phylum Arthropoda; class Insecta; order Orthoptera; family Acrididae; genus Schistocerca; species Schistocerca serialis. The sequence goes on from NC_064643.1 coordinate 527,463,882, forward strand.
CCTTTAATTCATCTGCAAAAATGGCTACTGTAGCTTAGCATCTCAAACGATCACAAAAGTCAATACGCGGTCTCTGTTGTCCTCGATACATGTCATAATGATGTCGCGTGAGATGCTACCAAAGTGCAATAAGACTCGTCGTGCTTTGAAAGTGATGGTGGTGAATAAAAATCTTGTATGACATGATTGCATTTAGTGTAAGATTTCAGGAAATTTTGGGTAGCATCTCGTGTATAAATTTGTGGCTGAATGATCAGTGAAGCAATACATGATTTCCAGTATCAATATCAGCATGGTACTTTGTACAAATGATGGGTTTACTTATAACTTGCTTCATGATGGAAATGACTGTTTACTAGTATTTCATCTATGTTCATCAATGCTTTGGTCTTAAGTTCTTTTCTTGTTTGTTTATTTATGAGACCTAGACACTCATGTTAGAATTTTGTAACAGAGCATGGGGTTTCCATAAGAGCTGGTGTAGCTCGATTTATCTGTAGCAGAGACAGTTTGTAACATGGGGTTGTTATGGTGACAGCTTTTGCAGGATGGTTTATTAGTAGTGCCACTTATGCACCCATCATACTTTGTAACTTCAAAACCTGCAGTTTAATTTCATGCTGACATTTATTTAGATTTTATTATGTGCCTAGTTGGTTGTATTTGAGAGCAGATGATAAGGTGCTCTGTTAGTTATGTGTAGATGCATAAGTTATTTGCTCTCCACAAACAGCTAGAATCTTTAGAAAAGTAAGTGTCCTTTAAGAAACAGAAATGTTGAACAGTCACTTGATGATCTATCTAGTGATGGTTTCTTCTATTTTGTTACATGTAGGAAAATAGGTAGGATACTGGGAAGAAGAGCCATAAGACTATGAACACAGTCTCGCAAATAAATTCAGAATAATGTTTGATGAAACTAAAATCTCATCCCACACTTTTATATATGGAGCTTCTGTTATTAAAGATACACTAGAAATTAGAATCTGCAAGAACAGCTCCAACTGGAACAGCGGCTGTAATCTTAGTAGTACAAGGAAGCGTGCTGTTGATACAAACAGAAATGTGCTTCATTGTTTACATTCTTAAAAGAATGGTTTCAGTGCAGATACAGATCCAGTCTCTGGCAGCATGGCATAATGACAACATACACAGAACAGTCACAAGCCACATGTGGACTGTAAATTGTCACCACAACAGCAACTATGACAGTTGTTCCTTGTGAGGGTTATGGATGGTTTCATAAAAAGATTTGAACGTGACAAGTCAGCCTAGAGTGTTGTATATAAGGATGTTGTTGTGAAAACTTTGATCACATCTAAACCGTGTGTTGCCGATGCTCAACAGTCTTCAGCTGTCTGTCTTTCTGTTCTGGGCTGCAGCCATTATTATGACTGTAAAATGATTGTGGTACCTCCGGTGTGTTCGGCCTTTGTAGATCAGATGTATCTGGCTTTACCTGAGATCCCTGAGCTACACTTCCGGATGTACTTGATCTTGCTGGTTTGGCTTCATGGAAGGTGAGTGACAGACAGTGGTAGTGACAAAGATTAATGCATAGTATGCAAATAAGAGCACTCACTGCAAGTTTGACCCCCATGTCTTAACAACAGGTGTGATGCGTTGACTTCCTGATAAAATACCTGAGTCGGTGGGAGTTGCTATCTCCATGACGTGTTTAGAAGGTTTAAACCTACATCATCAGGTGGATTTACATTTGTTAGTGTGATGTGCATGTGCATGTGTTTGTGTTGTGTAACAAGTTTTTGGAGGAACTTATGGCACTGTCTCCAGTGGTCACAGGTTTCTTTCACTGTCGTAACACATCACATGTATACTGTCATATTTTGTAAGCATTTTGTTTACAAAATATGTATGCTGTCATATTTTAATAAACAAAAATGAACTTGTGACCACTGGAGACAGTGCCAAAGTTCCTCCAAAAAATTGTAACACACACACACACACACACACACACACACACACACGTCATATTAACAAATGTAAATCCACCTGACGATGGAAGTTTAAACCATTGAAATGCATCTTGGAGATAAACAAACAGTGATTGGTAACAGTAAACTGTGTGTTTCATTTAATGTCAGTAACAGTTGTGGTAAAGTCTAACTTAAAATTTTTGCATTTGAAGTTAATCCAAATATGAGTGAGTGATGAAGCTCCCCACGGAAGTAGCAATCAAGTCAGGAAAGAAGATGAATGTGGACTCATCATGTTTGTTGGGAAACTTGTTTCAGACATGGAGGAGTCTCTACTGGCAGCTGTTTACCACTTTGCTTGTAGTCAGTTGTAAGTTATGCCTGTTTGGATTCTGAGGCCATTCTCAGACTGTTCGGCAGCTTGAATACTGATAGAAGGTTGAAACCAAAGTCCCTGGCAATTCTGTGATGAGCCCAGATGCAGATTTCTGGATCTATGTTATCAGGTGGAGACTTTTAGGATCCTCTGGAATGGGCCAAGAAGCAGTGACTCTCATATCAGACTGTGTGATTTCCACATTAGTTGGTTCCCACCACCCCCATATGATGGGGTCAGGAAAAGACACATACTGCTTAAGCATTCAGGGTAAGGCCCCAATATTAATCTCACTTAAGTTAGAAACATATAATACAGGGAACAGAAAATTCCTGAAACTGGAGGTAAAATAGTAGTGAAATCTTTTTTCCCACTTATTTGAGGTTCACATTTTCTGTGGTTTTGTAATGAGTGTGTCGCACAGGTGAGGAAAACTAATTAGAGATATATAAGAACTATGGCGACATTATATTCCTGATTTAGATCCCAACAGGGAAAGATATCTAGGATAATGTAAACTCTGTAACACTAAATTATAACCAAAGATATCTAGGACAACGTGAACTCTGTAACACTAAATTATAACCACATAACTTCTTGTTTATCGCTGCTGAACACGGAGAGAACTTTCAGATTTTATTTACTGCTGCTGAAGAATTCATCTAAAGACTAAAGGGGCAATGAAATGGCAGATGAAATGTCAGCGGATGTAATCAGAACAATTGAACAGGTACATTTTCATGGATACAAGCTATTATCATGCTGCTGTGGAGCCAGTAAGAGTAAAAGGAGAGTGAGTTTATACAGTGTGAACCAAAATCCACATCCTTGTGTAGGTTTGGTTAGAATATTGGAGTCCTTGAGTTCTCCAGAGCAGTAAGTTACACCACAATTAACATTTTCTGTGTTTTACTTGTGTGTGTTTTTCTGTTTCTGAGGTTTAATCTTGTATTTTGTAAGTGTAAATTCATTCAATCTGTAGCGCAATAGTTGTTCTTTTGTTTTGTTCTGAAGACAAGCATTCGCTTGTGTAGTAAGCCAGTCAGTCAGGCACTCTGCTGTCACCTGTTCACATCTCCAGAGCAGCAAGTTATATATTTAGCTTTTCCTGTGTTTACTAGTAGCATGTTTCTTAAATTTCATGAGTGTTTTGTATTTTAGAGGTTTAGTCTCAGGTTGTTAACTATAAGAGTACATTCAGGAAGTCTGTAACACAGTTTTTTCATTTCTTCTGAGCAACCAACTGCACAGGTCATTAAGGCATCAGCATGTATTGGTGACACATCAGGAGGGTAGGAAGTAGCTTATTATCTAGATTTCTGTTTGCTTTTATAGTTTACTTCTTCTGTTAGTTTTGCTACAGTGGGTAGGATGTGTGCATGCTCTGTGTGGATGCAGGAGGAGCTGGCCACAGTTCACAAACAACTGAATGTGTTTTTAACTACAGTCAGCTGCTTTAAGACTCCTGGCGAGGGGTACAGCAGCAACGAGAATCTGGTATGTTGCACGGGGCACCCCACGGGTCACTTTTTTCGCCCATGGGCTCTGGTGCCGATGCACCTCCTAATTTATCCAAGATGATGGACCCACCCTCACAGCAGGGTGAGTGGCAGGTGGTAACATGTTAGCATCACTCAAGGCAGAGGGGCATTGTGAAGGCTGACCATCTCCATCTGCAAGTTGTGGCTCACATCAGCACCAGCATACCAGCATCTCAACCAAAGGCTCCATTGACTCAATGACAGTCTTGCCTGCATCATCAGGTGGAGATTTATAGGTCTCCCCTTGATGGGTCGGGGTGCGCTACACAGAGGAAGCACCTACTCAGATAGCAGAGTAATTGTGGGGTGCACATGTGAGGTGTATGTAGAGGGGGGGGGGGGGGCTAGGCAGAAGTTTCAGGTACTGTAAAGAACTGTCACCAGTTGAAATGTAGAAGGGGAAGTCAGACCACCTTCAGAGTAAAGGCATTTTTACTGTCAAAATTTTACCAGTAAGTTGTTGAAATATTTGTAAAGAATTTTCCAAATTCATTTTTCCCAGGAAAGCTCTCGTGGTGATTGGGACTGAGAGCTGGCTGAAAACTGAAATAGAAAGCCCTGAAATATTTAGTGAGTTATGGAACTTATATTGGAAAGATCAGTTAGACACCATAGGAGAGGGAGCGTTCATTGCAGTTGACAAAGTTATTGTCTCTATTGAGGTCCAAAATTGAGTATGACGGTGAAATTACCTGGTCGCATATGACAGTCTAGGTGGAACCAGGTTCATTGTTGGATGTTTTGACCTGTCACCTGATTCTGCTGTGACAGTTCTAGAGACAGTCAGAAAAAATCTATGGTCAGTAGTGTGTAAATACCCAGATCATGCAATACTAGTTGTCGGTGACTTTAACATACCGACTTTAGACTGGGATGTCTATGGGTTCGGTCCAGGGGGCTACAGAAGACAGTCAGTCTTGTGAAGTACTTTTGAATGGTTTCTGAAAATTGTATTGAGCAGCTAGATCAGCAGCCCATAGACATTGAAAATATGTTAGTCCTTGTAGCTACAAACACACCGGACCTTATCGACAGGATCAGTATAGAGACAAAAAGTCATAGAAAGTGAACTGACATTACTTAGGTTCAGTAAGATGGATGTGGAGGAATTATGGGCAAAGTTTAAACAGATTGTAAATCGTGGAGTGGAAAACTGTGTCTGGTAAATGGATTAAGGACAGAAAAGACCTGCGATGTTTTAAGAATGAAACTCAGAAATGCTGAGGAAGCAGTTCAAAAGAGAATGCACAAATGATTACAGGTGAAGGTTACAGAGATTTGTGGATCCCTGAAAAGATCAATGCACTAAGCATACAACTACTACCACCGTCCTGCCTTAGCAAAAGATCTGACTGAGACCCTGAGACAATTCTGATCCTATGTACGAGGGTCAGTCAAAAAGTAATGCCTCCTATTTTTTTTTCTACGTTTAATTGTCAGGAAATTTAAATGCAATTACATAGGTTGAAAACCACAACATTGAGGATCATTTTGTCATTTTTCAATGTAATCTCCGCCCATCTCTACAGTTTTGGTCCATCTTTGAACAAGGGCATGTATCCCAGCACGGTAAAAATCACAGCTCTGCTTCCTAAGCCATTGACGCACGGATGTTTTGACGGCCTCCTCATCTTCAAAATGAATCCCACGATGAGCTTCTTTTAGTGGCCCGAACAGATGGAAGTCTGATGGTGCCAGGTCAGGGCTGTATGGGGGATGAGGCAAAACTTCCCATCCAATTTTGACAATCTCGTCAGAGGTGTGACGACTGGTGTGTGGTCTTGCATTGTCATGCAAAAGAACAACATCTGCCATTGATTTTGTTGGGCGAACTCGCTGAAGACGTGCTTTAAGTTTGTTGAGGGTTGTGACGTATTGAACAGAATTTACTGTGCATCCCTGCTCCAAAAAATCAACCAGAATCACACCCTCTGTATCCCAGAAAACTGTTGCCATAACTTTCCCTGCCGATCGCACAGTTTTGAATTTTTTCTTCCTCGGCGAGCTTGTGTGACGCCACTCCATTGACTGCCTCTTTGATTCGGGTTCAAAAAATTGCACCCATGTTTCGTCCCCGGTCACAATTCTTTTCAGAAACTCATCTCCCTCCAAACGGAAGCGCTGCAAGTGTTGGGAGGCTATTGTTTTCCTTGCCTCTTTATTCTGATCGGTTAACATTCTTGGAACCCACCGTGCACAAACTTTTGAGTACCCCAATTGTTTAATAATCGTGATCACACTGCCTTTACTAAGAGAAATAATGCGACACACTTCATCTGCAGTCACCCGACGGTCACCACGAATGATGTCATCAACTTGCTGAATGTTGTGTGGAGTCACTGCACTCACCGGCCTGCCGCTCCACTTTTCGTCAGTCAACGGTGTTTGCCCTTCAGCTTCCTTACAACGACGAACCCATCGTCTAACAGTGCTGACATCCACTGTCACAACACCATACACCTTCTTCAGTCTTTCATGAATGCGTATGGGCGTTTCACCTTCTGCATTCAAGAATTCAATCACACAACGCTGTCTCAAACGAACATCGATGTCGGCCATCTTACAAACTTCTGCTGTGCTGCCACCTGTTGACACAGAAAGTTACTACTGCAGTGGATTGCAGAAGAAGGTTTGAGGAATGGCGCCAAATTCAAATTTTTCACTTAACTTAATTTCTTTAAGTAGAAAAAAAATGGGAGGCATTACTTTTTGACCGACCCTCGTAAAATCACTTAGCAGGTCGTAGGCTTCCATCCAGTCACTTCAAGATAGCAAAATGAAAGCTGAAGTTTTAAATTTTGCATTTAAGGGAGAATCATACAAACATACCGTACGAACAGACTTTCACATGGACTACATAGTAGTAAGCATCCCTACTGTAGAGATACAACTGAAGGAGTTGAAAAAGTCACCAGGTCGAGATGTAATCTCAGTTCAGTTTTTCAAATAGTGCTGTACAGCATTGGCCCCCTGCTTAGATTGCATTTATCATGAATCTCTCGCTCAGTGCAAAGTTCCAAGTGACTGAAAAAAAAAAGTGCAGGTGTCTCCCGTATATAAGGAGGACAAAAGAACGTACCCTCAAAATTGCAGACCAATATTCTTAACATCAGTTTGCTGCGAAATTCTTGAACATATTCTCAGTTCCAGCATAACAAATTTTCTTGAGACTGAGAAGCAAAAGTCAACAAATCAGCCCAGATTTAGAAAGCATCAGTCGAGCGAAACTCAGCTTGCCCTTTCTTCACATGATATACTGCAAACTATGGATGAAGGGCAACAGGCTGTTTTCCATATTCCTAGAGTGCCTCAGTTGACCTTCACCTGCACACTTAGTGTCCTAGTTGCTGTCTCTTTAGTGTGTAGCATGGAACTATAGTCATCATCCACCATAGGAGCACGAAAAGTGCTCCAGTATGAAGCATGTGTGATTATATACACTGCTATTAAATTTTTGTTGGAAGAGGCCAACAAGGAAGCGAAAATCTCATTAAAAACTGTGCTTGAGATGGTTGCAGGAACTGCTAGCTATTCCAATCACTTTATAAAGAGAATAAAAAGGAGGGGGAAAACATAGATATAAGTACTTCCCAAGGCTTGTCTACTTCACAAAGATGCAAAAGAAGGAAAAAAAAAAATTACTCATATGTAATATTGCTGAACAGTTCTCAAGAGACTGTTATATAGTTTCCACATGCACATGTTCTGCTCCCATGAAATGTGGAGCTCGCCAAGTTTAGGGAGGCATGGATGCCCCAACAATGTAGATAGACCTGCCTGAGTTGTAACCACAGTGGCAGGATATCTATGGAGAAACCAGACTATCCCATGGTTCCTGAAGAGGCGTAGGAGCCTTTTCAGTAGTTGCAGGGGTACCAGTCTGGATGATTGACTGACGTGGCCTTGTAATATTAGCCAACATGACCTTGCTGTGCTGGTACTACAAAAGTTTGAAAGCATGGGGAAAGGAGAGCACTTATTATTCTCTTTAAGGGCATGGTATAATGATGATGGCATCATCTTGGGTAAAATATTCCAGAGGTAAAATAGTCAGCCATTCGCATCTCCAAGCAGTTTCGGATCTTTCGGCGGGCACTACTCAATTAGATGTCATCAGCATGGTCAGATTGTGGAATGTTCAATCCCTTCATTTGGTTGGCAGATTAGAGAATTTAAAAAGGGAAATGGATAGGTTGAAATTAGATACAAGAGGTTTAATGAATTGCAGTAACAGGAAGAACAGGACTTAGGATTAAATGTGTACCGTGTTATCAATATATATCAAATGGAGGTAATTCAGGAGTAGGCTGAATAGTGAATGAGAAAATAGGAATGCGGATAAGCTATTATGAACAGCATAGCTGATGTAGGCATGAAGCCAATACCCCCACCACACTAGTACAAGTTTATATGCCAACTAGATCTGCGGACGATGAAGAGGTTTAAAGAATATAAGATGAGATAAAGGAAATTATTCAGATAGTTAAAGGAGATAAAAATTTTATTGTGATGGGATACTGAAATTCAGTAGTAGCAAAAGGAGGAGAAGGAAAAATAGTAGGTGAACGTGGACCAGAATCATTGATAATGGTTAGTTTAAGAATTATAAAAGAAGATTATAGATATGGAAGAGACGTGGAACACTGGAAGGTTTGAGCTTGATTATATACTGATTAGACAGTAAGCATATTCATATGGACGTGGGTTGCAGAAGTTATGCATAGATGAAGAGACTTCCACAGTATACACTAGCATGAAGCCAGTCTTCGGATTGAAGACAATGACAGTAGAAGCACGTATGTGCTCTTTTTGTTTTACATTGTCAGTGTTTTAGTAAGTGGTGTTGTCTCCAGTGCTAAATTTTCTTCCTTATATTTGTTTTTTTGAGATTTCCTACTGGCAGTCGGGCTTGTTTTGCTTTGGTTTATCCTTTGTTTATGTGGCTATTTATTTATTTTTACTGCAGTGAGAAACTATTCACTTTGAACATCTATATATGGCAAATTGTTGGTCATATTGATGCATCTTGTCAATATGACCATTTGCAGACTCGCTAACTGGAGTTTAGAAGCTGTGCGAGATAAGCATTTGCACAAATGCTTCTACTGATCAAGGAGAACTAGTATAGTTGATGTCCAGATTTTTTATATTTTCACAGTTGATGAGTGAAGGGTGTAGTGAAATAGTCATTGACAGTTTGTTTTTAGACCCAGCTACCTGAGTGATTCAGATGTAAAAGCAATAGTTAGTCTGACTACGGTGATTGAATAAAAACAATAAAATATGCTGACCAGTTATGTTCAGATCTTGGAAGAACAATTATTGTATCACGAAATTGTAAATAATTGATCATAGTGATTAGAGAGACCTTATGGGAAGAACATTGGGAAGAGATTTATATTTTAAAAAAGCCAGTGATGATGCAAAATTTAACTTTTTTTAACACATCCGTGCAGCACTTTGAGTCTTGTTTCTCAGTAAAATAAACAAGAGTGGTATAAATAACAGCAGGGACTGTGGATTGATAACTCATGAGAACATCTGTTGTTCTAAGAAAAGAAAGTCCTGTGCAACTCAGGGGAGCTGTAGACGAGGGTTAAAACTCCATTACCACAGGTGTCGTAAGATCTTTCAGTCCATTACTAAAAAACCAGTACATATGTGCTAAGCTCAAAAAATTAAACACATTGAGAATAAAGCAAAAACAGTTTGAAATATTAAACTAGAAACAAACCACAATAGTGATACAAAAGAAATAGTTTTGCCAGAAAATTACTGTGGCAAAAATGACAACACATTAAAATCATTGCCCACCAAATTTAATGAATACATTCTCACTGTGGCAACAAACCTAGCACTTACTACTAAACTGCCCATTACAGGTGCAATAGATTTGCTGTGGGAAACACAGCATGAACTATCAATAGAGATTAGTTTCAGAAATACAGGGTAATGCATATTTTATCTACCAGTTGCAGTTCACAACCCTTACCAAATGTGATTTGAATGTTGTGATGCATTCGTCTCTGAATTGGAATAATCAAGCAGTTGGTATGCCGTGAAGCAGTGGTTGCCTTAATCCAAACGGGTCTGTCACAGGTGAAATAAAATGATCATGTGGTATTGTTGGCTGCGAGGCTTCATCCGGGGAAGTTCGACTGCCAAGTGCAAGTCTTATTTCAGTCGACGCCACATTGGGCAACATGCATGCCAGTGATGAGGATGAAATGATGGTGACGACAACAAACGCTCAGCAGACATTGCAACAGCACAGTGATAATCTTCATTTGGCGGTGTTCAAGAGGTACATTAGTCAGAGTTGGATGTAGCAGTGGAAGTTCACTGGTAGTGTGTTTAACTGGCTGTCGGGAAAAGTGTTCAAATATGTTAGAACTTGAAATGAGTGCACATATCACTTTAATGCAGTTGCAGACATTCAGTATGGTGATGTGCACAAATATTACAACTGGTGAGATGTTCTTTGAGCCTCATACTGGAAGATTTGAAGTTTCATCTGTATAAAATGCAGGAGATTGATAGGTGTAAAACAGACTCACCAACTGCATTGACATTCGTGCAATGAGAAACACTATTGCTCCAACAAATACTGATGTTTGATGAAGCAAATTTTTTTATGGCTGGATAATGTGCAGCAACAGCAAATGCCGACCAGTACTGTAATATGTTACAGAATTTCTTCATTCTGAAATTTGGAGAAAGTTGAATATTTGTTTTCAGCAGGATGGTGCAAAGTTCAGTGGCTCACACAACACTCAAAAATGTGGGCTATCCCCCAACAAACATTACCAGCTGTATGATATCCTGCTTTGGTGATGTGGCTTGGCTGTACCATTCCCAATTTTAACAGCTGTGGATTACTTCCTCTGGGGTTTATGTGAAAGAAAGTTCTTTGCCAGTTGCTGTACATATGCTAAGAAAATTAGAAATGCAGTGCGTCACTAAGAAGTCACAACTGATGCTAGAGTAATTGTAAACAGAGGGAAAGAGTAGTTACAGTGTATTTGTTTGGATGGCCATCCTCCGTAGCAGCTGTAAATTGAGTTTTTCATCAGGCACATTTTGATTGTTGGCAAAGTGTTGTCAGTGGTGATTGTTTTCACTTGTTTTAATGAAAACTGCTTTTTTTTTCTTGTCATTGTGGACAGATGCTGCAGCTGGAAGAAGCTGGATAAGATTTCACTGCTTTCTCTTTTTTCTTTTTTTCATTGCCTATTTTTTTCTGTAACTGCATTTAGTTTTCATGTGCTCTTATAAAGTAAATGATATATTGAGTTTATTTTTGCTGGAACATCTGCCAACAAGTAGAAAAACCAGTTGTCATTAAAACATGTGAAAAGGGACAATAAACACCAGTCACCACTGACAGTGCTTGACTAATAAAACAAAATGTGCATGGTGGATGCTTGACCAATAAAATGAAACATCTCTAGTGAAAACTTCCTTAACTTGCGGTACACTTGTAACAGAAAATGCTAAATATACTTGTCACTTAAATTATTTCAATTATGTGTGGTAAATGTAGATTTCATTATAGTTTAAGAAGTAAGTCTAACAACACCCTGGATAGTAGAGCCACTAAGTCATTGAATGGCACATGAACAAGACTGAGAACTCTGCTAGCTTTTGGAGAAATGCTTTTTCAGGGCTATAGCACACATTCGAGGAGTGATCAAAGAGTAAAGGGGATTGTTGTTTTTCTTAAAGTATCTTTATGTATTCATCGAAATCAACTTTGTCCCCTTCCAAGTAATCCCCTTCGTATATGATACTTGTGCTAGTGCTTTTTCCAATCTCAGAAGCATTTCTGGAACTTGCTTTTCGCTATGGTGTTCAGCTTGTACCCCAGTTTTTATTTTATTTTATTTCTTCCCACGGTTCTCTACAGCCTTAGAAACAGAAAGTGGCCACCAGGGGATGTGTCCAATGAATATGGTGGCTGAGGCAATATAGTGGTTTTGTTTTTGCCTAAAAATCATGAACAAGCTTTGAGGTGTGAGTGCACGAGTTGTTTTGCCACAGTTCTGGTCATTTTCTTCAGATTGCTTCACGCAGTCGGCACATAACGTCCAGGTAGTATTCCTTATCGACCGTACAACCATAAGGCTGGAACTCAAGATGCACTATCCCATTGTAATAAAAAAAAATAATGAGAAAAACCTTGGCATGTGATCATACTTGTTGAATCTTTTTTGGTCTTGGCACTTCAGGTAGTTTCTATTGGAAGGAGCCTTGATTTCAACATCATATCCATATCCTCATGGTTTTCCACATTGTCATCAGTAATTGATGTGCTAGGGTATCCCGAGTGTTGGTTGTTTTCAGCGTCTTCTTGATCCTCTTTCAATGTACCACTGTATGAGTGTATACCACTCATAAACTCATGTCTTACGCATAGTAGATTCACATAAGGATTAGATTCCATTTTTTAAGCAAAATTTAATACAGATTCTTTGATCCATCTTTTTTTGTAAGTAAAATTTGCCGAGGACTTGAAATTAAAAAATTCCTGTTACTTTTTGATCACACCTCTTATATGCATCTGTGCTCGCATGGAGGGTGTGTGGGTATAATCTGTGCCTCTACTGTTGGGTGATCGTGTTAACTTTGCTCTTTAAATTGTTTACTTTCCTCCAGGAGTTTCCTAATGTATTTTATTATAGTTTATACTTCCATTTTTAAAAGTTATGTGATTTTTCACAAAATAATTTGATTAAAGCTGTTTCTCCTTTCATTTAGCGCTCTCATATACTGTACGACAAGAAAGGTGAAGAACATTACAACATAATTTCAGCACTGCATAAATCCATTAGAGCGTCTGACGATAATGCTGCCCTCTATTGGTTGGCTCGTATGATTCAAGGTGGTGAAGATCCTATATTTATTGCGAGACGTCTTGTTAGAGCTGCTAGTGAAGACATTGGTAAGAACAATTTTTATGCGGGATTTGGCCTTGGCAATTGATAACTTTATTATTGTTACTGTAGCTCTTTGATGTTGAACTGGAAAGTGTTACCGAAAGTTCTAATTAATTTGATGGAACACCATGCTCATCACCTTCAAGCAGTGAGATTGGTGGTTGGTAGAGAGCAGTAGATAGCAAGTAATTGTCATGACAAAACACTGTAGGTGTAAAGGAAAAACACAATGCTTTGAGCATTGGAAAGTGGCAAATAGTGTGCTCTGATGAAATACAGCATCCTGTTTAGGCCATCAGGTTGGTGCCAAATCTGACGGCACAAACTAGCATGTTTGTTACTCCTCTTGTTGCATTATCCTGTATCCTCAACATGCATTGCAAGTGCCGTATCCAATACTTCCTGAATATATAAGAAGGATTTGGATCTGTGTGTTTTAAAATTATGTTGATGTCAGAGAACACTAAAAAGAGAAGTAGCAAGTCCACTGCTTTGTGCTTTTGAATATGGCAGCCAACTTCACAGCCTGTTTCAGTCTTCATTCAGCAGAGTACTCTGTTTCCAGTTGCAGGTACTAAGGACAGTTGTTCAACACCTTTACATTCCATTATTATTTCTAACATTGTAGGGTCGTGTACCAAGAGTTAAAATCATCCAACCTAACACCCAAGAGCCTCATAGTCTTTACTAGACTGTAATAACCTGAGAAAGACACAGGTTTGTTATTGCTTCTGAATAACATTTTACTTTTACTTCTTGCCACACTTGTCTGTTACAGTTCCACCTCTTATTCTCCAGAAACAGTCATTTTTCCATTGAAGTACTTTCTATTGTAATTCTGACTTACAACGTATTCACTCTTATTATTTAGGCAATAACTGGATTTTGTTTGAAAAGGAAGTTGTTGCACGATTGCAACATAAAATGATTAATATTTAGATGCAGTGCTGCTGCACGTAGTTTGCCGGGACAAAGAGAGAGTGTGTGTGTGTGTGTGTGTGTGTGTGTGTGTGTGTGTTCAGTACTGACTACTGACACACACACACACACACACACACACACACACACACTTACATAATTTGTTGTGTAATGTTGAGTCACATTTTTATATTTGCTAAAGAGATCATTAAGAGGTAATATGACTAATGTTGATAGTGGTTCTTTTTTGTAACTTTTCCTTAAATTACAGGTTTAGTGACCATTTTTATAAAAGGCAGATAGCTCGAAAAAAATTAATGGCTATATATCTTTATCACTTTGACATAAAATGCTATCCAGTTATTTTTGTTAATATATGGATACAGTTCCAGTTCAGGGTGGCTAGTCTACTGGCTTATTAAATTTCCCTGATTTTTCCAAGACTTTTCCAGAGTTTTATTATATTTTTCCCAAATAGTCTTTTTAGAGGTGGAAAAACTGAATATTGAGCATGCATTAAATAGTCAGTATTTTTATTGCCTAAAAATTCCTGGTTGAAGTTAATACATAATTGAAAATGTCTAACATACTTCGGCAAGGAACTTCCCGGCAGATTGAAAATGTGGGAGGCTCTGAGACTGAAACTCGGGACCTTTGGATCGTCCACTGATATTTGCATAACTTTCTTAAAAGGTCTTGGATTATTGTGTGTCCTAAAATAACAGATGTTAAATATCTCAGAGACACCTCATTTCTCTTAGCATTCCGTTGTCCGTTGTTGCTTCTGAGTTTTTTTTTTTTTTTTAATTTTTTTTTTTTTTTTACTGAATTTGCGGCTGTGTTAGCCCCTCTTCTAAGTACAATCCATCAGAGATCCCTCAAACAAAAAAACCTTGCCCAGTTCTTGCAAAAGAAGCGTAGGTCACACACATCTGCAAGAAGAGTAGAAGAAGAGATCCACAAAACTACCCTCCAATATTCTTGACATTCTCCATCGCTAATGCTGGAATTCAATATGGTGTTGGCCCACCTTGATGACAGCATCTACTCTCGCAGGTGTATTTTCAATCAGGTGCTAGAAAGTTTCCAGGGGAATGGCAAACCATTCTTCACGGAGTGCTGCACTGAGGAGAGGTATCAATGTCAGTCGGTGAGGCCTGGCACGAAGTCGGCGTTCCAAAACATCCCAAAGCTGTTGTGTGGGATTAAGGTCAGGACTCTGTGCAGGCCAGTCCATTACAGCGATATTGTCGTGTAACAACTCCACCAAAGGCTTTGCATCATGAACAGGTGCCCAATCATGCAGTCGCCATCCCTGAATTGCTCTTCAATAATGGGAAGCAAGAAGGTGCTTAAAACATCAATGTAGGCCTGTGCTGTGATGGTACCATGCAAAACAACAAGGGGTGCATCCCCTTCCATGAAAAACACAACCACACCATAACACCGCCACCTCCGAATTTTACTGTTGGCACTACACACACTGGCATATTACATTCACAAGGCATTCGCCATACCCACACCCTGCCATCAGATTGCCACGTTGTGTGCCTTAATTCGTCACTCCACACAATGTTTTTCCACTGTTCAATCATCCAATGTTTACACTCCCGTCATCAAGCGATGCGTCGTTTGGCATTTACCAGTATGAAGTGTGGCTTATGAGGAGCCGCTCGACCTTGAAATCCAAGTTTTCTCACCTCCCACCTAACTGTCATAGTACTTGCAGTGGATTCTGTGGAGTTTGAAATTCCTGTGTGATTGTCTGGATAGATGTCTGCCTATTACACATTACAACCCTCTTCAACTGTTGGTGGTCTCTGTCAGTCAACAGACGAGGTTGACCTGTACGCTTTTGTGCTGTACATGCCCTTTCACATTTCCACTTCACTATCACATCTGAAACAGTGGACCTAGAGATGTTTAGGAGTGTGGAAATCTCACTTACAGACATGTAACACAAGTAACACCCGATCATCTGACCACGTTCAAAGTCCGTGAGTTCCGCAGAGCCTGCTCTCACACGATGTCTAATGACTATTGAGGTCACGGATATGGAGTACCTGGCAGTAGGTAGCAGCACAGTGCACCTAATTTGAAAAACGTATATTTTTGGGGGTGCCAGATACTTTTGATCACATAGTGTACATTCAACATCAAATCGTCAAACAACTTAATAATGTTTTTTAAAAAAAATATTATATCCAACAACTATGGACAGCAATAGTAGTTTCCTCAAAGTTGATGTACGTCCGTTTACGATGTCAGGACATGAGTACAATATCCAGTATAAAAAACCTTTATAAATTATATTTTATGTAAAATAGCAATAAATGTGGTCATTTGCTGATGAAGGCAATAAAGCGAAATAAGCTTATGTAAAAAAAAAAAAATCAAGCAGCATACTGTCCACTAATGTGCTGCTTAATGCCACTTTTTAATCCCCTTTATGTACTACATGTACATTTTATGGTTATAGTTTCTCCAAGGTGTTTTTGACATGCTTTTACTTGTGAGTATGGCATGCAAATATTACACTTTTCTCTTTTATTCATTGCTTCCAAAATAATAAATGTCCTAAACTTTTTTTCAGAACTATGATTGTACTTAGTTTTAGTTGTTCAGTGATTTAATTTTCTCTCCATCTATAATTTTGTTTAACAATATAAGGAAACAATAAATTGCTACTCACCATAAAGATGACACATTGAGCTGCAGACAGCCACAATGAAAAGACACTTACAGACTAGCTTTCAGCCAGACATGGACACATTTATTCACGCAAGCAAGCATGCCTCATGCACATGTGACCACCATCTCTAGCAGCTCGGACCTGAATGCAAATGGCACATAGACTGGAAGCAGCAGTCTGGAGGGGTGGGGAAAGGGAAGGGGAAGGGAGAGCAGTGTCCGGCTGGAGAAAAGAGCTCTGTCTGATAGAGCATGCAGGGACCAGACAACCAACAACACATTCTCCACTTCTGAAATTATCCTAGCCTCAACCTAAGGTAACTGACTGCCCCCACACCCTCCACCCAAGTTTCCACTGCCTCTGTTCTAACACCACCTCCCTATTCTCTCTTTCTATGCTGCCCTCAGCCAGTGCACCTGCCCGGCTTCCCTTAGCCCATTCCTCTCCTTTTGCGCTCCCAGTTTCCCTCACCCCACCCACCCCGACCTTCTTGCCCCACAGCCTCCCAATGCTGCCCCTGTTAGCACTCTAGTCTCTGCACACTGCACCGCACAGTGCTCTTCTCTTCCCCCACCCGTACCCTGCTATTCCTTTTCCTTCCATTATACGTAATATTTGAATTCTAGTCAGAGCTGCTGGAGATGGTGGTCATGTGTGTGAGAGGTGTGCTTGCTAATGTGAATGAATGTTTGTTTGCTTCCTTTTCTGTAAAAGGCTTTTGCTAATGTGCAAGTGTCTTTTTGTAGTGCCTGTCTGCAACTCATTTTGTCTTCTTTATGGTGAGAAGCAATCTCCTGTATGTTGTAGATATTTCAACATGGAGTTTACATTGTCCAATTTTGTAATTTTATAATTTTATTTAGTTGGAATGAATATGTCGTCACAGTTTACTGTTATACCTTTGCCGTGATAAATAAGTGAATTGCTTGAATCATCTTATCTTCCCACCCTCTTTCTACATTCCTTTCAAAAGTAATTTTATTGTGTATGAATGGAACTTGACAGTGAAGTGCTCTTCAGTTCAGACTGACAGCTCTTTTTATTGCCACAGGGTTAGCAGATCCCATGGCTCTAACAATGGCAGTTTCAGCAATGCATGGTTGTCAGCTATTAGGCATGCCAGAATGTGATGTGTTATTAGCGCAGTGTGCAGTATACTTGGCAAGGTAAGTTTAAAATCTGAAAAATATGTACCTCTGTTTTAGAAGGCTATCACTAAAGCCCATATTTTATGTAATTAGATATTCTGACCTTTTATGTGTAGCTATAAGAAAAACTAAAATGTCGATGAACTGCATTGAGAGGACCCTTATTTTAAAGTTTTAAATTAAATATTTTAAATGTATTGAGATACAGTAGCATATTTCATATTATACTACACAATATTACATAATTTAATATTATCGTAGAATTATTGTACGTTTTCGTAAGTCCCATATGTTTTCATTACGTAGCAAGAAGTGGGAAAAAAAGTTTATTATTGTGTACTGTCGTCATGTTGGAATCTGAGACTGTATGTAAACCCTACTTAATTTATTGTAAACGTTTGAAGACAACAAATAGTTCAACTATTACTAGATTCATTAATGATTTGCTTGAGGTACTACGGCCAGATGATATAAAAGGAGAGAGGCTCCAGTTGATGTACACAAATGCAATTCCTTACATGCTGGAAGTGGGGAAATCGTGTAATGTACTTTATCCAAACTTAGTGTATGTTAGATATACAGCTCATGAATTGCAACGGATGGCAGTGACAGTTAGTCATCAGTTCCCAGAAGTAAATACACTGATATCAGCAGTGAAGAAGGTTTTCTTGAAATATCCTTATTGTGTGCAACACTACAAGCAGCACCTACTGAGGCGTTTTTCGTGTTGTGAGTTGATTTTAAGTGATAATATACTGTGTGATGCCAAGTCTTTACTTATTTCCTATAATAACAGGTATCTTCTTTTACAAATTTCCAATTTGCCATCATGTTTTCTCTTGAAGTCGTGTTCCTGCTCTGCAGTACCAGCTTGTGTCTGACAATGTTGAAGACAGCTCTGCACTGTTAAAGAAAAGAAAAGAAAAAACACACAAAATCTCCAAAGAACAATTCTTCAGCCATGCAAAAACAAATACATCATGGATTCAAATTAAAAATATTCGGAGACAGCCATACAGGCAATGTTTCAAACTTCGTATCAAACTCTGCTAAGGAGAACGTGAGTGTCAGCTGTTGTTAAGCCTGGAGAGAAATTCGGAAATGCAACCAGCAATGTACAAAAAGAATGTGCCAGTTCTGCTAAAAGTGACTGTGTTGTTCTCATAGTGGGATCAAACGATGTTTACTGCAACGAGGCCAGTGCATTTATAAGAAATCTGACCATTATCTTGCAGTTGCTATCGACTACAAATGTGATAGCAACGACTTTACCTCTGAGATTTGATCTGGCAGACTGGTCTTGTGTAAGTAGTGAAATTCGACGAACAAATAAAAAAAAAAAAATTACAACATTTCTGCTCCAAGTTTAAAAATGTATGACTTCTTGATGTCAACAGCTACAAAAACTTTAGTTTCACAACACATGGTCAACATTTAAACCTATCTGGTAAAAAGAGACTTGCATCAGACATAAACAAAGCCGTTGACGTAATAATTCATGAAAACAGACGGGCTATCGCCCTAAATTCCAACACACGGGGAAACTAGTGGAAAGGGCCAACTCCAACCGGATTTGGCCCAATATAAACAATCCAGAACAGGAGGAAATCCAAAGTGACAAACTAAAAGTACCATTAAGGCTCATGCACTAAAATGTAGAATATCTTAAAAATAAGCTCAATGTTTTGCAGACTTTTGTTTATGATCATTCACCTCATGTAGTTGTGTTAACCAAGCATGGACTGAAATGTCAGAAAATTATTTACTTTAAGCTAGATGGCAATTTCCTAGGAAATAGCTACTGTAGACAGCATCATAAAGGTAGAGGTGTAGCAGTATTTGTTAGAGAGCAGCTCAAAGTAAATAAATTAAATCATCTAGATCTGTATAATAACGAAGGCTTGACTGAAGTGACAGGTGTTGAATTCCATATCAAAGATTGAGGAAAGGGTGAAACAGAAAATTATTCAGATTTGTCATCCACCAAAATCAGAGGTAGGGCGTTTCATATATATTTTTAGTAGAATAGTGGGACACTGTGACCCAAATGAGGTGACAATACTTAGTGACTTGAATATAGGGGCAACATCTTGCAATAACCATAACAGCAGGCTAATAGTTACACTTAACTCCTATAATCTTATGAATGCAGTAAATTCAAATACAAGAGTAACTCAGTCTACTTCCAGTAGAATAGACTACATAATACTAAGTAAAGATGTAAAAGATAGTATTAGATGCTGGAATGTGGACTTCCACTACTCAGACCACAAATATCAATTTGTAGCCTGTGAACACACAAGCATCAAAGAAAGGACTCAGGTCTTAGAACATAAAAGAATGCTTAAAGAGAAAAACATTAATGCTTTTAAAAGTAAACTAGCCTCTGAGGAATGACAACTAGTTCTTCAGCAAGAAGGGTCTGAATACAAATGGACCAAATTTTATGATATTATTTTGCAATATATTAATTTTTGCTGCCCAGTGAAAGACATTAAGAATGTAGTAAATCACAACCAAAATGTAAAAAACGCCAGACTGACTGTTCCAGCTTACATGATTAAACTCAGACAAAATATGGAGAATCTAAGTGTGCTACATAAGTCGACTAAATTGCAAATATTTAAGGACAAGTACAATGAAGCTAAAAAACAATTTCAGGAACAGTTCTCAAATTTACAAAAACAGATCCTAGATAAGGAAATAGCTCAGTCAACAAATATAGGGAAGACTTCATGGAATATAATAAATATATAACTCAAAGCCACCCCTAAGTTAGATGCTCAGATTGACAGAATCCAACATGAAGGAAACCGTATTAATGATCCAGATAAAATCAGCAATATATTTAATGAATATTTTATATCTTCAGCTGCGAATCCCGTAAATAACACAGGTCTGACTCGGATGGTAAAGCCTTGCCCTAGGCTGGAAACTGCGTTTGAATTTAAGGAAGTGAGTGTGGAGGAAATAGCAAAAATAATAAATAACTTACAGAATAAGACTTCATCTGGCTGGGACGGACTGAGTAGTATTATAATTAAAAATGCTATAATTACTTGGAATAATTACCCATATGATCAACAGTAGTATCAGGGAGCACACATTTCCAAATATATTGAAGAAAAGTACAGTTAAACCTATGCATAAAAAAGGATAGAAAAAAGAGCTATCAAACTTCAGGCCCGTATCACTAATACCAATTTTTGGTAAGATATTTGTAATCGTTTTGTTGATACACCTTTTTGATTATTTCACAAAGAATAGTTTACTAGCAGAAACACATGGCTTCAGAAAACATCACAGTACCATCATGGCAATTACCGAATGTCTCCACAAGGTGTATGATGTCCTGGATGAGGGAATGCAGACAGCAGGGATATTTCTAGACCCTACTAAAGCATTGGACTCAGTGAACCATGAGCTACTACTAAGCTAACTTTAAACTTACAATATAAATGCCTCATCCCTACAACTACTGATCACTTATCTAACCAATGTAAGCAGTGTACAAGGCTGAGTTATGAAATTAATGATCAGATCAAACATTTCCAATCCAGCTATGAAACAGTAAAGCAAGGTGTACCTCAGGGCTTCATATTGGGCCCTTTCCTTTTCCTGGTCTTCATTAATGATTTAGAGGAAACTCCGCACTTCCAATTAGTAAGTTATGCCGATAATACCTCACTTTTGTTCTTTTGCAAACAAACTAATGACTTGACATTGGCGGCAACTGATGGCTTAAGTCAAATAACTATTTACTTCCATGATCAGGGTCTAAAAGTCAATATTAGCAATTTCTAACTATTACCATTTAAACTTGGTAATTCATACCAAGCCTGTATTGATAATATAAGTGGCATAAAAAAGTAGACACTGACAAATGTAAATTTTTGGGGATATACCTAGACGAAAATCTTAGATGGGTAGACCTTTCCAATTTTGTATGAAATAAAATCAGCAGTTCACTGCACTTAATTAGCAAACTATCAAAATTAGTCTCTGAACAAACATGAATAACTGCATATTATGGGTCAATATATGCATTTATTAATTATGGAATAGAGGTATGGGGATGTGTTGCTGATACACACATGAACAGAATCCTAACACTGCAGAAAAGAGCAATCAGGACCATGCATTAACTAGGATACAGAGATTCATATAGGGAAACCTTTGTACAACATAAATATCTAACAGTATATTCCTTATATCTGTACAAATTAATAACATCCCTTGTGGACCATAAAAATAATGAAACTAAGTGCTCTGATGTGCATACCCATAACCCACGACAAAAAGATTGCTTCTTCAGAAACAGAACTAAACTAAAGACAACAGATCATAATCCTTGGATTAATGGCCAGATATGGTTTAACAAATGCCAAGTGCTGTAAGATGCCACAGAGGTATTCAAAATGTTTCTTAACTCTCAAATGTTTGTACTCACTGAATGAATACTGATATTAAAATGTAGCTATTCTTAAAAGTAGGCCTAACTCTTCTATCTATATGATGTACTATTTGGAGGTGATTGTAATATATATTATTTTTGTAACAACATGCTGTAAATTCAAATATATATACTATGTAACAATTGTACATTGCATTATGAAGTACTGTACCATATATTGCCAAGTGCATCACCCGTAAGTGGCTTCTTGTACATGTGAAGTGCAAATTCCTACTATTTGTACAAAAATTGTATAAAAGTGATATGATGTTTGCTAAAGTCACCAGTTGGTGACTATATGCAAAAACGATAGTAAATAAAGTATTTGAATACTGACTTCTTTTCTGATTGCAGAGGGGCAATGGTTCTAAGAGAGTGTCTACATTTAAATAGCTACTATTAAAACCCACAAAACTGTTTCCGTAATTCTTCTATCTTCAAATAAGTTGTCAAGTCACAACAGCTGGTAATTAACAAACTTTTTCACACATGATGCTTCAAAGCTTGACCAAAACTATAAGTTCAACTGTAATCTTACCCTCCCATACACCACTATTAAAATTCTCTGTCTATAAAAGTTTCGAAAGCTTAGAGAGGCGTAAGATATGCAAAAGAAGAACATTTTACTTACCTTCACTTTCTCTTTTCATTGTTGTTGTTGGCTCCAAGTCTTGTGTCTAGGGGTACATTCTTGCGGCTGAAATTTTGACTTAGTGGGTTCCTGGTAACTGAATAACTGATAAAGATTTGCCTATTGATATGAATATCTTTTATTGTATCCCATTCTTCTATATTACACTGATTTCACAACCTCCACTTTCATAAAACCTTCAAATACATTGTTGTTCATAAGATTAGCAAAATACATGCGTTTCTACCAGAGTTGTGCCCACTACTACTACTACTACTACTACTACTACTACTACTCGCATTCTATGATATTCACAATATTCTAAAGTGTTTGTAAAGCAAAAGAGTTTACAAACTTTCTTGACAACAGTAGAATCTTTACCACATTATATCATAATCTTATAAATGAATCCAGAAATAAATTTAATAATTCGCATCAGATTGTGCAGTTAATAATATGAATTTTAAGTATGCCAAAAATTTCATAATTTCAAGTATTTCTAAAAGAATAATTTTAACTGTACGTACAGAGTACTAACGAATTGATTTCTTTTTACCTATTTTAGCCTGAAATCAAATACGTTGTATACAAAATCATATGAATTCTTTGAGGGAAACAGCCGAGAATGTTCACCTATACAAGAATCAATATTATAAATGGTATCTTTTTTTTTTTTTTTTTTTTTTTTTTTTTTTTTTTTTTTTTTTTTTTTTTTTTTTTTTTTTTAAGTAATGTTAGAGGAGGGTGTCGCATTACAATATCCTACAATGTCCCCCTCACAAAATTTGGAAACAGGGTGCTTACAATATTTTGTGACAGACTGTAAGGTTTGCCAAATGGTGTACAGAATGATGCCCATGATAGCAGATAAATGTATAGGAATATTTTATACATATTACAGAAAACAGAAGTAAAAATCTACTATACTAGCCACAATCTATACATATATCAGGATATGGTATTCAAATTTTCAGATCTGTGAAACATTCCAATACAAAACAAATAATAAAAGGTCAAAACTACAACATTACACCACTAAACTATAGGAATAATTACAGAGACAAAGTGAATTACTAGAATTCAAGTTTTAAATTAACATCCATACAATCAAACCTTCAAAATCTTCAAAAGAGAAGACAGAAATTTCAGAGCCTAAGTGTATGACGACTGAGCCAACTCGAAAAACTCACAACTGGTACAGACTAGAAGAATATACTCAACCATGAGTAGGAATCAATCAGCCACACAAACCGGAGCATTCAAGGATATATTGACTCATGAAAGAACAAAATAATGGAAAAATATTAGGGCCTAAGTTTACGATGTGGGGTGCGGCCCATGAATCCAAACCACACTGGGCACAAACCAGCAAAAAATGTTTCGATGCAACAAAGTGAATAGAGTTCATAATCATATCAATAAGTTCAATAACATGCAAAGAGTAAGTGTAAGAAGCATCTAGCCTCAATCAGTGGTTGACGCCCTCCTTGAGCGCGCGCACACACACACACACACACACACACACACACACACACACACACAGTCACGATGACCAGGAGTATCCAAAACAGAGCTAAGCATGAGTCTGTCCACAACTCAAGATCCAATCAGACACAGTATTGCAATACTCAAGATAGATTCAAGTAAACATAGTCATAGATAGCTTTGAATGATGGCACAGCTTGAGAACCAAAATCTGAGTATGAAAACAGACATGTATACATCTAGTTATATTGTCCATACTAGTAAATGTCTTCCACACTATTTGCTAACTGTCCATACACTTTAACCTACGTACATAATGATCTAGAAGATTCACTTACAAATGATAAAAAAAGATGCATACTGATTTAAAGTTACATAATTTATTGTAAAAAAAAAAAAAAAAAAAAAAAAAAAAAAAAAAAAAAGACCATGCATTTTTGCTGAATAACACTGTCTTTAGCAGTCTTGGCTAACAATTCACAAATATCAGCCACAACACAGATCCAATCGAAAGATGCTCGAGTATGTTACACAGCTCCCACGATCTTTTACAAGTCGACTGGTCCAGCAGGGTACAGCCGTACAGCAGCGTGGGGAGTGGATCTGCCCACATCTCTCGACGTCCTCCTCAGAGTTCTCATCACACGCTCCAACAGATGGGTAACTTGCTGTCTAGCTATCACATCAAATCCTGAAATATTGTTTTGTGTTCTGAATATGCTGTTCAATATCTTTTCACATCACGCGAGATATGTTCTCCTTAGTAGCTTTTCAAAATCAATTATCTGAGATTTATGTCGTATGAAACATTAATAAACAGAGTTATATGCAATTTTAAAAAATGGACTATCAAGTTTTTACGCGCAGATATACTAAGATAAGATACTGTTCCAAATTTTTGCAGTACAAATTATGAGTATTGTCTCATTTCAAAATTGCAGAAAGATCTTCTCATGTAGTCCCATGGCATATCTGTACTAAATTCTAAAGCACGAATCCATTACAGAACACAACTATATAGTGTGTCAATAGATAAGACACAACTTTAAAAATCACAACATCTTGCATATTAAATTCATGACAATAAAAAAAGGGCAAACAAACAAAAATTAGATACTTATGGATCATGTCTATATGCTTTCAGTTCGGTAATAATTGTGTAATCCAAACAACTTCTTAGATTTAGGATACACAAGCCTGTATGCATTAGGATATTTATTTTCATGAATCTCGAATGGTCCAATTAAAATATCGAAAAATTTCTTTATCTCAGATGTCAACACTTTAGATTTCTCTTTGGCTTCACCAACACAAGATCTCCTGTGTCAAACTTAGAAAGTCTACCTTTACCATCATGTCTCTGCTTTCTCCTATCCCCCTGTTTTTTCATCATCTCCCTAACACAGTCTTCTCTCTGTTGTAATGACAGAATTTTACATGATGGAAACTAAGCATTTTCAGAAATAACGTTAGCTAGTCTGCGATTAAACTTGATTTCAAATGGTGAAAAACCTATCGAAGAATGTTGTAAGCTGTTCATAATATCCTCAAAATCATTGACGCAATCTATTCAATTGGTATGATTCTTACTACAATATGTTCCAGTCAGTCTTCCAATCTCTTTCATATATCTTTCTGCAGGATGGCTCGAAGGATGGTACACCATTGTTAGAATATGCCTTATTTTTGTATGATCAACAAAATCTTCCTGAGCTTTTGATGAAAACTGAGAACTGTTATCAGGTAAAATTGTATTAGGAATACCTACCTGATGAAAATGTGTGTTTTAAAACTTGAAGATGATTTGCTTACTGCTAGATTTCTTGAGAGGAAACAGCTTTATGAACTTTGAAAATACATCAACCACCACAAAAACATAACAAAATCCATTCCTAGACTTAGGTAAAGGTCCCTAAACATCCACAGACACGAGGTCAAGGTTACCACTAGGCAGTATGTTTTGAATTTGGCCTTTACTTGTTTTGTTACTTATCTTCAGTCTTTGACATCTGTCACAGCTGGCAGTCTTCTTCTTGTCCCTCCTTCCTATGTTATAAAAATGATGTTCTCCTGAATCTTTTGTGTGCATTTGGTTGATCCACAATGATCAAAACTTCCATGTGTGTAAGTAATTAAAGTATCAGTACATTGTTCTAGCCAACATAGTTTCCAATCCTCTGAGTCAGTCTTATGTCACGTGAATAAAATACTTTTGTTTACCTTATTATACTGTTCTGTCTTTTCTCCTCCTTTCTTACCCAGTGTGCTCTTACATACTACATTCACAGCAAACAAAACACAATTACATAGTCTTATAAATCTACAAACATAGTGAATATTTTCTTCTAGATTAGGTACCAATATGCATCCATGTTCATATATCTTGCCCTCTATACTAAACATTAAAAGTACCTGAGATTTTACCAATTTGATTTTGTTAAGTCTACATCTACATGGTTACTCTGCAATTCACACTTAAGTTTTTGTACTTTCAACGTTGCAGCACAGTCAGCAATCGTGATAATCTAATATATAAGAAATTATCAGCCTCGATTGCGGTAATGAAAACAACCTTTACCCAGGTTTCAGCCCAAATAATTGAGCCTTCTTCAGCAGATGTACCTGAATCTATAATTTGTCTAAGAAAGCATGGCCTGGAAATACAACTAAAACAGCCTGAATAGGCGTAGTCACATTTTAGAAATGTGGTACATAAGTACTAAGTCAACACCAAGACTTGACTTAAGCTCTGGCGTGCGCCTCGTCTCAAGGACGCCATGCAGTGGGCCTCGGGAGCTCACGTGAAACTAAGTAGGACTAGATAATACACTGCAAATCAACATGACGGGGAACATTGCGCATGTCTGAGACCATGACTGTCAAAAGATAAAAGACCAACACAGTTATATCTCAAAACAAATAACTTACAGAAAGGTTGAAAATCTTAAACATAAAGCCTCTGCACCAGGTTATGACTAAAATGTAACAAACTATGCGAGGATTTATATAAGGTCGAACATGCTACCCCGACTTACACTATTAGAGAATATATCAGCCCTTTTCACAACGAACGCACCCTTCCTTTTTAGAGCATCAGTCAATGTCATTTTGTCAAATGGCCTGTCAAGGTGTGCAAATTTCTTAAGCTGATTCTTACGAAACTCTTTCAGTGTTCCGTCCCTATTCCTATAATTAGGACCATTCAAAAACACACTTTTAATTCTCCCCTGTTCAGCTTCTGAGCAACAATATTTAAAAAACTTTTTCCAGAACTTTGGTATGTTTTCCACTGACTTAAATTTAGATTTATCCGCAACAGAGCTTTGCAATACCATTATTTGAATACAGATTGTTGTGAATGCAATTTTCCTAAACTATTGAAATTATTTTATCTAAAACATTTACATAAGTTAGCATACTGTTTTCAACATTTAAAATTTTTTAATTTAAATTACTAAATTTCTGTTCCATTGTTTCCTTTACAGCCTCCTGTTGAACTCTAATGTCATTAACATTCTTCTCCTGTTGTGAAGATTGTGCATCTAACTCGTTTTCCAAAACAATAAATTTATTTTCTAAGACATCAAGGTTTTCATCCACACTTTTTAATCCATCTGACAACACATTTTTTAGCTCCAAAACTTGATTACCAAGTTGGTCTATTTGGTATTGTATCCTGTCCATTTTATCATTGTTTTCAGTCCGTATTTCCATTAACTGATCTTTGACCGCATTAAATTTGCTATTGTTATCTGTTTTTGTTTCTGTTAACTGATCATTAACTGCACTCGGTTTTGCCAAAATCAACTGCATAATATTGGTTTTCACTGTTTCTTTGCAGTCTATACTTTCACTTGGTTCAAACCTGACTAGACTGGGTCCTACAGCTTTCACGTCTATATCACTACCCTCATCTTTATTCTTTTTTCTAGCAACCAGACGTGTCCACTTAATTCATCCGGTCTGTCATTGTTGATATTATCTCATCACTGTTGATCCAACTTCGTAGTGCTACATAAAAATTGCAAATACAAATAATTGTCCTTTCTTCCTCTGCAACAGATAAAACTTCATTATCCGTCAACAGATCACAGCTGGCCCCCAGGGGGTCCACAACTCTTTTGTGGATAGGCGCGTAGCGAGCACGGGACCCCGAGCTAATGTGATCTTCCTTCCTTTCCAGGCTGCATACCTTCCCTTTCCGCATCCTTCCCCATCCCCCATCTTGCCCCCCCCCCCCCCTCTCACCTCTGGCTCTTTCCTTCCCTTTCTCCCTCTCTGGGAGTATGATTTGTGCCTACGTCCGGAGACGGACACTCGAAACAGTAACAAATTCTTTGCTTTCTCCGCTTGCAAGTCTTCGTCCTTCTTCTGTCCTTTTCTTTTCCTTACCTCTTCTCTTTGCCCTTTTCTCCGCTGCGGCATTTGAGACCCCTCTTCTTTCCTTTCCCTTTCTCTTTTTTCCTCCCTGTGCGTGTCTGAAGGCCGACCCACGCATTTCTATGCGTAGCCTGTGACAGGGTAACGCGTAATTCCCCACCCCAGGTAGACAGGTAGGACACGTACGTACCCCCTGGTAACGGCCAGGCCCAGGGAGGGGTGATTACCCGAGCTGATACCTTCCGAAAGTGCCGATTGGTCCCTCCGTCCGTTTGTCGGGAGGTGTGACCTGAGGTGTGAACAATCACCTAAGGCGGGAGTGCCCTCAGAGAGGGCCCCTACAAGGGAGGAGCGCACCATCGGAGACGCCGGTAGTCATGGGGGATTCTTCCGCAATGGTTTCCTCACCTTCCACTATGTCCGCTCAAAAGCGTAAGTTCACTGAGTCTCAGCCACAGACAGTTCTTCCATCGTTGCCACAGTTCCTTGTTGTTTCTCGGTCTGACGAAGGTCATGACTTCTCCACGGTCAACCCTTTCATTATTCAGAAAGGTGTCGACGCAATTGCAGGTCCTGTAAAGTCTTGTTCCAGATTACGGAATGGCATCTTGTTGTTAGAAACAGTCAGTGCCCTCCAGGCACAAAAATTGCTGCGTACTTCACTGCTCCACACCTTCCCTGTCCAGGTTGAAGGGCACCACACTTTAAATTCCTCGCATGGAGTTGTTTATACACACTCCCTCGATGGATTGTCTGACGAAGAAATTCAGCACTACCTGTCTGACCTGGGCGTAACGGCTGTACATAGAGTTATGAAAAGGGTTGACACGAACATCATTCCAACCCGCACTGTCTTCTTGACATTTGACAAAGTTCAAATCCCATCGAAAATCAAAGCAGGCTATGAGATAATTTCCGTTCGCCCTTATGTCCCAAACCCTACGCGTTGCTATCGGTGTCAGCGGTTCAATCACACCAGCCAGTCCTGTTCCAATCCGGCCAAATGTGTTATGAGTGGCAAGGATGCCCATGAGGGTGCTTGTCCACCTCCATCCCCTCGCTGGATCAACTGTATGGGTGACCACGCTGCTTCCTCTCAAGATTGCCCCATTTGTAAAGACGAGAAGCTCATCCAGGAAATCAGAGTGAAGGAAAAGGTGTCGACCTTTGCTGCTCGAAAATTATTCGCCAGTCGACAGCCCGCCGTGCCTCAGACAGGAAAATACAGCACTGTCCTTGCTTCTCCTCGGCCAACAAAGGAGGCGGCCACGCAGACTTGCGACCTCACCTTTAGTGCCACGGTCGTCAGATCGGCCAGCCCAAAGATCGCCCGTTCAACCTCACCACTTTCGCCTGCCCACTCCATGGCTCAGCCTTCATCGGGTTCTGCTAAAACTCGAGCCCAAAAGTCCGACACTAAGACTTCGAAAAAAGAGCATACTCGTGAAGATTTTTTACGTACCCCAACTTCCCAACCATCGGTTCCTCCTCCATCTAAACATCATATTTCCAAGAAGGCTAATAAGAAGCCCAGTTCATCTCCTTCTCCACCAAGGCGTGTCCCATCTACAGCACCACCTGGCAGAAATCACCCTCGGCCGTCTTCTGTGTTGCTGAGGCGCACTGCTGGCGGCCGATCAACCGGCCGATCGCTGGTGGCAGGAGCCGCTCCTGAACAACCTATGGATCAGGATCTTCTGCCTTCGGCTGAATGCCATTCCATGCTGTCAGTCGCAAGCTCTGAGCAGTCGTTGAGTTGACGGCAACCTTGGTCACATTCCTCCATTTTCTGTTTACCCTATGTCCATTATCCACTGGAATATCTGCGGCATTCGAGCCAATCGGGATGAATTGTCGATCCTCTTACGATCCTACTCGCCGGTCATCTTCTGTCTTCAGGAAACAAAGCTGCATCCCCATGATAGCTTTGTTCTCCCCCATTTTCAGTCCGTCCGATTTGATCTCCCCTCTGTTGAAGGCACTCCAGCCCATGGTGGACTCATGATTCTTCTCCATGATACTCTCCATTATCACCCAATCCCCTTAACCACCTCCTTCCAAGCTGTAGCTGTCCATCTTTCCCTTTCTGGATATACCTTTTCTCTTTGTACTGTATACATTCCATCGTCCACACCAATGGCACAAGCTGATCTCCTTCATCTTCTTGGTCAGCTTCCAACCCCCTATTTGCTGGTTGGGGACTTCAATGCCCACCACCCGCTTTGGGGATCTCCACATCCTTGTCCATGTGGCTCACTATTGCTAGACGTCTTCCACCAAGCGGATCTAGTTTGCCTCAACACTGGGGTCCCTACATTTTTGTCTGCCTCCATGACAAATTTCTCTCATTTGGACCTTTCGGTCGGTACTGTTCCGCTAGCTCGGCACTTCGAATGGTTCGCCCTTAATGATACACACTCGAGTGACCACTTTCCATGTGTCCTTAGACTGCAGCCTCAACTGCCATATATGCGCCCGCGACGCTGGAAGTTTGCCCAAGCCGATTGGACACTTTTTTCGTCTCTAGCGACATTCGATGACCGTCACTTTCCTAGTGTCGACGATGAGGTCACACATCTTACCGACATTATTCTTACAGCTGCGGAACGTTCAATACCACGCACCTCCGAATTGCCCCGGCGCCCCCCCCAGTTCCTTGGTGGAATGAGGCATGCCGTGACGCAATACGTGAGCGGCGACGTGCTCTTCGCGTTTTCCGCCACCATCCTACTTTGGCCAACTGTATCCGCTATAAGCAGTTCGTGTGCGATGCCGTCTCGTCATCCGCAATAGCAAGAAGGCGAGCTGGAAATTCTTTACTAGCTCATTTAACAACTTCACTCCCTCCTCGGAAGTTTGGAGTCGAATTCGACGGTTATCTGGCGCGCCTAGTTTCTCCCCGGTCTCTGGGCTCACTGTTGCGCGTGATACGTTAGTGGACCCCGTCGCAATTTCCAACTCGTTGGGTAAACACTTTGCTGAGATTTCGAGCTCTTCAAATTACCCGCCAGCGTTTCTCCCGAAGAAATGTGCAGCGAAAGTGCAACCTCTTGCTTTCTTCTCTCAAAATCGCGAAAGCTATAATACTGTTTTCTCCATGCGGAAACTCCAACATGCACTCTCTTCTTCTCACTCCTCCGCCCCAGGACCGGATGGTATCCACATCCAAATGTTGCTGCATTTATCAACCCATAGTCTGCGTTACCTCCTTCACATTTATAATCGAATTTGGACCGACAGTACTTTTCCCAGGCGATGGCGGGAAGCTATCGTCGTTCCTGTTCCGAAACCTGGAAAGGACAAACATCTCCCCCCATTTCTCTCACGAGTAGTGTGTGTAAGGTTTTGGAGCGTATGGTGAATTGCCGTTTAGCTTGGTGGCTGGAGTCCCGCAGTCTTTTTAACACCTGCCCAATACAGTTTCTGAAAGCATCGTTCTGCAGTTGACCATCTTGTTTCTCTCTCCACTTATATCATGAACAATTTTCTCCGGAAACGCCAAACAGTAGCAATATTTTTTGATCTGAAGAGAGCATACGATACCTGTTGGAGGACAGGCATCCTCCGCACACTGTTCTCTTGGGGCTTTCGAGGTCGGCTGCCACTATTTCTTCGCGAATTTATGGCAGAGCGCACATTTAAAGTGCGGGTGAACACTATTCTCTCCCGTACTTTCTCCCAAGAAAACAGGGTACCCCAGGGCTCCGTGCTAAGTGTTGTACTGTATGCCATTGCCATAAATCCAATTATGGACTGTCTCCTTCCCGATGTCTCAGGCTCCCTCTTTGTGGACGATTTTGCGATCTACTACAGCTCTCAACGGACCAGCCTTCTTGAAGGACGTCTTCAAGGCTGTCTCGATCGCCTCCACTCTTGGAGCATCGAAACAGGCTTCCGCTTTTCTCCCAGTAAGACTGTTTGTGTTAATTTTTGGCGTCGTACGGAGTTTCTTCCACCCTCCTTACATCTAGGACCTGTCAACCTTCCGTTTTCGGACATCGCTTAATTCTTGGATCTTATGTTTGACAGAAAACTGTGCTGGTCCTCCCACGTTTCCTATCTTTCGGCTCGCTGTCTGCGATCCCTCAACACCCTCCGTGTCCTGAATGGTACCTCCTGGGGAGCGGACCGAGTGGTCCTTTTCCACCTCTACGCGCCTTAGTGCGCTCGAAATTGGACTATGGAAGCATAGTTTACTCCTCTGCTCGGCCGTCTATTCTTCGTCGTCTCGACTCTATCCACCACCGTGGATTACGTTTAGTATCTGGAGCTTTTTACACCAGCCCTGTGGAAAGCCTTTATGCTGAGACTGCTGAACCTCCGCTGTCCAATCGGCGAGCAGTCCTTCTGAGTCGTTATGCTAGCCATCTGTCTTCCATGCCTGCTAATCCAGCTCCATTCTCTTTCCTTTCGCTTTCCTAAAACCTTCTTGACAACTTGGGGTACAGCACTGCCTTGGCTCCGTCCCCGGATCTGCCTGCTCCGTGACCTTTGTCAATTTCCCAAGGATGGTACCCCTTCACTTGTTTATCGTCGAGCATTTGCTGCTCTATGTGCACAAATGAAGGAAGCCACATTTATTTACACTGATGGCTCGAAAACATCGTTAGGTGTAGAGAGTGCCTATATTGTTGGCGACACCCCAAATCAATTTCGGCTTCCCGACCAGTGTTCGGTTTATACTGCAGAGCTTTACGCTGTTCTCCAGGCTGTCCACTACATCCGCCGCCATTAGCGGATACAGTATGTTATCTGCTCAGATTCTCTCAGTTCTCTCCTCAGTCTCCAAGCTCTTTACCCTGTCCACCCTCTGGTCCACCAGATTCAGGACTGTCTGCGCTTGCTCCACCTGGGGGCATCGTGGTGGCGTTCCTCTGGCTCCCGGGACACGTTGGTATCTGTGGAAATGAGGCAGCCGATATAGCGGCCAAGGCTGCAGTCTCTCTTCTTCAGCCAGCTATTCAATCGATTCCCTTCACCGATCTACGGAGCGTTTTATGTCGTCGAGTTGTTCTTTTATGGCACGCACATTGGTCGACACTTCCCCATAATAAATTGCGGGACGTGAAAGCTCTTCCTTGTGCTTGGACCTCTTCCTCCCGAACGCATCGTCGGGAGGAGGTAATTTTAACTAGACTCCGGATAGGGCACTGTCTTTTTAGCCATCGACATCTTTTAAGCGGCGATCTTCCCGCACTCTGTCCCCACTGCTCTCAGCTGTGGACGGTAAGAGACCTTTTAATTGAGTGCCCCTATTTTACTCCGTTACGCGCCCGTCTACAGCTGTCGCCTGATATATCATCAATTTTAGCAGATGACACGCGCTCTCGGCCGATCGCGTTCTCGAGTTTATTAGTGCCAGTGAAATGACGTCAGTCATTTGATGCTTTTTTTGGGGACCACCAACCCCTTTCTGTAGTGGATTTTTAAGCCTTCCTTCTGCTTTTAGTTTCTCCACTTTTTGAGTTCGTTCCCATTTTTGCTGGTTTCCATTTTCGGTTTTTATTATTTCCTAAGTCACGGACCGGGCACTAATGACCATAGCAGTTTTGCGCCCCAAAAAAAAAATAAAAAATCACAGCTGACACCCACACTTGTAATCTTACCCTCCCACATATCTCACTTAAAATTCTCTGTCTATAAAAGTTTCGAAAGCTTAAAGAGGCGTAAGAGATACAAAAGAAGAATTTGTTTGTTGTCTTCATTTTCTCTTGTTGTTGTTGTTGTTGTTGACTCCAAGTCTTGTGTCTAGGGGGTACATTCTTGCGGCTGAAATTTTTGCTTAGTGGGTTCCTGATACCTGAATAACTGATGAAGATTTGCCTGTTGATATGAATATCTTTTATTGTATCCCATTCTTCTATATCACACTGACTTCACAAGCTCCACTTTCATAAAACCTTCAATTACATTGTTGTTCACAAGATTAGCAAAACACTTGTGTTTCCATCAGAGGTGTGCCCACTACTTACAAACTTTCTTGACAACAGTAGAATCTTTACCACGTTATATCATTCATTATCTTACAAATGAACCCAGAAATAAATTTAATAATTCGCATGAGATTGTGCAATTAATAATATGAATTTTAAGTATCCAGAAATTTCAAAATTTCAAGTATTTCTAAAAGAATAATTTTAACTGTACATACAGAATACTAATGAATTGATTTCTTTTTACATATTTTAGCATGAAATCAAATACATTGTATACAAAATCATATGAATTCTTTGAGGGAAACAGCCAAGAATGTTCACCTATACAAGAATCAATAGTAAAAATTCTATCGGTTATTTCTATAAAAAAAGGTAATGTTAGAGGATGGTGTCCCATTACAGTACCTAACTTAGGAAAGCATGGCATAGAGTGTTTTTCCTTAGTCCTCAACCATTGTCACATTTCTCCTTGTGGAGTCCACAGCACCTGCAGAGCTCAATCATCACTTTCTGCATTGTGGCTGCATTTTTCTTTCTCATATCTGCACATAAATTCCAACAAACCCAGTCATGTAGATGCTCATGAACTATTACTAATTCAAGTGACTTTTTTCACGTGCACATCTTTCATCGATCTAGTAAATGGAAAGTGAGATGTGTTGCTATGCTTTGTAGCATCTGTGAGTGAATCATTGTCAGCATTCAACAGTTCTAAAGTGCTCATATCAGTTTCGTACATGGCAGCTCACTTCAACTGGATTCCTAGCATTATCGAGAAAGCGGAGACTTCAAAGTATGCTTCTCCAAGAGGCTTTGGGAATAATGGAAGATGCAGTTCAGAATGTGACTGTTGTACCAGATCAAGTGGGTGATGGTGTTTCCAGTAAACTGCAACCTGTGCTAAATAAGAACCCGGGATACTCAAGTTGTGTTATTTTGTCTCTCTTATTTTATGGTGAAATCGTAGAACTCTCTTAGAATATTATTCCTAGCACAGGCCCTTTGTGTAAATACGCACCATGCACCTCTGACTTCTTGTGAAAATAAGTGATTTCTCCCTGTTTAGTGTTCACTAATTCCAGCGTGACTTAAATTATTGATCAGGAGACATTTGTACTTCCAGCACTTTGTGGCAGAAGTGAAGTGATTAAGTATTAAGATAGATCTTTGGCTAACCTACCTGCGAACTTTTATTTTCTAGCAAAAAAAAAAAAAAAAATTTACATTTTACATATAATTGCTCCATTACATATCTGACCAATTTTGATGTTACATAAAATTTGGGGACTAGTGATCAGTCTAATCAAAGTGAATCAGAATACTACCTAAAGATCAAGTAAGAACCTAATTGAAGTTGTATGTTATCAGCTAACCATATGTTTTCATTGCAGAAACTATAATTTGAAACCCATAAAATTCAAATATTTATATTAATGTTGCACCACATTGTGCTACATGTTAATTATAGGAGCCCATTAATAATGCTGATCTATTCCAGTGACTTTATAATATTGTCTGAATCTGGAAAGCTTGGAGTGCCCAGTAAAATCGGAAGGTTTGAATGAATGGAATGGGAAGCCAGCTCACTGAAAAAGTTATTTGTAGTTTGACAGGTCACACATTGTGCAGTTGTTTCAGTTACATTTGCAGATGCATAAAGATCATCAGAAGACTAAATAAAGAGAAAAATCAGTTTCATATAAATTATTTAATAACTACCTCTTACAGTTCTAGGCAGTAGTGTTACATACCACTACCTCACCCTGAGCCTGGGCACATCATATTATTGAGTTAAAAATCTGTGTGGGAACTCTCTTTTAGTGTTCCGTAGTCTTATTAAGTATAATATATGGTCACTGAAAAAAGTGAAGCAGCTAGAAGAGGAGAAGTAAACAAAATGAAACTTCATGGATTGAGAGGGTATGTTATGTTTTTTCAGTGATTACAAAATTGATTAAAATTTACAAAGAACTTGGCAGTATCAGCCCATTGATCAGTATGATGTTGCACACCTTCTGACTGGGATATATGCACTTATAGTTTGGGAAGGGTGTTGTAAAGCCATTGTATCCTCTCTTGAGGTAAGCTGGCCTGCAGCTTTTGTAACTGGACCTTGATATCCTTGATAATGGCATCAGGACAGATTTGACATCTGAGCTGGTCCCACAGGTTCTATCGGACACAAATCTAGGTTTCTTTCTGGCCCCACAGGTTCTATCGGACACAAATCTAGGTTTCTTTCTGGCCATGGGAGTATGTCAGCATAACACAGATAGTTCATAAAGACATGTGCCATGTGCAGATATAAGCATTGTTTTGTTGAAAAAGGCACCACAGTACTGTTGCATGAGAGGCTACATATGAGGACAGAAAATGTCAGTGGTGTACAATTGTGCTGTCAGAGTTCCCTCAGTCACTACCATCTGTGACCTGAAGTCATACCCAATGGCTGCCCACACTATGATCCCAGGAGTAACACTGCTGTGCCTCAAAATATTGGAAGAATGGAACCTCCCCAAGGTCACCACCACCATACTCGTTGACAATGGTTGTCCATGGTAGTGGAGAGCCATGATTCATCTCTGAACACAGTCATTTATCGGCAGTCAATGGTTCTTAGTCACCGCACCATTCCAGATCCAATTGTTTGTTTTGTAGCATTAATTGCAGCGTAAGCAAGGGATGGTTGGTTATCTAGTTAGTTACTTAGTTACTTTGTTCCACTGATCATTTTGCACGGTAAATCGTCATGATGTGGAATGAGTCATTTTGCATTCATATTGCAAATTAATTTGTACATCTATTTGTACTCTAAACATTACCATGTAATATTCCTCTCCCCCAAAAGGAAAACATGATGTTCAGATTAAGTTCGCAATTCCTACCCACTACCTTCTACGTATTACAAACATAGCAATTCTTCTACCGAATAGAGGGAGTTGTCAAGAAGAAACTTTTTCAGTTATTTTCAAATTTTTCCTTGCTGCCTGTTAGATATTTTACATCACTATGTAAGTGGTAAAAAAGTTTTGTTGCAACTTTGTGCACCCCTTTCCGTGCTAAAGACAACCTTAATGTTGAGTAATGAATGTCATTTTTTCTTCTAGTATTGTAATTATGTACCTCATTGTTCCTTTTGAACTGTAGTGGATTATTTACAACAAACTTAATGAGGGAATAAATATACTGTGAAGCAGTAGTCAGAATGCCCAACTCCTTGAAAAGATGTCTACAAGATGATCGCAGGAGAGCTCCACATATTATTCTTATAGCACATTTTTGGGAGTGAAGACCTTCTTTCTTAAAGATGAGTTACCGCAGAACATTATTCCACATGACATTACTGAATGAAAATAAACAAAGTATGTCAACTTACTGATTTCTCTCTCTCCAAAATTTGCTATGATTCTAAGTGCAAATGTGGCTGAACTAAGTTGTTTTAGGAGTTTCAAATGTGTTTTTTCCAATTAAAATTCTCGTCAGTATGGACACCTAAGAACTCCAAGAGGTGCAGAACTAATATAATGTGTCTTTGTGAATTTCAGGGTGAGACCATTTGCAGAAAACCTTTCGATGATGCTTCTGAGAACTTTTGTTCACCATTTCTGACATTTTTGTCTGTATACGAAACAAAAGAAAAATTCGGAGTAGGTATTAAAGTCCATAGAGAAGAAATAAAAATGTTGAAGTTCGCCAATGACATTGTAATTCCGTCAGAGACAGCAAAGGACTTGTAAGAGCAGTTGAACGGAATGGACAGTGTCTTGAAAGAAGGGTATAAGATGAACATCAACAAAAGCAAAACGAGGATAATGGAATGTAGTCGAATTAAGTCGGGTGATGCTGAGGGAATTAGATTAGGAAATGAGACACTTAAAGCAGTAAAGGTGTTTTGCTATTTGGGGAGCAAAATAACTGATGATGATCGAAGTAGAGAGGATATAAAATGTAAACTGGCAATGGCAAGGAAAGCGTTCCTGAAGAAGAGAAATTTGTTAGCATAGAGTTAAGATTTAAATGTCAGGAAGTCATTTCTGAAAGTATTTGTATGGAGTGTAGCCATGTATGGACGTGAAACATGGACGATAAATAGTTTAGACAAAAAGAGAATAGAAGCCTTCGAATTGGGGTGCTACAGAAGAATGCTGAAGATCACATAACTAATGAGAAAGTATTGAATAGGATTGGGGAGAAGAGAAGTTTGTGGCACAACTTGACTAGAAGAAGGGATCGGTTGGTAGGACATGTTCTGAGGCATCAAGGGATCACCAATTTAGTATTGGAGGGCAGCGTGGAAG
Organism: Schistocerca serialis cubense; assembly: GCF_023864345.2. NCBI lineage: Eukaryota > Metazoa > Arthropoda > Insecta > Orthoptera > Acrididae > Schistocerca > Schistocerca serialis. The sequence continues at coordinate 527,502,613 of NC_064643.1, forward strand.
GTAAAAATCGTAGAAGGAGACCAAGAGATGAATACACTAAGCAGATTCAGAAGGATGTAGGTTGCAGTAAGTACTGGGAGGTGAAGAAGCTTGCACAGGATAGAGTAGCATGGAGAGCTGCATCAAACCAGTCTCAGGACTGAAGACGACAACAACAACTTCAATACTGGGAGTGATTACAGTGCTGGTGTCATCTGCAAAAAGAACTAATTCTGCTTGTTGTACATTAGACGGTAGATCATTTACATATATGAGAATCAGTAGTGGACCTAAGATTGAGCCTTGGGAACCCCATATGTGATGTTTTTCCCAAGTCAGAATTATGTCCCTGGATTCCGTTGGTTGAATTACTACTAAGTACAACTTTCTGCATTCTTTTGGTTAGATATGACATGATCCATTGGTTGGCCATACCATCATTCCTATAAAACTTCAATTTATCTAGGAGTATACTAGGCTTCACACAATCAAATGCCTTCGATAGGTCACAGAAAATACCTGCTGATGCTATTTTGTTATTTAATGCTTGTAATATCTGGTGTGTGAACATGTAAATGGCATTATCAGTAGAGCAACCCTTCTGAAACCCAAACTGTGATTTGCTGGGGATATTATTGTTGCCAAGGTGAGATACTATTGTAGAATACATCACCTTCTCAAAAATTTTGAAAAATGATGTCAGCAATGAAGTAGGTCGGTAGTTACTGACGTCTCTCTTATCACCTTTCTTACAGAGGGGTTTAACAGTGGCATATTTTAGTCTCTCTCGAAAAATGCCTTGAGTTAGTGATGCATTACGACAATACCGGACTTATTATATGGGAATAAATCTTTAGTACTCTATTGGAAACAACACCAAAACTAGAAGAGCTTTTATTCTTGAGAGAATGTATGACCCTACTAATTTCAGAAGTTGAAGTTGGTGGTACATTCATATGATATGATTTTATGAGAGTTACTTCTTTGACATATTGCTGTGATCTTTCTCTGGAATTGTTGGTCCCTTTGCTTTCTCCTATGTTTAGGAAAGGATTATTAAATACATTTGCTACCTATGACTTCTCATTTATAACCCTTCTATTCAATTCAATAGTAATGTTATCCTCTTCTGTGGTTGGTTGTCCTGTCTCTTGCTTCACTTTATTCCATATTGTCCTAACTCTGTTGTCAGGCATACTGATTTCTGACATTATATGCGTGTTTCTTGATTTTTTTAGTAACCTTTGTTAGTAATTTTGAGTAATTCCGTAGTCTGGCTGCTGCCAGTCCGCAACCAACCTCGTGGGATGACACACAATGTTGCGGAGGCCATCGCTTGGTATCTGATGGCCGTCACAGGTGTGAAGGGGTTACATTGTGTCTAGTGCACAATACAGTGATCCTCCCTTGGGGCAGTCAGACGTAGTTGATAGGAACAGTGATGACGCATTATCCAGCTCTCCTGTTCCCATGCAGTCTGACATTAGCTGCTGTCATCCGAATGCCACACATACCTGAATTTGGATATTGCACTATTTGACCAACCAGCCACATGCAGATCTACAATAAGGTTCTTTTCATTGCACATCATCTCTTCTTCAAACTAACCTCGAGCACATCAACTCTTTCTCAAAATATTATTCTCAACGCTATTGTAATAAATTGAAAGGTTTCTTGCTCATATTCTTTTCCTTCTTCCAACTCTAATTTCAGATACATACGGCATATGTACTGAATATTGCATGAAACTTGCTTACCACTTTCAGAACTGAATTTTCTAGTGGAAGGAAAATTTTTATTTATATGGTAATGTTCTTAAGTGATTTTTTAAACAGTTTTAGATGCAAGATTTATACAAAAATATGTTCTCATTTTCAAAATATACGTTATACCCTTGGTTTCATTTTATGGACTAAAATAATTAATTGCAAAATATTCTGTATCATAATAAGTAACAAAATAATCATTCAATAACTGATGTAGAAAATAACAATAACAATATTCAGTTATACTGTGGAATATAGCAAATCAACTATATTCGTGTATTCTGGTGGTCACTAGCTGCTGCGCACTGCCATGAGGTGCTACATTGACTTGCTGATATTTTCATAGTGATGCCAAGCAGTTGGCAAGACTTGTACATGATGAAAAGGTAGAACATTCACAAATGTGTATCCCAGGTTTCCACTGGAAAAAAGATACTTCTGTTGCAATTACGACACAAAGTCAGTGTACACAATTGTAGCCAAAGGATCTGAAAGGATTAACTTAGATGAAAGGATATGCTGACAGCTCACCAAGCTTGTCCATATAAACCAAAAAGGACAGCAGAATTAAGATTATTACTGTGTAAAATTGCAGATTGAGTACAAAGAATTTCAGGTACCACACTCACACACAATGATTAAACAAGAAAGGCATAAAGAGAAGTCCAACATTTGAAAAGTTTTCATTGAGTGGATAAATGTGCCTCATTACAGAGAAATTTTTTTAAAATAATGGAACTGAAGAATAGTAGAAAACAGGTAGTGTAGTATAATGTAAAATGTTTTATGGGTTGACAAGATTTTAATGGAAGTCGTTCCGTGGGGAAGCTGAAGGGAGGAGGATAGAGAATTGTGACAAAACTGGGAGTAAGAATTGGGTGGGAGCAATGGAGAGTCATAAATCAGTTGATTAATTTTTCAATGAAATGGATAGAAGAGACAAAGAATTATTGATTCACTGAAGCCCAAAAATCTTATATAGCTTTTTCCACACAAAGATATGGGGCTGACGACAAAACGTTAAATACAGAGCAAAAAGTTTTTCATAAAGATACTGCATTTGTAACAACAAACTATGTTTAGTGTATGCAACAGTAAAGTACTATTTACCTTAACCAGCTAATATATGAAGAAGACGTAAAAATTGTGTGTGCAGGTTGTGCCAAAACAGCAGGAACTATGAGATATAGGAATGCCAGAACACACAGTAGGTGACAGGAGAATACACATATAAAAACTATTACAGTTTCTAACTTTCAGAGCCAGTGGCTGCTCCTTCGGGTAGAAGGGTTGAAGGGGAAGAAAGGGGCCTGGAGGAAAAGGAATGATGAAGTTTAGGAAAATGGGTGGAGTGTGGGAAAGTCACCCAGAACCACAGGTCAGGGGAAACCTAACAGATAGGATAAGAAGGAAAGACTAAACTGCAGTCTTTCTTTCTCAACCCGTCGAGCGAGTCTCCCCTGACCTGGGGCTCTGGGTGACTTTTCCAAACTATACCCCTTTTCATAAACCTCACCAGTCCTTTTCCATCATTCCTCTTCCTTCTGCTTCATCCCTTCTGCCAGGAGGAGGAGCCACTGGCTCAGAAAGCTTGAAAATTGTAGTACCTTTCATAATGTGTTCTCCTGCTGTCACTTGGTTAGTAGGCTTTTATCTAGCCAATCATATTTTCAAAAATTGATTATTTTCATTATAAAACACCGTAGGTATGTTAATATACAAAAATATAAACAGTACATGGTAATACATTCATACATTGATACATATAGATACATGCATATTATTGCTTTGTTTGGTCTGTGCATCTTATAATGAAACTGCTGAACAAGATATAGGTCAGATAGAATACTGGGCTCAGAGCAAGATTAAAAAAATGAAAGGAAATTAAGTGCACTTTCATCCACTGTATGCATAATGTATTTAGGACATGGTTTTCTTAAGGTTTAAATTATGTGAGGGAGAGAAGGAGGTCATGTAGTTAATGCAACTTCATCTCCAGGTACTTGGCAGCAGAATAAAAAAAAATGTTCGATTGACAGTTCCTTTAGTGTTGTTCTAAAGTTATTGCTTTCATACCTGATTGAAAGGATAAGGGATAGTTTGTTGGAAAGTAGGCTAGAAGTCTGACTTTCTTGATTTGTGTGTCATGGTTGTGTTGGCTGTGGCTTCCCCCACCCCCAGAGGGAGGGGGGGAGGGGTGAAAGAGAGAGAGAGAGAGAGAGAGAGAGAGAGAGAGAGAGAGAGAGAGAGAGAGAGAGACGGTTTTTAGAATATAAACACAGGGGACTGGCAACGTGTTAAGGTCTTTGAAAATAGGTTTGGTGTCTTATCATGAGGAGGAAAAGTAAGAACATGCATTTTTAATATAGACTGTCTGACAAAAATAGTGAACCATCCAGATGAAATGGTTTGATGTCAGTGTAACTGTACATCTACAAACCAATAGCAGGTAGGTAAATGACAGTTGTAATTCTCAGTAGGGTGGTCACCAAAGTGCAGTGGTACTGTTGTTCATGTTCAGCGTTATTACTAGGCCTGTTAGAGTATACACAGTTCATCCCACAGAAAAGTGACTGATGTGAAATAAAATACAAGTCATTGGTTGTTTGTAGTGTACATGCCTTTTTTATTCAAAATACTCTCCTTGTGAGTCAGTACACAACTGGAAGCATTGTAAAAATGTTAAAAACAATTCCATGTTTCATCACCCATTACGATGCATGACAAGAAGTCTGGGTCCCCACCGGCAGATTGTTTCATGTATTTGCAGTATTACACTCTGCAATGTTTTTGATTGTCCATGAATGAGTGGTGCACAAAGCAACAACAGTTTTGCTTTCTGCCCAAATTTTCACTCGCAATGCAATGCACAGTTATTTTAGGAATTCCAGTGTGCTCCTCCGTTAAACTGGTATGTGCACAATGATCATTTCGAGGAATTTCAGCCACTTTTTGAACATTTTCTTCATCTCAAACTGTTGCTGATGCTCTTGGACATCAGTTGTCTTCAATGCTCTCTCTGCCATTGCAAAATCTTGCCTACCACTTAAAAACATTTTCACTACTGTAACACATTGTATCATTTCAAAAGTTTCTGTGGCACTATTACCCACTTAAAATAACTTAATGTTCGCATGTTGCTCCGTTGCCTTTTTCATGACCGAGGTTCAAAACATATTGTTACAGTTTTGTTTATTTTGAGCAGTCTCTGATGCCAGCGCTCTTACTTTTAAAACGGCAGGTAGTCGAAACATCACGCTACTTAATTCCTGCATCAGATCACAGATGGCAGTAGTAGTTCCACAAATATAGAATCAGCTACATTTTCTGGGAGATGGACTGTGTATAACGGAATGTGAACACTGTCAAATGTTGAGTGGTCACTATAAAGGACACGGAGATGGAGATGGCATGTACTCACGTGAAACAGCATTGTTAGCACCTGACATTGTTTGAAAGGAGCCTCATTGTGGGTCTCTGTTTCACTGGCTGGTCAAGATTTGTGATATATAGATTTGTGGGGCATTCAGGTGTGACAGTGAACCAATGATGTACTGCATGTGAATGTGAGAACAGGCATACTCATTGTCAGTGTTCCAGTTGACCGCATCTGATCAACACAAGAAAGAATGACTGTATTGCGCACTAAGCTCATTGCAGCCCCTTCACATCTGCACCCACCATCCAAGAATAAATAATGGACTCACTGCAACATTCTATGTCGTCCTGCATCATTAGTCAGATAGCAGCAGCAGCTAGACTAAAGTATTACTGTCCTGTGTGTAAGTTACTTTTAACACTACAGCACAAATGGCTGTACACGGAATGATGCCCTGACCGAGAAGTATGAACTGCTAATGAATGGTATCATACAGTGTTCAGTGGCAAGATCCAGTTCTGCATTACCTCGGTTTACGATCTTCAGCGAGTATGGCAGTGACCTTGGAAGAGGCCCCTTTTTCTAATGTCATGGAGAGGCATAGTGATGCTACTTCTGGTGTCATGATTTAGGGTACCATCGGGTATGACTTTAGGTCACATTCGATAGTGATTAAAGGAACTCTGACTGCACAACAGTATGTCACCAACATCCTGTGTCCTCGTATGTTCCCTCTCATGTGACAGTATTGTGCTGCCATTTTTCGAGACAAGCTCGTCCATCATGGCATGTGTGTCTGTGACCTCTGTGTGTGATGCTGAGGTGCTCCCAAGGCCAAAGAGATCCCCAATAGAACATGTTTACGAACAGCTCAGACATTAACTCTGTCCCAGTGCCAGTATCTAGGATGTCAAATACCAGGTACAACAGTTGTTAGTCAGCTTGCCACAGGAGAGGATGCAACAGCTTTATGACACTCTTGCCAGCCAAATCAGTGCATGCATGCAGGCCAAATGTTTTCTTAATGCATTACATTTGTAGTTTAGCTATTGTTTGTAATTACAGTCTTTACATGAGAATTCTTATTTTCTGTAGGGCTCCAAAATCAGTGGAAGTATATCGCGCATTGGTTCGTGCAAAACAAGCAATTACAGATTACAGGGGTCCACAACCCAGTGTGCCTTTACACTTGCGAAATGCTCCTACTCGCCTAATGAAAGATCTGGGTAAGTACTGTCTTCCCAAACTAACTTTCAAAATGGAGAATTAACCCAAAAGTGCAGTAGACAGTGATGTATGTATTTTGCATGAAAGTGGAAATTGGTTGACAGTGAGGTGCATGAAATGTCTATAATTAATAATTACTTTAAGCTGTCATTAAACAAAAAGGTAAAACATATCCATCAATTGTGCCATGGAATTGTTCACTATCCTTAGTATAAAAGACAACCATTGTGTCACTGCAGCATTCGTGCTAGCACTTGTTATGACTTGGCACTCATGACCTTGCCCATAGGATTGTTATACAGTCTTGCACTCCACTGGGCATTCACCTCCCACCATAGTCAAGACAATTGTAATTTCTCTCGGATTAAAGCAGTACCAGGCGTGACAGCATCTACCTTATATACCGTCATTAAATTTTGTTTATCACCTCAAAAAATAAAGTTATGGAAACAGTTTCTTGTTTGTTATTAGGTACATGTATACATTTTTGGTACACATTGAAATCCTTACTCTACAGTATCGCTGCATGCCTCTAGAAGAACCAAAATAAAATAGTGCATCCCATTTTCTTTTTGAAGTGATATTAAAACTCTTATGACTGCCCACCATACAGCAGTTACTGTATGGCATCTTATGTCTGCATTTGCATGTGGACCATTTCATATATCACATAACAATACTTAAAAACAAAATTTTTGCCAAGGCTCAGGACCCAGAAAAATAAACAAACAGTGATTTTTTTTTTGTGTGTGTGTGTGTGTGTGTGTGTGTGTGTGTGTGTGTGTGTGTGTGTGTGTGTGTGTGTGTCCGAGGAGGAAAGGACTACAGATAGCTCCATTAGTACCTCTGTCCACATCAAACCTACTGACCACCAGCACTAAATCCATTTTGACAGCAGTCACCCTTTCCACACCAAGAAATCCCTTTCATACAGCCTTGGCACTCAAGTTTGAAACATCTACAGTGATAGCAGTTTCTCTCCAATTATGATGAGGGTCTCACTGAGGCCTTCACAGACCAAAATAACCTTCCCTTCCTTGACCAGAAACAGATCTCGACAAAGAAGTGACCCGTTCTCGTGACTCAGTACTACACAGGACTGGAGGAACTGAATCAGTTTTTCTCCACCAATTACGAATATTTCTCATCATGCCCAGAAATGACAAATATTTTCCCATCCCTCCCACACCAGAATTCCATCACTTACCCAAACTGTACAATATCCTTGTCCGTCTCTATTCCACATCTGCTTCTCAACCTCTTGCCCCATGACTCATATCCCTGAAGAAGACACAGGTGCAAGACCTGCCCCATATTTTCTTCCACTTCTGCTTACTCTACTCCCGCCACAGGCGTTTGCCACCCCATCAATGGCGGGACCAACTTTGAAACAGCCATGTGGTCTACCAATTTAGCTGCAACCACTATGCTGGATTCTGTGTGGGCATGACTACTAACAAGCTGTCTGTCTGCATTAACTGGACTATCCAGTTACCAGTCTTGCTATGCAGCATGATGTGACTTCCATGACTGTTTCACACCTATGACATCTGGATTCATCCCACCAACACCAGCTTTTCTGAATTGCATAGATCTGATCCCACCACCTGCCTCTAACCCCTTCCGTCCTCCTACTTCCAGCCTTACACACCTTCCGTCCCCCCCTGCTTTCAGATCATCTGCATAACTCTTTTACTTTTCTTGTTTCTCTCCCACCACACCACCACCAGTACCATCCTTCCCATGCTGCACCTAGCATCCCACCATCCTGTCAGTGTTGTACCTGCTACTGGCAGCACTACAGTACCATCTCCTCCCCCTTCTCAACCAACAACTCCTTTTTACCACCACTATTCACTCCATGCATGATCGCCACTCTCAGCAGTGGTACCCCAGGACATGGAGACTACAGTGACTATATGTGTGAGAGTTTTGCATAACATATGTCGTTCTTCTTAGCAATAAACCGCTGTGTGGAAACAAAAGCAAAACAATTACTGGGGATTAGTTTGGCATTTTTAATTCGTACTTAGCCTTAAGGATACAAATTCCATCTCAGTTACAGTATTTCATGATTAGGCAAAGAGGATATCTTTGTATAAGAAACATAGCACCGTTTTACTAAACATGGTCCTATCGGATATGGTATGGCATTGCTTTCCTCCAACTTCTGAACTGATGACTTAACCAGTTATGGGAAGACCTATATTTCAGAGGTGAAAGAAATGATAAATGATGGATAAAAATTGTATGACTGACTGAGGATTGAAGCTGAGAGCTTTGAATCCTTAGTCTGGCACTTTACCACGGAGCCTCCAAGTCACTCTCATATTGTGATAAAATACGCACAGGGTCCAGTCGAACTTGCAAATGTTCCTCAAAAAAGACAGGTGCAAAAATGTCATCTTACAACACTGTTTTCATTAGGTCAGGAGAAAATTTCTCTGCTTGGCACGAAAATGGCATTGATAACAATGAACTTTCTTTCTGCTGTGTTGGTACATTTTTTGCAATAACAGGGTGTATATGACCCGGGAGATCCGGGAAAAACCCGGGAATTTTTTCATCCGGGAGAAAACCAGGAAAAACCCGGGAATTTTTTAGAATTCCGAGAATTTTTCGTTGTTTTAGTTTTCAGTTAAATTTTTGTAATTTTGACTGGTAAGAACCAATACTCTAACAAAGGATATTACTGTATCCCACTACTGCAGAATAATACTACAGCATTAAAACACGAACGAGAGAAAAAAACGAAAATAAAACTTAAATTGCAAAGGAAATGCGCCATATAAAAAAAACACAGTGCACGTACAAGCATCTGCCAACAGCAAAATGTGTCAAAGGCTTTAGGAAGACTATTCAGTGCTTCGTAACAACAAATTGCCTCCGATGAGCGTGAAGTCACAACTGTTTACATTAGATTCATTTAAGCAGTTACGAGCGCGCTCATACACACGCGCAGTTGAGTCGCGTATGAGTAATACCTTCTCCCACTGCTGGCTACAGAAATGTGGCTGTTGACTGTGTAAGGAGCAGTAGCAGCAACCAGCCACATGGGGAACCAGGAAAAATTTTACTGGCGCGCCCACGCTGCTAGATTCACGCGTGCGCTGCACGCCCGGATCTGGGAGAGGCAAACTGGGGTAACTGAACCGGGCGAAAATTTTGGTGGGAGGTGGCAAAGTCATATTCTTGAGGAAAAAAACCTTGTTTCACAAAGCACCTAGCATCCAGTGCACATCGGTCTGTCGATTATTCATCTAATTTTGAAATGCTCCCCCGTTGGTTTTTGAACATTTTTGAACACCTTCTAAGTTGATTTGTGAATGAATTACAAGTTGATTTTGTAATGCGTGCATAGTGTACGTGATGTTTCTGCCAGGGGAATGCTCGTCGCATCTAGAGATGAACTTTCCTGCAGACAAAACGGAACGGGGCTATACGAGATAAGCAGAATAAAGCCGAACCGGTGAATGCCAACTGCTGCTTGTTGATGTGGTTGATTGGGTTGCAAATGTTTAGCGTTGTTATAATTACTAGCGAAATCCATACATTCAGACTACCAGAGTGGAAATAAACGACTAACAGGAATAACAGGCAAGGAAGATTATGTATTATCTTCTTGGTGTATCCAAGAAAGTGAAATTCTGACAGAAAATTTTTGGCCAGATCGCTACATTAGACAGGACCTGTTGTAGTCTCCAGCTAGCAGCTGCTAAAGTTCCGTTCTGGGAGTTGCACGGAAAACGCATTGTATGACCACGCCTAACTGGAGAATAATCGTTGGATAATTAAACCGATGATTGTGGCAGGGTTAGTAAAGTTAACCGGAGAATGAATTTTGACAGTGGTAGGAATAGTTACAGAATTACTGATAAGATTGTTTATTAGTATGAGGGAGGAGAAGAAAAGGCGACATCACACAAATTATGGAAGAATATTATGATTCCAAATTTATACAAAAATTTCGGTCTAGTGCATAAGAAACTATTTCCTAACATGAAGCTTTTTGACTGTAGTAGACCAAACAGGTATTTCATATTAGTACTTTGTGAATTATATTATCGTACTTTAAAATTATCATTATTGCCAAAACAGTCTAGCTTATTTGGCATGTGTTACAATTGCTGCAATATTAGAAAGGCCTATTTTGTTTTATCCAGGACACAGTGACAAAATAGACGTAAACAGATCGAGAAACCACACCAGTATTGGGTATTATTTGTATTAACAGCTTTTTCAGTATTAGACAGCGACATTTCGATTTTTCGTGTAGCAAAACGTTTGACGATCTTTGATAAAGTAATAGTTCTTTCACAGAAAGGAAAGCTGTAGCAAGTTTGGGGAGAAAAATCGCTAGGACCTAAAGATTGAAGAAATATGTACTGTCTTGCTGTATCTTGTCTTTACTGGTTTTAGGTATCCTATATTTAATTTTATGTCACACAGAAAAGCAAGTTATTAGCTAATAGGCAATAGTGTGTCCAGATTTTCTGAAGCGTTCTTGTTCCCATCCAGTATTAATTGCGATTTTTTTTTTTTTTTTTTTTTTTTTTTTGGGGAGCAGGAGAGGTACTACAGGACATTTTAATTTCCACTGTCCTGAAATAGTTTTATGGCATCCATTACAAAAGATACACATGAGTTCCACAGAGCGAAATACAGTGACGTGCGGTGTAAGAATGTTGTTTGAAGAGGCGCAGCACTGCACTTCGGCACACTTAAGACCAAATAACGTGTCTTACATTTCCTCGATAATTATTGTTTTATGTATCAGACTATTCAGAAAGATTTGCACTACAAAATGAACTTATTTTTGAAAAGTCTTTTCTTTTTTAATTTTTGACATTCTGATGCGCAGAGCAGTCTGACTTATAGTGGAAAAGGGAAGAGAGGGGGGGGGGGGGGGGGGGGGGGGGTTAGTCTCCACGTGACCCATGTTTACATTTAGTGTTTTTCTGTTTCCTCTTCATTTATCGCTCTCACGTCCAATGAAAACAAGGCGGATTTCTGTGGCTGGGCGCTGTCAAGTAAATTAAAATACATTCACATAATTACGGAAGGCTAAAATATGTTACTAGTTTCAGATTTTATTTTATTTCCACCTTTCTGACAGTCAAGCTTTAATCGCCTTGCAGAACAATAAAGTTAATTTTGTCGGTTTGCTAAAGAAATTTGGCTTTTATTAGGGTTTCCTGCTGAGGCAGTAAATTTATTTGAAACGAAGTGTTTAATTCCACACTATTGGCTAGTTTCAGCTGTTCGCTGCATTTAAAGTGCACTTTTCATCTTCTAGCATGTATGGTATTATTCCATAATACAGAACCAAACATGAGAGAATACAGTACTGGCAATCCAAGAAAACTTATGTCCCGAAAACTACACCGAAAAGCTTAATATCAGATCGAGGCCTACATCATTGGAAATCTGGAGATAAGAATGTGCGCTTTAAGGCGAACTATTCATTTTAGTATGGTTCACAAAATTCCGATGCTCTTGGAGTCTCCTCTGATGTCTTGTTTCTTTTATGACATAATGTAAGAAAGATCTTTTTAATGTTTTATACGCACAAACATAGGGCTTCCTACGTCACCGTAGCTGCGCAAGTGCGGTGACGCCTCTTATCTGGCGCTCTCAGGCAACTGCTGAAATGAATCTATTCCTAACAGGTCGCGGGAAATATTGCGAATTGTGGTTCAAAAAGTGTTATTTTCAAAGTAAATTTCCTTTTACGCAAGATGAACCATGTGCGAGAATGTACAATGAATTTCTTAAATCACAGAGCGTTTGCTCTTTTTTAAAAATCAACTCTTTGATGACGAGCCATTTAGAAGAATTTCGAGCCCAGAAGATAAGAGATATATGTCAGTATTAAAAATTTTACTGGCGTATTTGTGTGATGTATCTTAAAGTGTAACATGCATTAAACAGATCAACATTATATGTGAAAACTTAGTTTCTCTTGTAGCTTTTAATCTTAGAGGCAAATATTATGTGCAAAAGCTTTTCTTTTCTTGTAGCAACACTACGTATATTAACTTAAACAATTATCTTTCCCTGTTGGTGGAATTCGAATATATACTTCCGTAACACGAAAGTATGCAGCGTACGTGTTGCTGCGCGTCAAAAGATCTTTCCACAACCTGTTTTTTCCCCTGAGTTTCTTTTCCTAAAGTGCCGAGAAATTCTCCGCTGCTGTATAAAACCATATCCATTCAAAGGGTTGATAAGTATAACAGTTCAGACAGAAAGTATACTGTTACTTAACACGGAAAAAGTGTATTTTCACCCGGGAGAAAATGTATTTTTAACTGGGAGATCCGGGAAAAATCCGGGAATTTTTTTTTCCTTGTCCACATATACACCCTGAATAATGTAAGTAAACTGCCTGCTTGATATTTTAAACCATTTCATTTATATTTCTTTTAAAGTAGTCATCTTGTGTGTGTTTCAGTCAAATGAGTGAAATGCAGTACTGTTTTGTGTTTGTTCTTTGCATGAAAAAGGACATGTTTTATTTCCAGCGAATATTCTTCCAACTTTGGTGGACTGTATGAGTCTTCTGCTTGATTTTCATCATTATGAAATGGGAGATTATTTAGATGAAAGATGTCTCAAAACTACAGAGACAGGTGGAAAAAATCGAGGAGGAACAGGATATGGTACTACGTAATTGGGCCTTATGGGTATATAAAATAGATGATATAATTTGAGGGTAATTGTGAGGAGCAGAATTCTTAGACTATGTACTTTGAATCATCACATGTTTGAGTAACATAGTTATGGAGTGTTTACACGAAATGCTCTTATTCTTCATTATGATCACAAGAAGAATTCAACAGAAGAATCTTTCAATCTTCCAAGGCACTTCAGTGTACATATATTGTGTTCTTCCTTTTTCTTTTTTTCAGGTTATGCGAAGGGCTACAATATGGCTCACAAGAGCATATCAGGGCTTCATTATATGCCTAAAGAAATGGAACATATAAATTTCTTCAATGATAAATGAAAGAAGTAATGCTTCAGAGACTGCAGACAATAGTGCTCCCAGCTGTTGTGGAAGTTTAAGAGAATAGATTAAAGTGAAGTTAACTGTGTACAGAGATATTCTTTATATTAGGAGAAGTTATTTTTGTAGCAGATGAGTAATTATGTACTGTATTACCAAAAATGTTATAATTAATATGCACGCTTTCTAATTCTCCTCCACCGTGTGTGTGTGTGTGTGTGTGTGTGTGTGTGTGTGTGTGTGTGTGTGTGTGTGTGTGTGAGAGAGAGAGAGAGAGAGAGAGAGAGAGAGAGAGCGAGAGAGAGAGAGAGACCATAAATATAAATGTTATTGATCCAATGTCCCTCAAGAAGAATAAAGATTATTAAGACTTAATATAATATTTAAAATCTGTTGTTTCAGTTGTTCCTAATGCACATAGAAAATTTGTGCAGTTCACTTATCCTTTCTTTGTTACTTTCAGTAATAGTAAGTAGTGTTCAACTACTTTGTCACTCAGAAGTCACAGTGATTCTACCATAAATTATTAACGTATTTGGAAATAAGTGCTTCTTAAACTTCATTTTGAATACCTTCAGGTATATGGTTACAAGGAAACTAAAGATTACTTGCAGATTCTAAATACAAAGATGTATTTCTGTAAAATAATATTTATTGAGACATATGCCAAAATTATCATCAGTGCTTAGATCAGACTAACGATCTAGCAAATGCACAACAGTAGCAAGCTTTTGTTATTCCTTGGGTTTGGTTACATAGATATTTTCATTGGCAATCATTAACCACAGCCATGGATATGAGAGAGCAAAATTCACAAAGAATGTACTGTGGCATGAGGCAAATAATGGATTATAGGAATATTCACAACAAATTATTTTCTAATGAAGCCTTGTTAAGAGTAGTTTGCCAGTGCAGTTTGGAAACTCCCTAATAGACATCACTTAAGACACAGATGTTACACATACAAGGTGATTATTATTAGAGTTAAACTTCCAAACAAGTGTAGAAACAACACCACTGGCCAGACAGACATCAAAATTGCAACAGAATATTATTGGAGAAGGGGAAAATGTATGGCAGAAGAAAAATAGAGAGTTACAAAATGTAGCAATAGATGGCGCTGTAAGCATCATAATTTAATAGTGGTCGACTACAAATGACAAATGAATCATACAATAATGCCTAAAGTGTACGTTTGACGTTAAACAAACTGTACTACTCAGTGTGCATGGGTGTACAGGTGTGGTACTGTTAGTTACTGCCCATCCATTGCAGCAAGGTCAAAACACATCAGATGGGAAAAATCTGTTTTTAATTGTGCTGAGGCCAAAAGGTGCATAAAAAGCATCACTCTAATTGGTTTTTAATTGTCTTGAGGCCAAAAATTTCATAAAAAGCATCACTCATATTGGTTTTTAATTGTCCTGAGGCCAAAAACCACATAAAAAGCATCAGTCAAAATCAAATCAGATTATTAATTCCCGAGTGACTGGCGCAAAACATTTTCAATATGCTGTCCACCATTATCTGCAACAAGTTGAAACTGAGAAACAGCATGTTCCACAACTGATCGAAAGTGTTTTCGGGGTCATGTTCAGAATGTGTTACGCAATGCATATCTTCAAAGCAGCTAACTTTGCAATCTGAACACTGAACACATCATCTTTCGGATAGCCCCACAGCTAGAAGTCACACAGATTAAGATCAGGTGATCTGGACAGCCAGGCTGTAGGGAAATGGTGGCTGATAGTTGTAGCATTTCCGAAATGGTGCTCCAGCAGCTGCTTAAATGGATTAGCAATGTGTGGAGGTGTGCCATCTTGCATAGAAATGATCCCATCCACACTGTGGGAGAGCTGGAATGACGTGGTTGCACAAAAGACACTCATAGTGCTTACCAGTGACGATACAGGTAACAGGACCAGAAACACCTGTCTCTTCGAAAAAATATGGCCCCATGATAACGATGTCGTAAACCCGCACCCCACAGTGACCTTTTCGGGATGAAATGGTACTGCTTGATTTGCGTGTGAATTGTCCATTGCACATATTCGACTCTTCTTTGTATTTGACATACTCTGTCAGATGGAAATGGGCTTTGTCTGTCCACAAAATTTTTCACAGCCAATCTTTGTCCACTGCTATGCGAGCAAGAAATTCTAAAGCAAAGGTCTCTCTTGCTGGCAGGTCAACAGGAAGCAACTTTTGCAACATGAGTAATTTTGAATGGATAGCAAAGAGGAGTGTTTCATAGGACTTTACGCACCGTGCTCGTGGGTATGCCCAATGTTTGAGCAATTATCCGTGCACTACATGTTTGCACACCACCACTCATCTCTTCCTGCTTCGCTGCGGCCTCTGCTTCTACTGGTGTTGAATCAATTAGTTTCCTCCCTCTACCAGGTTGCACACCAAAAGAAACCGTGTTTTCAAATTTCCAAATCATTTTCTCCTGACCCAGGGCAGTCATCGGACCAACGCCTTTTTTCAAACCCTTCAGTGTCCGGAACTTTGCAGAGTGACGTGTGCACAGTTATCATTCTTGTGATACAGCTTTACAAGCAGAATGTGAATCCTGCATTGAGAGAGTCATGGGTCCTGCACAAGACAGATGTTTTCATTTATGTATTCTGACACATACAGCACCATCTGTTGATCAATTTTCACACTATTTTTTTTTTTCCTCTGCCATACATTTTTCCGCTTCTCTGACAATATTCCGTTGCAATTTGAAGTCATTCTGACCAGTGGTGTTATTTCCACAACATTTTGAAAGTTTAGCTTTAATTTTAATCACCCTGTATATTTAATATTTATTTAAAAGAAAAGCTCTGAACCACACAATCCTCCTCCTCAATTCAGGAATGTCTCATAACATACCAAAACTTACAAGCTTATAAAGGTACCCTCTCACCGGAAACCAACTCCACCAAACTTGGTTGACACAACTGTTTTCAGCTCAAAGTTTGAGTTACTTTTCAATTGTTGTCAACTGTTATTTGATATTGCAAGTCTGAAAAATTAGTTGAGGGAAGTTCAGTAACAGTTCAGGTTTTATTAGAAACTGAAGTTAGGAAACCCCTGTGGGATTCGCTTACGAAGATCAATACAAATGGAGAGATTTGTTTAAAGAAGTTTCAGAAGAACACTGGTGTACCACTTGTTTAATGCGAAAGAAAATGGACCAGTCATGAAAAATCTAAAATGCTCAAAATGAAAAGTGGATCTGGCACAGCTGTTATCTATGTCCAGACTGGATGATTTTTCTAACGTATGAAGTTTTTGCAAGGCGTGAACAAGCCAGGGAGAAAAATATTTACAATCATAAGTAAAATGTCATCCACTTACAATAACTAAAATTGTAAGGTTTTGGTCGGAAATTTGTAATAGCTTCTGTCTTTTCACTGGGTATTAATTTATTTCTCTTGCCATTTCACTTTACCGACATCTGATACAAAGTAGTTTGCAAATTCATGTCTTCTATTCTTGATAACTGAAGTTGTAAGGTTTTTGGTCAGAAGTTGTAATTACAACTGTCTTTTTCCCTCGATATTTATTTATTGCTCTTGCTGTTTTAAATCACCAACATCTAATATAAATTAGCTTGCAAATTCATGACTTATGTTCATTGGCGTTCCTCCTGCAATGCCTCCCTTCCTCTGAAGACATTTATTTTGTGGAGGTGTCCTCTAACAACCAACTACAACCTGGCTTGTTTCTCAATCTTCCAAGTCAAAACTGCCAGGTAGTGAGTAAACGGTGGCACTTTCTTTATTTCTTCAAAGAAAATTGCACAGACACACAGCTGCAAAAGCCACTAATGCACCTTTTTCAGGACTTAAATTCAAAGTTGTTCCAAAACACTGAAAAACTGCTGACAAAATTTTTTAAAAATAATCTCCACAATTTGTTTTGTGGGAGATATCTAAAAAATTAAACATTATTTCCTGGCTGCTTTTCTCATGCCACTCTTTATATGGTTTCATCATATACTCTGAAGGAGCCCAATCATCATCTCCCATGACAAAAGGTATATCCTCATTTCTTCCAGGAAGGGGTCCTGTGGCTAGAGCAATCTTCCGTTAACAAATTGCTCACGTATCTCGGAGCAGTGAAAGACACCACCATCTGAAATACTTCCTTGCATACCTACTCTGTAACTTGTATTGTAATATGTGTTTACCACACCCCTATGACATCCTGCACACCCACCTTCTACACATTCCCCAAAATCCACAAACCCAACAAACCTGGACCCCGGTGTAGCCCCTACTGAAAGAATTTTGGCCCTCATTGGCCAACACCTCCAACCAATTGCCTGTAATCTAGCTTCCCACGTCAAAGATACCAACCACTTCCTTTAGTGGGGATGCCCTTTTACCTCCTGGATCCGTGTTCTTCATTGTTGTCATCATCTTCCTATAAACCAACTTTCCTCATTCCCATGCTCTTGCCACTATTGAGCTCTACCTTTCCCAACGTCCTTCAGACTCCAAACTCACTGCCTTATTTCCCATATATCTTATTCGCCAGCCAGTTACAGTACCTACTCACTGAAAACCAACTCCAAAAAACAAAAACACAAAACTGTTGTAAGTTTGGCAAGTTTGCAACTGTTGTGGGTTCAGTAAATTTACAACTGTTGCAAGACAATGACAACAGTTTCAAACTCGTGGAAACACACAGATTCGGCGCCCTTTTTTTACAGAAAAGAAAATGGATTCAGCCAGTGAAGATGTATTATCACTTCGTTTTCTGTCATAAAAATCAACCTAAAAAAGTGCGTTTGGTCCACAAAGTATTGGTTACAAAGAGACATCCATGGAACTCGTAATTCTGTACTGAAGAAAGGCAAGGATTCAATAATTTTGTCAGAATGATGTGGACGGCTCAAAGAACTCATGAGACTAACAGCACCAAATATTCGATGGAAAGACACAATTTTTAGAACTTCAGTATCAGCAGCAGAACAACTTCTTGAAACTTTTAGATTTTTGGCAACTGTGACAGACAAAAGTTTAAACAATGGAAACTCCAGAATGGAATATCAGCAATGTAAGGAAAAGGAAAAGGATCGACTGCTACTCACCGTTATGATGATACATTGAGTTGCAGACAGGTACAACAAAAAGACCGTTACACATTTACCTTTTGGCCAAAGCCTTCTTCAGAAAAAGAAACACACACACACACACACACACACACACACACACATATTTATTCACATAAGCACATGTACCGCCAGCTCAGACAGGAGTGCAGATGTCGCATTTGACGAAAGCAGCAGTCCGCATGGGGGGAGGGGGGGGGGTATAATAGCATACAGGTGGGGGGGGGGGGGAGAAGAGACCTGTCTGGTGGAATGTACAGGGACTAGGAGGAGGCATGAAAGAACTTCACCAGGGACAGTGTCGGGAGGCCGTAGGATGAGGATGAGGAGGGGGTGGCTGGGAATGTGAAGCAGATGTGGAGAGAACTGGGAAGGGAAAAGACAGGCAGATGCAATGACAGAGGGGGCAAACAATGATGGTGAGAGGACATGTTAGGATGGAGGTAATAAGATGGGGAGGAAACTATTGCGTGGAGGTTGTGGGGACAGCAGGTTATCATAGATTGAGACCATCCCCAATGTGTGCAAATGTTGCACAATGGTGGAATGATCACAGTTCATCACATTTGCCAGTTCTAGAGTATACATGGATCATTGTGGATTGATGTGTGTAAATGATCTTCAATCCCCAAATGTCCTCCTGAAAACATAGAGAGACAACAGCAACCCTTCTTAAAACGAAATACCATTTTGTTGCCATGCTCTGTGCAGTGGCATTTTCCCCATTATGGCACAGATGTTTTTGGTTGCATCTGCTGCTATCACCCCTCTATTGATCTCAAATGGAAGAATATGTCAAAAATGTTCAGATTTCTCCACTTGGTACTCCATTCTTTAGCATCCACAGCTCCACTCATTATCTTCAAATGAAGAATGACGACCGATAAACACATCACAACCAGAACATCAACAAGCAAAACAAAAACACTAAAAACTAATATATGCACTACACATTTGAGAACGAACACACATTTACATAAGCACAACTCACAAAAGCATGATCACTGTCTCTGGCCACTTAGGCCGGACTGCGTACAGGAACTGCGCCTGTTGAGTAAGCAGTCTGCGAGTGGTGGAGTTAAGGAGGAGACTGGGGCATGAAGGGGGAGGGAAGTGTGGAAGTGGGAAGACGCAGGGATGTGGTAAGGCCAGGCTAGGGCTGCTATGTGCAGTTGGGAGCTCTAAGAGGGGGGGAGGGGAGGGGAAAAGGAGATAAGTAGGAGCAGAAAAAAATTAATGGGTGTGTTTGTGAAATAAAAAGCTGTGTAGTGCTGGTTAGGAGCAGGGAGGGAGATAGGTAGGTGAAGGACAGGGACTAGCGAAAATTCAAGCCAGGGGGTTTTCAGGAATGGAGGATTTATTGCAGGGAGAGTTCCCACCTGCCCAATTTAGGAAAGACAGTGCTGGTAGAAAGGATTCAGATGGCGCAGGATGTAAAGCAGTGATTGAAGTGAAGCACAATTATGATGGACAGCATGTTCCACAACTGAGTGATCCAGCTGTCTTTTGGCCACAGTTTGTTGGTGGCCGTTCATATGGACAGGCAGCTTATCGGTTGCCATGCCCTCGTAGAAAGCAACGCAGTGGTTGCAGCTTAGTTTGTAGATCGCATGACTGCTTTCACAGGAAGCCCTGCCTTTGGTGGAATAGGAGATTCCTGTGAACAGACTGAAGTAGATACTGGTGGAAGACTTTATGGGACAGGTCTTGCATCTAGGTCTATATCTGGTTAACCTTATGAAAAGAAAAGATCTGAAGTAGACTAAATGGAATGATACTGAATAGAATGTTTGAGAAAAATATATTGCTATGAAGTTGGAACAATAAAGTAGTGTTTCTCAGATTGTTGCTTGATAAATTCATTGGGTGTATAATTTCTGTTGAGGACATGCCTCTGAAGCAGAGGTAACTAATGCAGGTTAGTGTGGTGACACTCAGTGCAAGGTTTAAAGCTTGGTGGCAGAAGAAATTTGTTTCATACATATCTGAATATGAATGGGAGATGATGTGCTGCCTGATCCTAAGACTATGCATCAGTATCCTGGTTTAAATTCCAAACCTATCCATGGAGTGAAGCCACATGACACTGTTGATGCTGTTCCTGAACATTGCATGGTGGCAGTAAGCTCAGGAGCCCGTTTGTCACTATTTCTGAGTAGCTGACTGTGTGGCTCACTGGGATTCATCTCTATTCTTCAACCGCCAACAGCACAAAATGGACATTACAGGGCTACAATTCACTGTTTCAAGTCTTTTCAAAAGTTTTTGACAAAAATGATCTAAGATTGAATACTGACTTACTTGTTGGAGCAGAATTATTATGTTGGTTCATTTTGTGATTGTCCCTAAGATTTTGACTGTATGAATCACAGATAACAATGTATTACATTAAATGGTTGTGTTATAGTCATGAATGTGGGAACATGACATAGACTCCCATAAGTACCAATACTTGGGCACCTTCTTGCGCTTAACTTACATAAGTGATCTTCCAGTGACTTTAAAGAGCAATTCTTAAACTATTTTGTTTGCTGATATGCACCCACACTAATTAAGGATCCAAACTTAACCTTACCAGACACAGCTCAGGCCTGCAGCTGGTTCACGGCAACCAGGTTGTGTCTTAATCTCACAAAGACTAATATTATGTGTCTTCAAACAAACAGTTATGGATGAGTAGCCTCAGAAGTAGGCATTAATGACTGTACATTAAATGAAACATAGGGAGTGTTTTAATAGAGGGTTCTTGTAGTAGAACTGCTCCAAACAACACTTCACATTGTGTGTAAAATTCATTAGCTTTGAGCTGGATTACAGCTTACAATAGAGTCAGCACGTAAATAAACTAATCAAGAAATTCGGTTCAGCATGTTGTGCACTTAGAAGTGTATATCACTGTATTGCTCAATTTTGCATATTTATACTCCTTATTGTTTTATGGAATTAACTTCTGGAGCAACGAGTGCATCTAAAATCACTGCCATTATCTAACAACACCAGTTTCCTGGTTGCTGTGTACGAGCCTGTCCCATGTCTCCCTATCAAGGTAACTCCTGTTTTTCATGGCATTCTCCAGCATTCCCCTTTAAAATTTTCAGCCGGCAAGTTCTTGGTCTTTGTACTCACAGAATCCATTCAGCGTATCTCTCCAGAATGGCTGGAACTGTCCTCATTGGTTCCATCCATAACGTGTCCAAACCACTTGAGCTTAGACATTCTTACTAGTAGTGCTTGTCTTCATCCCAACCATCTCTATCATTGGGATTGGCATTCCAATCTTTGTCCAGCTCTCAACATGTAGAGATTCTGTGGTTTCCCTAAACTGATTGAAGTAAATGCTGAGATAATTCCTGTGAGGAGGACACACCCAATTTTCTGAACTGTCCTTTCCCATGCCAAGTTTGTGCTGTTTCCAAACTTCATGTTACGTTATTCAAATGTCCATTGATGAGAACATGGGCAGACACAAAATATACCTGTGAGATAGGATGAACTGCACATTTACAAAAAGTGTGTTTCAAATTTCATATCAGTATTTCCTGAATTCCTGGTCCAGATTTGTCTCATGTATAATACTGTTAGCAAGAAGAAGAAGATAATCAATTACAGTATGTGTGAAGCAAATTCAGTCTGTCCTTTTCTAAATACTTTGCACCTAATTAAAATTATATATTATAGTAATTTTTCTGTCCAAGGGTCATTATAAAATTATATAAGATGGTATCGGTTTAAAATCTGATGTGCAATACACAGCTTATGTCACAACAAGTAGTGGAGATGGGTATGTAGATATACCCAGTATGTAAATATTACAGAGATGCAAAAGAATCCCAAGAAATGAAACATTCAGAAAAGGCAAAGTTGTGTACGGCAGCAAATGACAGAAATGTGTTTTGAACTTAGGTGGCCTGACCTTCTCTACAGCAGCTGATTACCTGTGTAAATTGTAAGAAGCGTCCAGGTTTCGGACTACAGGAAAGCTCAGTTTTATTTATTAAATATAATGACATAGTAAACATTTAGTATTATTTGAATTTCTGAATGTTTCATTTAATGCATTAATGGTGTGTACAGTAGAAAGATATAAATGCTAAAAAATTAGTATTACATGGGTGGTGGATACTATAGTACCTGTGCAGTTCTATGGAGTTTACCATTAAAAGATTCACTGGCAGTGGCCTGTTGCAATTATAAAAGTAAAAATGGATGACAAAGTAGAAAAGAATGTAATTGGACAGATAAAAAATCTACTCACCATGCTGCAGCACAACATGCCAGTAACTCCTCCTTGTGGCAGAAGGACTGAATGGGAAGGAGCAGGAGTGAAGGAAAAGGACTGGAGAGGTCTAGGAAAAGGGATAGATTTCTGAAAATTCATCCAGAATCATGGGTCAGGGGAGACTTACCGGATAGCACGAGAAAGAGTCCGTCGTCCTCATCCCGTCCAGTAAGTCTCCCCAAAGTCTGAATTAGAGAATTGTGTTCTAAAATAATTATCTGAAACTATAATTAGGAATATAACCACAAAGTATGTAATGGTGAAATAACAAAATTGATGAATTGTAATATTATGTTCAGTATATTTAATTTAAAATCCAATAATGTAATATCACAATAATGAACAACAGACTTAAATAAAGTTACTTTACATTTTCAAAGATTATGTTAAACAAGCTTTGATATAAACACTACTGCACATATACATTAATGTCTGTATCAAAAATTGAGACCTGCACTGTAGTAGAAATTTATATGCTACTTAACAATAGAATGGCATTTACTTCATCAGTTATTTGTTGCTGTCATCTGGATGTACAACATTATGGTACTCAGCAGCCAATGAGGCATCAGTAAGTGATTATGAGCAAGGGCAATGATTTCTTACCCAACATCTTTTAATAACTGTGTAAAGATGGTGTACACAGCAATATGAATGATGGTCAGTTTTTGTCCAGTCACTCAGTTTCATTTTCCAGCTGGTTTGTCTTGTTTTAACATAGAGTAACAGTTTTATTGTGATTTTTCCAAATGTCACAGAAAGTTGACTTTGCAGTGCCATACTATGTCGGAACACTCTGAGCTGAAGCACCAACTTGAGTTTTATCAAGCATTCTCATTTTATTGTTTAAACTTAACAGTTTATATTTACTCATGTACTCATCATGGTTACTGTGTTGTAAAACTTTAATACACTTTCAAGTGATAACAGAGATTTAATTTAACACATCTCATCACGTGGGCTTCAGCAATCGAAAGGGGCATGCTTTGACTTTGTTGTGTGATGTGTGTGATTAGGACCAACAAATGATATGTACATCACTCATTATAGGGCACAAGTGAAGCAAATGGGAAAAGGAGGGTGTGTGTTCATCATTTTACAGTACATGAGCACCAGATGTGTGCTATTTTACAACTATACTGCTGTCTCTCTCAGATCCGTTAATGAAGAGACAGATAATCCAATGATGAGTAATTTAGGGAAGCAGATGATATTGGGTCTGATTAAGAACAGTTATTGTTAGCAGACCATGAACAGTACAATTTATTATGGAAAGCACGACTCTCAGCAAACACTTTTAAATATGCACTATTAATTAATTCTCTCCACACCACTATATGACATCAAAATTTTCACACTGAAACTCTCAAGTGAACTAATGTGGCATGAATAATCATGCTCAAAATGAATCAACAACTTCATCCAAATAGTAATGGCTGATGAATAGTCTCTACCAGTCCACTCAGCTCAGACGCCCACAACAAACTCTCTTGACCAACTGCCATGCTTAGTGCTTGTGCCCAGCAGTGACAATCAGACTATACTCAAATCATTGTCAGTGGGCAGCAATTGCTTTGAAATTCTGTCTGCAGTTTAGCAGTTCAATAAATTTATTCCTAGATGTTACAGCTAATGATGTTCACTAAAGGTAAGGCAGTATTTCACTTCACAAAAACAAAAACCCAGTCTGAATTATTGTGACTTTAGAATTATTGAGGCAGGCACATAAACAATATGCCCAACATTTTACCTCGGGGTCTTCATCTCATTGATACAGACTCAATTGAAGAAAAATTAATAAAAACCATTGTTTGTAATTCCCACAGGATTTTCCATTACTGTACTATTTCATATTGTTGTTGTTGTGGTCTTCAGTCCTGAGACTGGTTTGATGCAGCTCTCCACGCTACTCTATCCTGTGCAAGCTTCTTCATCTCCTAGTACCTACTGCAACCTACATCCTTCTGAATCTGCTTAGTGTATTCATCTCTTGGTCTCCCCCTATGATTTTTACCCTCCACGCTGCCCTCAAATACTAAATTGGTGATCCCTTGATGCCTCAGAACATGTCCTACCAACCGATCCCTTCTTCTGGTCAAGTTGTGCCACAAACTTCTCTTCTCCCCAATCCTATTCAATACTTCCTCATTAGTTATGTGATCTACCCATCTAATCTTCAGCATTCTTCTGTAGCACCACATTTCAAAAGCTTCTATTCTCTTCTTGTCCAAACTATTTACCGTCCATGTTTCACTTCCATACATGGCTACACTCCATACAAATACTTTCAGAAATAACTTCCTGACACTTAAATCTATACTCGATGTTAACAAATTTCTCTTCTTCAGAAACGCTTTCCTTGCCATTGCCAGTCTACATTTTATATCCTCTCTACTTCGTCCATCATCAGTTATTTTGCTCCCCAAATAGCAAAACTCCTTTACTACTTTAAGTGTCTCATTTCCTAATCTAATACCCTCAGCATCACCCGACTTAACTCGACTACATTCCATTATCCTCATTTTGCTTTTGTTGATGTTCATCTTATATCCTCCCTTCAAGACACCATCCATTCCGTTCAACTGCTCTTCCAAGTCCTTTGCTGTCTCTGACAGAATTACAATGTCATCAGCGAACCTCAAAGTTTTTATTTCTTCTCCATGGATTTTAATACCTACTCCAAATTTTTCTTTTGTTTCCTTTACTGCTTGCTCAATATAGAGATTGAATAACATCAGGGAGAGGCTACAACCCTGTCTTACTCCCTTCCCAACCACTGCTTCCCTTTCATGTCCCTCAACTCTTATAACTGCCATCTGGTTTCTGTACAAGTTGTAAATAGCCTTTCGCTCCCTGTATTTTACCCCTGCCACCATTAGAATTTGAAAGAGAGTATTCCAGTCAACCTTGTCAAAAGCTTTCTCTAAGTCTACAAATGCTAGAAACGTAGGTTTGCCTTTCCTTAATCTTTCTTCTAAGATAAGTTGTAAGGTCAGTATTGCCTCACGTGTTCCAGTATTTCTACGGAATCCAAACTGATCTTCCCCGAGGTCAGCTTCTACTAGTTTTTCCATTCGTCTGTAAATAATTCGTGTTAGTACTTTGCAGCTGTGGCTTATTAAACTGATTGTTCGGTAATTTTCACATCTGTCAACACCTGCTTTCTTTGGGATTGGAATTATTATATTCTTCTTGAAGTCTGAGGGTATTTCGCCTGTTTCATACATCTTGCTCACCAGATGGTAGAGTTTTGTCAGGACTGGCTCTCCCAAGGCCGTCAGTAGTTCCAATGGAATGTTGTCTACTCCGGGGGCCTTGTTTCGACTCAGGTCCTTGAGTGCTTTGTCAAACTCTTCACGCAGTATCGTATCTCCCATTTCATCTTCATCTACATCCTCTTCCATTTCCATAATATTGTCCTCAAGTGCATCGCCCTTGTATAGACCCTCTATATACTCCTTCCACCTTTCTGCTTTCCCTTCTTTGCTTAGAACTGGGTTTCCATCTGATCTCTTGATGTTCATACATGTGGTTCTCTTATCTCCAAAGGTCTCTTTAATTTTCCTGTAGGCAGTATCTATCTTACCCCTAGCGAGAGAAGCCTCTACATCCTTACATTTGTCCTCTAGCCATCCCTGCTTAGCCATTTTGCACTTCCTGTCGATCTCATTTTTGAGACGTTTGTATTCCTTTTTGCCTGCTTCATTTACTGCATTTTTATATTTTCTCCTTTCATCAATTAAATTCAATATTTCTTCTGTTACCCAAGGATTTCTACTAACCCTCTTCTTTTTACCTACTTGATCGTCTGCTGCCTTCCCTACTTCATCCCTCAGAGCTACCCATTCTTCTTCTACTGTATTTCTTTCCCCCATTCCTTTCAATTGTTCCCTTATGCTCTCCCTGAAACTCTGTACAACCTCTGGTTCTTTCAGTTTATCCAGGTCCCATCTCCTTAAATTCCCACCTTTTTGCAGTTTCTTCAGTTTTAATCTACAGGTCATAACCAGTAGATTGTGGTCAGAGTCCACATCTGCCCCTGGAAATGTCTTACAATTTAAAACCTGGTTCCTAAATCTCTGTCTTACCATTATATAATCTATCTGATACCTTTTAGTATCTCCAGGGTTCTTCCATGTATACAACCTTCTATCATGATTCTTGAACCAAGTGTTAGTTATGATTATGTTGTGCTCTGTGCAAAATTCTATCAGGCGGCTTCCTCTTTCATTTCTTAGCCCCAATCCATATTCACCTACTACGTTTCCTTCTCTCCCTTTTCCTACACTCGAATTCCAGTCACCCATGACTATTAAATTTTTGTCTCCCTTCACTATCTGAATAATTTCTTTTATTTCATCATACATTTCTTCAATTTCTTCGTCGTCTGCAGAGCTAGTTGGCATATAAACTTGTACTACTGTAGTAGGTGTGGGCTTCGTATCTATCTTGGCCACAATAATGCGTTCACTGTGCTGTTTGTAGTAGCTTACCCGAATTCCTATTTTCCTATTCATTATTAAACCTACTCCTGCATTACCCCTATTTGACTTTGTGTTTATAACCCTGTAGTCACCTGACCAGAAGTCTTGTTCCTCCTGCCACCGAACTTCACTAATTCCCACAATATCTAACTTTAACCTATCCATTTCCCTTTTTAAATTTTCTAACCTACCTGCCCGATTAAGGGATCTGACATTCCACGCTCCGATCCGTAGAACGCCAGTTTTCTTTCTCCTGATAACGACATCCTCTTGAGTAGTCCCCGCCCGGAGATCCGAATGGGGGACTATTTTACCTCCGGAATATTTTACCCAAGAGGACGCCATCATCATTTAATCATACAGTAAAGCTGCATGCCCTCGGGAAAAATTACGACCGTAGTTTCCCCTTGCTTTCAGCCGTTCGCAGTACCAGCACAGCAAGGCCGTTTTGGTTATTGTTACAAGGCCAGATCAGTCAATCATCCAGACTGTTGCCCTTGCAACTACTGAAAAGGCTGCTGCCCCTCTTCAGGAACCACACGTTTGTCTGGCCTCTCAACAGATACCCCTCCGTTGTGGTTGTACCTACGGTACGGCTATCTGTATCGCTGAGGCACGCAAGCCTCCCCACCAACGGCAAGGTCCATGGTTCATGGGGGGGTATTTCATATTATTATTCTTATTTTTTTAATGTAAAGTGTGCTCGTTGAGGTGTCATAAACATTCATTTTATCTGGGAAGGAGTTCTTTCAACCACTGCTAGTAGCAAAGAAAAGGAGTTAAGGTCTTTTTATTTTGCGTTCCACATTTTGATTTACAACTAAATCATGCTGGTAAAGAAATTTTGAGATCTAGTCAGAAAGAAACAAATGGAATTCTTGCTTTAAACTAAATGCACATTTAGCATGTAATTGTGAAATTACTTTATACTGAATACTACTTGATTCTTTAGTCACACACACACACACATACATACATTTGCGCAGATGCACATGTTACAAACAACATGAAAGAAAGAACCTACATCTGTCCACTTGATTCAACTGAATCAGCCAACTTTACCAACAGCAGAGTTTCTTCAAGTCACTGGCATAAAAGTATTTTTCAGACGTATGGCTGGAATCACAACTGTGGACAGTTCTTTCCCCTGCTCAGATATGTCAATAAACACAAGCTCTAAATTTTCATTACTGCCAGTAATGTATTTAAAGTATTATGTGTGAGCTATACAATGAGAAGGAAGTGAACAATGAGCAGGTGCTCTTTCCAAACCCTGTCTCACTTATATGAGATAACTTGTGACTTCATTGTCAACACATGAGAACACGGTTGCTCCTGGTGTAGATTGGGGTTAGAAGATGCCAAGTGAAGCATGAAGGCCTTTATGCTCTCCAGTATGGGAGGAAGCCTAAAGCAGCCACTACAGATCAAGATTAAGCCATTTTAGATATCAGGATCGAGATTCCATTCATGTCGGTTACAGAAAAGGGCAGAAACCATGAGATGCCAGTGATTCCAATTACTGTCTGCCAACAACTTTATAAATCTGGTTTCCACCAATGCAAGCTTTCATAAAATAAGCAGTTGCATATCATCAATGAGAAGTACTTCCAAGCTGGCAAAGATTTCTGGAACTTGGCAGTGAAAAAAGTTTTTTATTTGAATAAGGATGGCATGCTGCCAATGACACTTGTTACTCTCCAAATTGTATTGTTACCACAGCACAATGTGAAAACATAAACTTGACAGCTTGGGAGTGGATGATTACAGCAAGAGTGGGAGAATTCGCCCATATTTTAGAAGAATGTCTGCCGTCTTATTGTTCAACCTCTTTATCAAGCAGAAGAGGTACCAATTGTCCAATTTGTGTAAGTCATATCCTGTGGATAATTATTACAGAATCTTTGCCATGAAAGGAAAATACAGTGGCTTGGTGTTTCGAAAGATATGAGGGATCGGAAAGTGGAGGAATAGATAAAAGGGTTTCCACCAAATCTGTGAATGCTGTGGTAGATGTCCCAAATGTTTGCCCATAAATTGTTTCAACTCTCCAGCATGGTATTTGTTTGAAAACATAGTTTTAGTAGTGGCATTCTTTCATAAAATTTCTTGTTGGGCCTGCTTTCGATAACATCCTCTGTCGCCATCATCAGGAGGTATCTATAGGCCATATGATACTTTATTTAATTAGTCGAATTAAGTTGTGAAGTCACAAAATCACAAATCAGTATGCCACCACATATTAAGTTGGTGTTCATGTCTGAGGAACATTGGTAGCAATGCCAATTTTGTTACATTTCTCTATAGACTTTCAGCATGAAGTGCCTGTTTCCACGCGCTACTAATGGTACAGCTATTGTCCTAGTTAAAGTTGTTGCACATTCTGATCTCAACAATGTCTTTGATGAGAGTGTCCCCATGATTGTATGGTTTCCACAAAACAGGTGTTCCATTGTGACCTATCGCTAATGTGATAGATTCTCCAACCTGCAGGCTAGCAAAATACCTAACCAAGTTACTTAAATAAGCCAATTGTTGGTCACTGTGAATGTAGTATGAAAAACTCAAAATGTTTGTGGACACACTTAAACAAACCAGAATCAATCCAGACAAAATTATGATCAGTTTGGATGTGATTTCTTTGGTTACTAAAATCACCATGGAAAATATAGTAAAAGTTATTAGCAGACCACTTCCTTCTCTAGACTATAAAATTGTTTTGCCATACTTTGGTGACTATCTACTTTTTGTATAGCTGTAGTTTTATGAAATGACTGATGGAACACCCGTGGGTTCTGCATTGTCTTTGGCAGTGTTATTTTCTTTACAAACTGAACTTAAGAACATACTTTTAATTCAACTCCTCTTTGTCCATTCTGGTTCTTTTGTTATGCTGACACTTTTACATTCTGGTCTCATCAGATAAAACTCATCATCTGTTCATTGATCATGGTAATAGTATGTACATTAATATCAAATTCACTGCTGAGATAGAGAAAGAACAAAAGTTTCCATTTTTAGATGTTTTGCTTGAATGAGAATCAGGTGGGTCGCTCAAGCACTGTTTACTGGAGACCACCACTTTCTGATTTATATCTCAGTATACAAATCTTTCATAATCTAGCCAAATGACAACAGTTTTAACACATTTACTACTGCATGCATACTGATGGATGTTTTACTATCAGGCCACGGTGTGAGGCTCTTCTGTGGCCATCGGCAGGTACATGGCATCAGGCATAAGTCTGTTGTGGCCACTGCCAGCATTGTGGCAGACAATGTGTTAAGTATGTTGATACATAGAGCTGTAACTGTTTCTGGCAAGAACCACCTGAATTCTACAACAGATATCTCAAAAAGGTAATCTGTAAGAATGTCTACAGTGAACAAGATATTAAGTAATTCATTTCCAGCATCTCCAAGAAACAAAGAGGATAACCAGGGAAACTTCATCATCAGAAGGTGATCAGCCTATGGCATCAGGTCCTTTCTTTGGAGCTATAACACATTAAATAGACAGAGTTCTGGGTAGACATTATACACAGTCTGTTTTCTGACCAGGCAAGAAAGTTAAAGTGATGCTGCACACAGTAAAAGATAGGCTTGGTATTGGCATTCCTGGATATTATAAAAGACCTTGTTAATGTGGCACTATTTACATTGCTCAGTGAATACTATCAATTTCAGAATCTTGCACATTAAGTATTGTGAAGCTGACAAATCTGTTGTTGTCGAACGTGCCATCGTGAATAAACATACGAGGGGTAATCAAAATGTTTGTGCTCGAAGGCCTTACAATCCAGAATTGGTATGCCAATCACGCAAAATTACTGTGAGCACCAAAGCAATCATCCCACACCAACACACCATGCTGAGGATACCCATCTGATAAAACATCATGTTCTGCTGCATACTCATTTGGTGAATTTGTGTGAAGAAGTCTGTAACTGCCTGCTGCACATCCTCGTCTGACAGGAATCGTCGAACCTTCAAGGCCTTTTTAAGGGATATAAAGTGTGATGGGAAGAGATCAAGAGAGGACAGGTGCTTGAATGTCTCCCACTTCAATTGGTGTACCTCATGTGTTATGACATTTGCCATATGGGGACAGACATTATCACGGAGCACTTGGTTTTCGACAGACATGTTGTCCAATACACGCTCATAATTCTCCATCGGATGTCTACCACCCAGTGCCTGTCCTTCGGCAGCCAAGAAAAGAACAGCAGCTTGTTAGTACTGTTTGGATACATTTGGTAATATGTCATACAGATTAAGATCGGGTGATATGGACAACCAAGCTGTAGGGAAATGACAGTTGATAATTCTAGCATGTACAAAATGACTTTGCAGCAGCTACTTTGCTGGATGTGCAAAGTGTGGAGGAGTGCTGTCTTGCATAAAGGTGATCCTACCCGTACATCCACATTTTTGAAAGGCTGGAATAATGTTGGTGTACAAAATACCCTCATAGCATTTACTATTGATGTTACACGTAATGGAACCCATCTGCTCGAAAAAATGTGTCCCTACAATAAACAATGTCATCAACTGACATCATGTTTACCTTCGCAGAGTGAAATGGTACTGGTTAGTGTGCGAGTGGGGTTTCTGTTGCCCATATTTCACAATTCTGTGTATATACATGTTCTTGGAGATGGAATGGGCTTCATCTGTCCACAGAATGTTCCATAGTCATTCACTGCCCACTCCTGTGCAAGCAATAAATTGTAGAGCAAATGTTTGTCTTACTGCCAGGTAAGCTAGAAGAAACTGCCCTACATGAAATTCATGGAATTTTATGCCCCTTGCTCACAGGCATCTCCAAAATTTGGGCAGTTCCTTGTCACTGCATGTTTCCATGCCACGGCTCGACCCCTCTTGCAGTGCTGTCACCACATCTTCAATTGACATCATATCAACTGTTTTCCTCCCTCTGCAAGACTACACTTCAAAAGAATTTGTTTTTTCAAATTTCATAATCATTTTCTCCAGACCCTTGGCAGACACTGGACCAACATCTTGTTTCATACCCTGGAGTGTCAGAAACTTCTGCAGAGCTTGTGGCACACAGTCACCATTCTCGTAAAAGAGCTTTACCAGCAGCAGGCAGTACTGCATTGAAACAATCTTGCTGAGTCTCCAACACAAACCGAGGAACAGCCATGTACCCTGCATCCTGCCATATACAGCATTCTCCATTTACAGCACAACTAGTGGTAAAAAGTTTCATTAATTTATTTATTTTTATTGTTTGTTTAACATTTGTTAACATAATATTCTGTTCAAATTTGACGTCATTCTGAGCAGTAGTTCTTCTTTTACAGCATTTTGAAACTGGAATTTTAATTATAATCATCCTGTGTGTGTGTGTGTGTGTGTGTGTGTGTGTGTGTGTGTGTGTGTCCTATGTTGTTGTTGTTGTTGTTGTTGTGGTCTTCAGTCCTGAGACTGGTTTGATGCAGCTCTCCATGCTACTCTATCCTGTGCAAGCTTCTTCATCTCCCCGTACGTACTGCAACCCACATCCTTCTGAATCTGCTTAGCGTATTCATCTCTTGGTCTCCCTCTACGATTTTTACCCTCCACGCTGCCCTCCAATGCTAAATTTGTGATCCCTTGATGCCTCAGAACAAGTCCTACCAACCG
This sequence comes from Schistocerca serialis cubense, assembly GCF_023864345.2. Lineage (NCBI taxonomy): Eukaryota > Metazoa > Arthropoda > Insecta > Orthoptera > Acrididae > Schistocerca > Schistocerca serialis. The sequence goes on from NC_064643.1 coordinate 527,535,495, forward strand.
ATCCCTTCTTCTAGTCAAGTTGTGCCACAAACTCCTCTTCTCCCCAATTCTATTCAGTACCTCCTCATTAGTTATGTGATATATCCATCGAATCTTCAGCATTCTTCTGTAGCACCACATTTCAAAAGCTTCTTGTCCAAACTATTTATCGTCCATGTTTTACTTCCATACATGGCTACACTCCATACAAATACTTTTGGAAACGACTTCCTGACACTTATATCTATACTTGATGTTAACAAATTTCTCTTCTTCAGAAGCGCTTTCCTTGCCAATTCCAGTCTACATTTTATATCCTCTCTACTTCGACCATCATCAGGTATTTTGCTCCCCAAATAGTAAAACTCCTTTACTACTTTAAGTGTCTCATTTCCCAATCTAATTCCCTCAGCATCACCCGACTTAATTCGACTACATTCCATTATCCTCGTTTTGCTTTTGTTGATGTTCATCTTATATCCCCCTTTCAAGACACTGTCCATTCCGTTCAACTGCTCTTCCAAGCCGTCTCTGACAGAATTACAATGTCATCGGCAAACCTCAAAGTTTTTATTTCTTCTCCATGGATTTTAATTCCTACTCCAAATTTTTCTTTCATTTCCTTTACTACTTGCTCAATATACAGATTGAACAACATCGGGGAGAGGCTACAACCCTGTCTCACTCCCTTCCCAACCACTGTTTCCCTTTCATGTCCCTCGACTTTTATAACTGCCATCTGGTTTCTGTACAAATTGTAAATAGCCTTTCGCTCCCTATATTTTACCCCTGCCACCTTCAGAATTTGAAAGAGAGTATTCCAATCAACATTGTCAAAAGCTTTCTCTAAGTCTACAAACGCTAGAAACGTAGGTTTGCCTTTTCTTAATCTTTCTTCTAAAATAAGTCGTAGGGTTGGTATTGCCTCACGTGTTCCGATATTTTTATGGAATCCAAACTGATCTTCCCCGAGGTCGGCTTGTACCAGTTTTTCCATTCGTCTGTAAAGAATTTGCGTAAGTATTTTACAGCTGTGACTTATTAAACTGATAGTTCAGTAATTTTCACATCTGTCAACGCCTGCTTTCTTTGGGATTGGAATTATTATAATCTTCTTAAAGTCTGAGGGTATCTCGCCTGTCTCTTACATTTTGCTCACCAGATGGTAGAGTTTTGTCAGGACTGGCTCTCCTAAGGCTGTCAGTAGTTCTAATGGAATGTTGTCTACTCCCGAGGCCTTGTTTCGACTCAGGTCTTTCAGTGCTCTGTCAAACTCTTCACGCAGTATGATATCTCCCATTTCATCTTCATCTACATCCACTTCCATTTCTATAACGCTGCCCTCAAGTACGTCGCCCTTGTATAGACCCTCTATATACTCCTTCCACATTTCTGCTTTCCCTTCTTTGCTTAGAACTGGGTTTCCATCTGAGCTCTTGATATTCATACAAGTGGTTCTCTTTTCTCCAAAGGTCTCTTTAATTTTACTGTAGGCAGTATCTATCTTACACCTTGTGAGATAAGCCTCTACATCCTCACAGTTGTCCTCCAGCCATGCCTGCTTAGCCATTTTGCACTTCCTGTCAATCTCATTTTTGAGACGTTTGTATTTTTGCCTGCTTCATTTACTGCATTTTTATATTTTCTCCTTCCGTCAATTAAATTCAATATTGCTTCTGTCACCCAAGGATTTCTACTAGCCCTCGTCTTTTTACCTACTTGATCCTCTGCTGCCTTCACTGCTTCATCCCTCAAAGCTACCCATTCTTCTTCTACTGTATTTCTTTCCCCCATTCTTGTCAATCGTTCCCTAATGCTCTCCCTGAAACAATGTACAACCTCTGGTTTAGTCAGTTTATCCAGATCCCATCTCCTTAGTTTCCCACCTTTTTGCAGTTCTTCAGTTTTAATCTGCAGTTCATAACCAATAGATTGTGGTCAGAGTCCACATCTGCCTCTGGAAATGTCTTACGATTTAAAACCTGGTTCCTAAATCTCTGTCTTAGCATTATATAATCTACCTGAAACCTGTCAGTATCTCCAGGCTTCTTCCATGTATACAACCTTCTTTTATGATTCTTGAACCAAGTGTTAGCTATGATTAAGTTATGCTCTGTGCAAAATTCCACCAGGCGGCTTCCTCTTTCATTTCTTAACCCCAATACATATTCACCTACTACGTTTCCTTCTCTTCCTTTTCCTACTATCGAATTCCAGTCACCCATGACTACTAAATTTTCATCTCCCTTCACTATCTCAATAATTTCTTTTATCTCATCATACATTTCTTCAATTTCTTCGTCATCTGCAGAGCTAGTAGGCATATAGACTTGTACTACTGTCGTAGGCATGGGCTTCGTGTCTATCTTGGCCACAATAATGCGTTCGCTGTGCTGTTTGTAGTAGCTTACCTGCATTCCTATTGCTTTATTCATTATTAAACCTACTCCTGCATTACCCCTATTTGATGTTGTATTTATAACCCTGTATTCACCTGACCAAAAGGCTTGTTCCTCCTGCCACCGAACTTCCTTAATTCCCACTATATTCAACTTTAACCTATCCATTTCCCTTTTTAAATTTTCTAACCTACCTGCCCGATTAAGGGATCTGACATTCCACGCTCCGATCCACAGAACGTGTTTTCTTTCTCCTGATAACAACGTCCTTCTGAGTATTCCCCGCCCGGAGATCCGAATGGGGGACTATTTTACCTCCGGAATATTTTACCTAAGAGTACACCATCATCATTTATCCATACAGTAAAGCTGCATGCCCTCAGGAAAAAATTACGGCTGTAGTTTCCCCTTGCTTTCAGCCGTTCGCAGTACCAGCACAGCAAGGCCGTTTTGGTTAGTGTTACAAGGCCAGGTCAGTCAATCATCCAGACTGTTGCCCCTGCAACTACTGAAAAGGCTGCTGCCCCTCTTCAGGAACCATACGTTTGTCTGGCCTCTCAACAGATATCCATCCGTTGTGGTTGCACTTACGGTACGGCTATCTGTATCGCTGAGTGTGTCCTATATTTACCTGAATATTTGTAAGAGTAACTGCGTAAAAAATTGCAATAAAGTGAGAGATTTTTGATAACATTAAACATCCTGTCTTTATATAGCAGTACAGAATGACTGACCATTCATTAGACTGGTCATATGATCATGAGATAAATCAATGCTTCTATAAGGGCACAATGCAACAGCACACAACCAAAATCCTGCACTAGTAAACAGGCCAGAAACAGATTTAAGGTTTCACACTCATCCTCTGGTGATTAGGTAGCAACAAATTGATTTCAATCGATGATCGAACTCACAATGTTTACCTGTTACCTTAAAACCCCATAACATTGCACAAGGAACCTCACCTACCTGAATAATACCCTAGCTCCCACCATACTCTTTTTTTGCCCGCAAGCTTCTAGCTGCACACAACTGCACTGCGCGGAACAGATGTTCAACAAAGAGTCAAGGTAATAGAGTCAAGGGAACCATTTTAATCCTGGTCCTTGCTTGTGTAGCCTATGTCTATCAACAGTGGAAAGCCGCCCATCATCCGAACTTCCAGTCCATTACATATTGATCAAGTGGATCAGTCCCAGGATTTGACACCACATGTCGGAGTGAACAAAGAAGAAAGACAGTGTATAAATCGCAAATAAGAGTGTAAGAGAATGTGAACAAAATAATACAAGCATGTTTTAAGTGATTTGCACATTTAGCAGCAGCCTGGGATTTGGGGGAACAAATCTTGCTAAGGGGGATGGAGGGTCCAGACTTCACAACCTGTTGAGGGGTGAGCAGGCAAGCTGCCTGTGAAATACTATTGCTCAGGCTCAGCTGACTATGTGAACAGCAAGCCACATAATCTATAATTTTCTCAAATAATTTTAAAGACATTACTCTGTAATAAATTCACAAATCTTATAGATTAATTTGTCAGCTTCATGATGAATTGCTTATTATTTCGTTAATAGTCATAGTTATTGTGATATCTTGATATTAGGTAAACTACTGAAAGAATTTCTTAAAGCTGCAGTGAAAAATAGAGGACACTATGAATTTTCATTCGTGCATGTTGGATCATATGTTGCTGTGTACGAAATTTAGTTAACATATTGAATTATTCTTTTAAGTTGGAAGGACATCGCTGTATGTCTCCATTGTCAACAAAATGGAATTTATGTAAAGCACTCCATCATGAATGTACACACCAGTGAAAAAGCCACAATGAAATATTCATAAATCCCTCATATCTCATAAATGATCTGAGATAACGAAACAAGGGTTTCGCAAATGATAGCACACAAAGAGGAGACTATTTTACCATTATCATTAATATGTGTAAAATCCACATCTACCATGATATTCAAGCAACTGCAATTTTTTTTTCTCAATGAAATAATGTAATTTTAATGACTCAATGTGGTGGGTTTTACAGCAATATAAGTGAAGACATAACAAATTTATTTTTATACTGAGAGTGGGTTTTTTTCATAACGATTGGCCTGTCTCACCCTTAGTTGCTGTTTTAGTAATACACTGTTTCACGCTTCTCTTAACAATTTCAACTGCATTAGAATGTTAGTGAGCTGAATATTTGTAAACTCTGCTGTGTTTTGACAAATGAAGCAGATTTTAACACAGCAACTGGACAAGTTATGTATTATTCAAAACTCGTCACAGTTCTCTGTGACTCCATGTCTCCACTACCTTCTGACAGCTACAGACCAGTCCTCAGGCGCAACATTTGCAATGGCTCCTTTTGTCAGCATTTCAACCTCACTAAGTGTAAAGCTGTTGTTTTTTTCCAATTTCTTTTCACCTAGGCTTGTATTTTCTCAGTTAAGATTTAAATGACAATGATGTGGAGGAAACCTGATTAAACTATGCCCTTTGACGTTAGCCAGTTCATTGACCTGGCACTGTGAAGCTTTTGGCTGTTAACTCTCCCTTATACATGCCAGATTCAACTTTATGCAATGGAACATTTCTTTGATCCAGAGCAAAATATCCACATTTCTCCACTGCATTGTTGGAGCTTTGTCCATCACAATGGAGTGGTATATTGCACTGCATTGTCTATTACTAATGTCGAATTTGGAGAAATATTTTACAGCAGAGCATTATCTTCAGAGCCGGTGACCATGTTCTTACACAACCACTTTTATTACGAATCTCGCGTTTACACATACTACACTGTTGTCATTAATGCAGTGCCAACAGAAAATACCTGCTCATAATATCTGACAATTGCAAAACACTTTGAAGCCAGGAAATACCACTTTACAGCGAGAGCTAATGAGTGCAGATGCATCTAATGTGTGACATCACGTGGTACTGCTTATCCATGGTGTAGCAACAGGTGTACTTTACCAGCCGAACTGTTGGCAGTGTGGTAGAGAAAAACAGCATGTCACTGGCATTACCTGGGCAACAACGTCATGTCTCCTCTGGCGAGCCAAATGTCAAGAGTCTCAACTAATTTTAAACGCACTATACTGATATGCATCACTCCAGTGGAGTGTGGTGCATCACTATGTAGTCCTTAATAACAAATGATGCTCGAAGCAAAAACAGGATACAAGTAAATCTCAGATATTGTCGACCCTTTTGTTTTTATGTAAATGTGGAGAAATTTATTTGGGGATTATGTGGATCTTTGTGCGTGATGGTGGTCACAAAGGTTTAAAAGGGTGTGCCAAGAAAAAATACCTGCTAGGATGCAGCAATAGTCTCTCTTTGGAGTGAAACATTCCAGGGGTCTATATACAAGAATATCAAAACGATGGGTATCGGAAAAAGAGGAGTTGTTTGGTCAGCTGATCTGGAAACAGTTGTGCTATAAACGTGTCATGGGTTGCATTTGTTCACTGAGAAATTAATAAATGAATGGTTAGACACAAACATCAATGGCAGTTGCTTATTTAAAGAGACACATGTGAAAGCTTATTAAATGTAGTGCATATGTTGATCAGTGTAACTGTTTTTTTGAAGCAGCAATCTGAATATAAGAGAAGTAGTTCGAGCATTGATTGTGGGAAGTTATGTGATCAACTAAGTTTAAATGGTCTAATTCAAAAGAAAATACTTTGTGGTGTATGTGCCTTTCAACTTAACAATGAGGGTTTCCTAACTGAGAAAAATTAATCATCTTCTGGGATCAACCTATTGCTACCTAACAACCAGAAGGATAAGTACGCAATCTTAAACAAGTCTGTGGTTCATTTGTAACTTAGAGATGTGGTCATGTACTGTTACTTTAAGCTTTTACAGAAGCATCAATAATTCACAAGTGACAATTTTATAAGTAACATAAGTGAATGAATAGATTAATAAATGAAGGAATGATCCTCCAGGATAATGATGTAGCCTAAGAAAAGATTAAAGTTCATTATCAGTTTATTCAGATCAATCACAAGTCACTTTGAGTGGTTGCCTTAAACGAGGTGATGTTTAGACACAGTAAAGCAATAAGAGATCAACTGACTGACATAGACGAGCATTCTCAGGCAACAATGAGTGTCAAAGATACTGTACAGTGCACTTAAATCACTCAAACTGAATTAAATTTCTAAAATTCAATAAGTTTATTAAAGACTAAATGTAACAACCATTTGATCATGGCAAAAGTTCAGTTTCTGATAGCTACACTAGCTCTCATTGTTCCTATTTTCTAAGATCCAAAGTATCACACTGAAAAGCCATAAATCCTGATTAAGTGGACATCAAAATATTTCTATATTACAAACTAACACTTAAACTCATGCGGATCATCACCATGCAAACCTTATCCGACAAAACATAATCATCAGAAGACCCCAACGTGCTCTGCTCACCTATTTAAAATGTGTCACATGACCAAGCACTACAGTCAAGTGAGCATCTTGGAGCTAGCATGTAGTGATTCGAGAATTTCTGTGTAAATTCTGCAACCACTCAGCCTTCTACCGTCTCGACGCATGATATTCTAGATATGAGTGTGGGATGGTAAAATCCTACCTACTACGCATCACATGTTTGTGTGTGCAGGTTTAAAATCAGTTGTGGGAAGAAAGTAGATGCAGCGGTCGAACAGCACCGACAAGTACCTGTCGGGCAATACATAGAGGTTATAGAGAGAGAGAGAGAGAGAGAGAGAGAGAGAGAGAGAGAGAGAGAGTGTGTGTGTGTGTGTGTGTGTGTGTGTGTGTGTGTGTGTGCGCGTGTGTGTGTGCGGAAAAGAATCATGGAGTTATTATGCCGCTCTGTGATTATTGTGTCATTGAATATTGTTATGTGAAACAAGAACAGTTGAAAAAGAACTCTTGCAGACTCGTGACTCTGCCTTGTTAGAGGCAAGACATTTTTTCAGTCTCTTTTTCTCAAAGTCATGGTGTCTAAGCAGACTTACTTTCAAATGTAAATAAATTTGTTTCTAACGTATGACTGTACGAGAGACTTGGTGGAAGTTACATGTTTTGTTGAAAGTGAGAGTTTTTTTATTGTGCTTGAAAGTCAAATACATCGTTGATTGACGAAAAGTAAAGTTTGTATGTCTGCTTTCACACTTTAATAAGTTAGCAAAACGTTAGAACATGGGGACCTGTGTGAAAGGACTGAAAAAGCAGGAATTTTCAGTCAAAAACGAGAAAAGATGATGATGTGTGTTGCCATTGCAACCAAACATAATACAACAAGGGATTTACTCTGAGACATTGGAATATGTTCAAGTATCTAATGGAGAAAAATTTTAATGAAAAATGGTGAAGCCATGAAAAATTCACAACGATAAAATGGCAAAGAAGATTTCGACATATTTATCTAAGAAGAAATATGCATAGAACACTTCAACCAAGAAGATCCAGTCTGGGGAGTATACAGCTCTCACATACGTCATAGGGACACAGGTGCAGAAACCAACGTACATCCAACGCCGCTGGCACCAGCTGCTGTTGACCTGCCTCCACATCCGCTTACCTACACTACGAGAATTCTAGGCCGGGTAAGTGTGAAATAAAACTTCATTACTTTAGTACGAAGTGGTACAAGATACTGTTGAGTGAACTTTATTTGTGTAATTACCATATTTAAAGTTAGTTTTAAATGCTTACAAGAGCTAAAGCACACAAGAGTATGGAAAACATACAACGGGTTGGGGAAACTCAAGACCCAGCTATGGCCATGAAAGTTAGCAAAGAAATACCTGACTGGGCTGAGTAGGTAAATTTAATCAAAGCTCAGAGTGCAACTCTAAATTTAGTAAATTCTCAAATGCCCAGAGTGAAGCGTTAAATGCTCAGAGGGAAACTCTAAATATTCACGATAAATTTAGGTTTATTAAATGCCAAGGTCAACTCTCAAAGCGAAGAATTTAGTAATTGCATGGGCAATTTGAAGACAGTTCGGTGCTATAAGTACTAAAGTATAGAATTTAAAAGTAGATCTAAAGAATGAGTTGATAAACTCTTTGACTACTCATATAAATCATATGTTTACTGACCTTAGTCAGAAACAGAATGATACCTTTCAGGATTTGTCAAAAAGGTTAGAACTTAACATTGAGAACAAATGTAACAGTGTAGAATCAGAACTTACTGAAAAGTTAGGATCTTTTGAAAACATGTGCAATATTACGTATAATGATGTAAGACATGGGTTGTATACTTCGCAAGAGAGTGTAGATAAGCAGAATGAGTTAATGCCAATCATTCAATCACAAATTACAGGTGTCGGTACATGGGTAGACAATGTAGAAAGGAATTTCAAAGAGAAAATAGCTAACTCTGATGTTATAAATGTAATTAGTCTGGAGAAACAATTTGGGGAAATTATAGATCGGAAAGTTACCGAGAGAATAACATATCCGAGAATGTACTGCCTATTCCTTCTTATGAACTTAGTGATACAAGGAAGGGTATAGATGACCTGTGGAAAGAGATTAAGCTTACCCATCCGAAATAAAGTAGAAAAAAGGACAACTTCACCTAATGTCGTATTAACTAGTGAAGCGGTGACTGATTTGCAATGGGGAGCTAATTCAGGGTTATCTAGACAATTCCCTAAACTTAAGCCTGATGGAGATGTACATCTGACCCATTTCTTAAAAAGATTTAACCAATCTTTGCTAAAAAATTGGGAAGATTCCAAGAAGATGGAAATTGCGGTGGGGTACCTTCTAGGGGAAGCCTCAGAATGGGGTACAGTAAACATTGAGAATTTTTCTTCTTTGGAAGACTTTTGAAAGAAATTTAAAGAAAATTACTGGTCTGGCAGTGCACAAGAAAAGTTAATATCTGATCCACGGGACCCAGGTGGAGTCATCTATCCCACAGGGACATTAACATTCTGAGTAAACAGGCGGAGTGACGACTGTCGGATCCCGAGTTGTTTTTGGTGTTTTTTCCAAATAGTTTCCTGCACTGAATTCCTTTAAGATCTAGAACTATCCTAAAATCTTATTGCTTAGAAAACTGAATATGACCATAAAATAGAGACCAACTTAAGAGAATCACAGGAAAAAAAAGCGATACCTGGACGAAATAAACTGAATAAAGTAGTGTATTTGTAGAAAATGTAATATAATGTGACTAACTGAACAATTGTTATAGCAAAGTAGCATTTCTATTTTGTATAGAGTATTTTATATCTTTTATGAGATGTGATATAGCTAGGAGGGTTTGTATAAATTTTGAAAGGGGATGGGTATTGTAGCTAAAAGCTTCATTTACAAGAACAGATAAATCATGACTAAAACAAAACACATATCACACCTTTCAAACAACCCTCACAAAGAAGTGTGCCTGATTTGTCTTCACTTGTCATTTCCATAGGGTTGCTAGGATTTCCTTCGGGGACCTCAAAGGGTGACGGTGGGACAAGTCCGTTCTTCAGGAGACGATTTAACACCAAACCTCCTCCAGCAGCTCACTCAAGTACCCAAGGGGTGGGGATCCTGGGGAAGGGCTGTGGGAAGGGTTTCCTGTCTTTGGGGCTATCTTCTTTCTCTTCTACGATCCTAGCAACCACATCTATTTTTTCCTTTCTTACTTCTCATCTTGAGGACCTGTCTATCTTTTTCCTCTTTCCATATTCATAAACTTCTATCACTGAAGTCCTTCCTTATTTCTATGGTTACTAATAACCTGCATCTTACGACGGTCACTCCAAAAGAAATGCACACTATTTTTGTAAAAATACAGTTTTCATTCTGCATGGGTGAAAGTTTTACAGTGTGTAGATACATCCTTCTCGCTTGTTTTCAAACCTAGTTCAACCTGTTCCCATGAATGGCACTGTCACAGCATATCTACAAGATGGCTGCTACATTTGACGTTCGCCAGAAGCAACATGCTGTCATAGAATTCCTGTGCTGTGAAAACGAGACAGTGGGAAACATCCACAAGAGGTTGAAAAAGGTGTGTGGAGATGCTGCTGTCGATCGCAGTACAGTTAGTCAGTGGGCAAGCAGGTTACGTGATGAAAGCGGGCACGGCAATATTGAGGACTGTCCTCGCAGCGGCAGGCCTCGTACTGCACACACTCCAGACAATGTGCAGAGAGTTAATGAATTGGTGGCTGCTGACAGAAGCATCACAGTGAACAAATTGTCACACTCCATTGGGATAGGAGAAGGAAGTGTTTGCAGAATACTGAAAGTGTTGGTGTTAAAAAAGGTTTGTGCCAGGTGGGTTCCCAGGATGTTGACAGGGGCTCACAAAGAAACAAGAATAACGGTATGCAGCGAACTTTTGGAACAGTACAAGAATTGTGGAGATGAATTTCTTGGAAGAACTGTGACAGGTGATGAAACATGGCTCCATCATTTTTCACCAGAGACGAAGAGGCAATCAATGGAGTGGCATCATGCAAATTCACCCACGAAAAAAAAAAAAAAAAAAAAAAAATCAAAACCACATCTTCTGCTGGAAAAGTTATGGCTACGTGTTTTTCGATTCCGAAGGACTCTTGCTTGAGGACACCATGCCAAGTGGATCCACCATAAATTCTGATGCATTTGTGACGACACTGAAGAAACTTCAAGCTCGACTGAGTCGTGTTCGACCAGTCAAAAAACCATGGAAGCAATCACAAAACTCGGATGGACAACACTGAAACACCAGCCTTACAGTCCTGACCTGGCTCCATGTGACTATCATCTCTTTGGGAAACTAAAAGACTCTCTTCGTGGAACAAGGTTTGATGATAACTCCCTTGTGCACACTGCCAAACAGTGGCTCCAACAGCTTGGTCCAGAATTTTAGCGTGCGGTTATACAGGCGCTGGTTCCAAGATGGCGTAAGGCAGTTGAGAGGGATGGAAATTATGTGGAGAAATGAAAATATTGTTCCTAAAGGATGTATCTACGCACTGTAAAGCTTTCAAAGATATAGAATAAAAGATGGACTATAAAAACATATGTGCATTTCTTTTGAAGTGACCCTCGTATCTTTACACAAGAAGGCCTAAGAATCAGACTACACGAACACACAGCCACATATACACAAATATACACTTCTACGCAAACATTAAATTAGATAAGACAAAGCCTGATACAATGTGAGAACCGCGAGGTGTTGTAGGGGAAAAGGTGTGTACATAGGGAATTATGCGCACATATATGGGGCGTTGTGAAGGTTCTACATCGAATATACATAAGGAGAGGTGCCCATACATAACAAACAACTATAAAATACTAAGGAGTAATGGATAAATAAGAAAAAGGTGTGAGCGACGTCAGTGCAACAAGAACACTGATGAATTGAAGGATTGGGGGTTGTAGGTAGTATATATAGACATAATATCTATTGAAAGTATAGAAGTTGATAAGTAAAGGATATATTAAAGAATGAATGTGAAGTTTAAGTGAGATTTATAGCTTTACCAGAAGATAATTATGGTATACATAGAAATGTTCATTAGAGTAATGAACCATAAGGCCTACTCAGAAAGGATAAGGGGGGCATACCCGGCATTCACTAAGTGTAAAGGACAGAGGTACCTAAGTGGAGATAGGACTATCTGGGGCCTAAAAAATGGAGATGTTTTGTAAGGGGCGTACATACCAGAATGGAAAAAGGAAGTGCTCTCACAAGGTCAACCCACAAGCAAGGAATAGGTGCTGATCCTAGGAGAAGCGGACAGTATCGTGACATAAGTCACAAATTTCATAGGAATTATTCTGGAAAGCGTAAATTCTATGAGCGACTAGCATTATTATATTTCTTGGAAGTAAATGAGTGTCAAAAGAGCACTTTCATTACGCCCAGAGTTCCTCCAAGCTATAACTAATGAAAATAGTACATACTAGGAAAAAGGTAGTACAAAAAGATAGAATAAAAAATAGATTACCCATGTGTCATAAACACCTGAAGTTTTCAATTGAAAAAAGGAAATAAAAGAAAAAACCACAAGTTAATGGCTCATGACCAAGAGATGAATACACTAAGCAGATTCAGAAGGATGTGGGTTGCAGTAGGTACTGGGAGATGAAAAAGCTTGCACAGGATAGAGTAGCATGGAGAGCTGCATCAAACCAGTCTCAGGACTGAAGACCACAACAACAACAACAACAAAATGGCTCATGGCTTAATAACATAGTAAGAAAAGAATAGAGAAACAATAAGCAAAAGATTGTTCCAGAGAGGGCAGAGAATTATTATGGAAAGGAGAGATATGTATATAAACATACGTAAAAAAAAACTGTTAAGATATGAAATGTTGTTATGAGTGATATCACTTGCATAATGATTATGTATAAAATATTGCATGTTCGATCTGAGGGGGAGGGATATGTAGTGATTCGAGAATTTCTGTGTAAATTCTAGAACCACTCAGCATTCTACCATCCCGAACACATGAAATTCTAGATACGAGTGTGGAATGGTAAAATCCTACCTACTGCGCATCACGTTTGTGAGTGCAGGTTTAAAATCAGTCGCAGGAAGAAAGTAGATGAGGCAGTCGAACAACACCGACAAGTACCGGTCAGGCAATCCATACAGGTTTTAGTGTGTGTGAAAGGAAGAACCATGGAGTTTTTATGCTGCTCTGTGCTTATTTTGTCATTGAATATTGTTATGTGAAACGAGAACAGTTGAAAAAGTACTCTTGTAGATTCTTGACTCGGCCTTGTTAGAGGCAAGACGTTTTTTCAGTCTCTTTTTCTGAAAGTTTTGGTGTCTAAGCAGACTTTCTTTCGAATGTAAATCAATTTGTTTCTAACATACAACTGTGTGAGAGACTTGCTGGAAGTTACATGTTTTTTGAAAGTGAGAATTTTTTATTGTGCTTGAAAGTCAAATACATAGTTGACTGACGAAAAGTAAAGTTTGTATGGCTACTTATTTCACAAGTAGAAAAGGCTTGAAAGTGTTTGACGGAGAAGAAGTCAAGAGAGATTCCAGCAGCCAGCTATCCAGTAGAAAAGAGTGGCTACAAACCCCAAGTAAGTCATCTCATAAAGAAGTGGAATGTGGTTTGGGAAAATAAATCGGTATAACTCAGACCCACACTCACACTAAGTCGTCAAAACGTTAGAAGTGTACCATTTAAACTAGTACATGATTTCATTATCTTTATATGTTCCAAACATGCATAATATACACCTTTAGATAATTTGCTAACAGATATTACAGAATTACATTTACACACTGAAGAATAATGAACATTGATTTATATTCTGTACATCATGAACAGAAACAATGGGACAAATCGTTCGTGCTGATTCTTATCTGCAGTGTATATGAGGACACTTTTCATAAATACTAAATAAATTAGTTATAACAATTAGTGTACCCATTCAATGATACAATAAATATGGCCATTTTACAGTTGACAGCAAAACCCATCCAACAGTGTCTTATATGCCTATGTAGCATGTCTGTAGCTTTTCTTACTGTGGTGAAGAGTTTTCCACACAAATTTTATTAACTTTGTTAATATTTACTGTATTATTATGGTAATAATTTTAGTGAATTCGTCTTTTCAATGTTATCTTTTGATTTTCCTGTTTCGTGTTTTTGGTGAACATTCAGAGTTTTTAGCTTTAATGCAGTCAGACCTTAGCCATATTGCTCAGTGTTCAGAGGCATGTGGCGATACAATTTACCTAACCATCCTGTGAATTCCAGGTTGCACCCACATAATGACCTGCTGGGCACCAACTGTCACATCCTCTTGCAGCTTCTTTTCTAATCTACCCAAACCTCTCTTACCTCCATGAAAAAGTAAGTAACAGCTCCGAAAGCTAGAATAGTGTGTGCACTTTCATGTTTATCTTATCAGCAGTTCTATTTAATTTGCTTATTGAAAGTAATACTCGAAGGTGGGTAGATGAAATTAGAGAACACGCAGGAGCAGCATGAATGTATGCCACTGAAGCCCGTAACGTAGGCTCTTCCTTCTGTCCCATGATGTACAGGTGCCCTCAAGACGCCACAGCTCATCCAACAGGCACGTGTAGTTGGTAGGCTGCACACCACACAACTGTATTTCTGTGTGTTCATGACATGTTCTGCTGTGTGCACACAGATGTTCTCCTTCAAGGGAAGGATCTTACGATTATTCACATATGGGACAAAATTAATGCTTTAATCTCCACCTATTTGTTAGGCAAGTAGGCACTGGAAACCTAACATTTTCTGGATGTCTTCCACCAGACATGCTTTGTGGTTTACCAACAAGAAACAGTGTACAAGTTCATCAGAGTTTTGAGCAGAGTTCAGGACCTGCTATGCTTCAAATATGAATTTAAAATGTATAAGATAAACACAGCACACCATTTTCAATTGCACCAGGCACTTGAAAGTGGTTGCATTATGAAATTGCACTCTGCTCAATAGCAGGTATTACATCAGAATGAACATGGTAGTATCAACATACACATATACAAGGTGCTTTCAATAAGCAGGGCAGCACATTTTTTCTGAAAGCAAGTGTTTTCTTCAGGATTCTAATATACCATATTATTCCTCACTATTAGCTACAAAGCCTTATTTTTCAACATAACCTCCATTAAATGTGATGGCCTTACTCCACCCTACCAGGAGGGTCCCAAACTCCCCATCATCCATGTACTGTTTCTCACAGAGAGTACCCTTCATTGGGCCAAACAAGTGGAAGTTGCTCTTTATGATCTTCTGTTAGTAGGTGGCACTGATGACTCTACGAATACACTACAATCCCCTTCGTATCATTCCCGTATGGTCTGTGAAGAGAAGATTAAATTTAATTAGTGTGCACAGACACATTCTTCCCATGCTCAGTACATGAATGAAATGGGAAAAAGTGCTAATAACTGGTACAATGGGAACTGCCCTCCGTCATACATTTCACAGTAACTTGCAAAGTACAGATGTAGACTACCACCTTGGCACAAATTTGTAAGATCCTTATTTCCTTGCAGATAACATCTCTTTTTCAGGAACTTGGTAGGACTGAACTCTTTGAGTTACTTCTTGTTGCCAAAATACTGACAATACAGAACACACAGTGTGACTTGTGGATCTTGCCAACATAACCAACAGATTATGTGCCAGTCAGTAGATGAAAGTGAGAAACCCAAGGGCAATTATTGTGTGTCTCACATCTCATGAGACAGGACAAAATACAATCCTTTCTTCATGCCAAAGTGAATTTTTGAGATGTATAGGTTGTATAATTTGAATCTGGATAAAATTGCCCTTACATGCTGGCGTATCAGAAGTGTGAACCACGACTACATTTCTTGTGAGCAGGATTACTAGCTTTCTTCAGTCAAGTGCATTTTCAATGTAACCTGTAAAAAAAAAAATGTGAATAAACCTGAGTTGATTTCCGCTCATGTGTCGCAAATCACAACTGTGTATATTAATGTAGTCTCTGGCAGAAAGTTTAGGTTTTGAAATCAGAATACCCAAGTAATCTGGTGAAATAATGTAATTTCACAGTATCTGCTACATACAGATATAATACTATTCCAAAAACAAAAAATAATAAATAAAATGTGAAAAGTCACTGGAACCTTGTAATATACAAGAATATTCTCAGTAAATTTACAGGTGCTGTATAAATCTTTGTCATAAAATGGTCACATCACATACTTTCTCTAATTGCATAACAATTTCACTGTCTTTATATAACACCTTTGTAAATGACTCACACTCCAACAGAAAACTAATGAAATATCTGCAATAGAATCATCTTTCTTTCTTTGCCATTATCACACAAATGTTCACGTTAAACAAAACTTTCTCTTGGACTTAATCGTAAATAATTTCACTGCCTACCATCAAAGGAAGTGTTTACTGATGAGCAAACTTTAAGTGTTATATATAGTTTGTATTTACATATTGCATCTTGTTTTTCCATGTCACACAGCAAATTAAAACTTATCACAAAGCTTTTAAAACAGTTGTACCAAAATAACATGCTTGAAACTCAACATGCACAGCTATTACTACTCCACACGTATGCATTTCATGCTGTGGAGGAATGTTCACTTGCATGTCAACAATAAGAAAATTTACTCAAAATTAAAAAATATAGATTTCATAACACAATTTAATACAATAGACAACATCAATATATTCAATTTAAAATATGTACTCTAGTTACTGATGCTTTTAGTACCCACACACTATACAAAACTTTTGTGTTTTGCATACAGTCTTGTTTCATCAGAATCACCATTGTAATTTACCTAACACAATAAAACCAGCAGCAAACACTGCTTGAAGTGTTTATTGTCTATTTCATGAACATATTAAAACTTAAATAAGATTCTTCTGGTACCTTTTTGCACACAAGGTCTTAACTAATTTTGATGGCCCCATCTCAAGTTCACACACAATACGATCTTCACACTTGCCAATAAAACTAATAGGATTGTCATTAAAACACGTAGTCAGGTCCAGCCATATCAATAGCCCAACGAAACTTGTCACGCTGTGTTCTGTTGTATATCTTCTCAATAGGAACACCAAACTTTTTGCACCTGTGGAAAGAAAACTCACATTGTAAGTTAACATAATTTCTGAAATAAAAATTTTGACTTTAATCGAAGTCTGGATACATACCATGCCACACTTATACGCGGATCAAGATAATTAAGCTTGGATGTTCCCAAAGCAATTTCCTTATTTTCTTCCTTGTCTGTTGCCTGAACTTCTAACTTGGACAACTGTTCTTTAATTCTGTCTAGAGCTTTTTTCCTCTTATCCATGTCTCTGGAAAAAAATCAAATTCAGTAGTATTCCAGAGAAAATTCAAAATGTTCAAATTTTAATATCATAATTAATAATAATGTTGTTCCAGAAGTGATTAGCTCAATGTTACAAACAAAAACTACTAACATCTTGTTTTTGGCAGATTCAAAATTTTTGTACTCTCTTTTTGCCTGCTTATATTGCCTTTCTGCTTCCTCCAATTGTTCCTTTTTGGCTTCAATTTTGTTCTTCAGATTCTCCATACTTTTAGCATGTGTTTTTGGAACAGATCTTTGATGGTTACAAAGTATTGCCACTGCACGGTTTGCGCGGTTGTATGCCAAAATCTGTTGAAAATATTATCCTGGTTAAAACAACTACTACTTCAGTAAAACATAACAAGAGCAAAACTTTTGCAACTCTGAAATTCATAAAGTGAAAGGAACTGCTCAATGGGCACTCACTATGCACTTTCTTCATTTTACATAACATTTTTACTGAAACAATGCAGAACAATAAATTAAATAATGTTCTCAGGATCATATAGGATATAATTTACAAGTGTGACTGTCTAACAAAACATTAATTCGTATGTTAATACATCTGAAGAACAAAGTTAACTGTACGTAGTTTTACAAGGAGAGTATTTTTTACAAAAATTTTTATGAAGGCATACCTTTTCAGCAACTGTGAAGTCAGGATTAGTCAACTGTTTAAGCTGTTCTTGCAATGTGATAGAAGCATTGTATGTTCGGAAAACTTTGGCAGTCAATCCTTCCATCAGCTCATTCAGATGTTTGTTCAATATTGAAGTCTGAAACAAAAACATCAATATATAGCTTTTCTACAAATAAATATCTGTTGATAAAATACTGTTTAAAACTGTTCTCTTTGCTGATACTTTACAATGCAAGATGGCAGAAAGAAAGCTTACAAATTGACACTAACATTTCCCCATGATAAAAACAGCAACGTGATAAATGCTGCTGCTCCCCCCCCCCCCCCTTTCGCCCGCCTCCATTAGTACTTTCCTTGGAAGCCCCTAAAGAAAGTGTGAGCACGGAATCAATCTAACTTACTGGGGCTAATTGTAGCACTTACTTTACACCATGGGCTTTCACCACATCACTTGTTTTTATCTCTGCATATTCCCAGTAGGTAGCAGCATCTGCTTAAAGAAACTGTTTATCACAGCATCAGTCCATATTTGAAAAATAAAGGGAGTTTCTGTTTGTTTCCAGTAATTTTGGACTACAATGTATTTCGATAAAGCTGTAATATGCTAATATAGCCTACACTATTGAATAAGTGATTGTTTATTTCATCACAGCAATATGGCAATATATTGTTTTTGATGTAGCAGTGGGACTACATTTGCCAATCTCTAATATATAAAAGGCAATGTTCTGACTGACTGACTGACTGACTGACTGACAGACTCATTATTGCCCAGCCCAAACTGTGCTTTCTGAAAGGGACTTTTGATGCCAGAACTACAAAAATTGGTACTTGGTTTCACTGTCAGAAAATAAAAAAATAAGTGTTTCATCATTTTTGGAAATGCAACCACTAAGAAGGTCAAATATCGGGTGACTTTTAAAAAAAAAAAAAGACAATTGGTATTTAACCTATCTGTTAGAAATAAAATAAATACATGTTCTATTGTTTCTGGAAGTTCAACCCCCATGGGACTGCAACAGGGGATGAAACTTTTTAAGAAAATATTTTGTTACATTAAAAAATTTCAAAGTTAAATTTATGAAAACTGGTATTTCACTTCTTGGTTAGAGATAAAGAAATTATATTAGGGGGTGAAAATTGCTACGAAAATATCTCCAAGAGAATGCAAAAAGCATGATTAACAAAAACTTTAGACTCCAGCCACCAGAATCACATTTTGGTCAGCCACCAGAATCGCGTTTTGGTCAGAAGTACATTCAGAAGACACCATGCTTATAAGGTCTTAATTAGCGTGAAAAGCTTCGGTGATGCAATTTGTCAACACACAAAAATTTGATTAAATAAAGACAAAAACAAAAAAATCTCTGCAGGCCATACAGTGTAAATGAACAAAGCAGCAGGCGCTAAGCTTCTGAATTATATTTTCTGATTCCAGAGATGCTGTTTTCATTATTTTTAGGTTTCTGCTACATCTTAGTGCAACTTATGATCTTACATTTTTCTAAACTTGTGTTCACAGTGTTTTTTCATGAGCACATTTTAATAACCTTCACAGAAATTTCCACGAAGATAAATCTACAAGAAGATGACCATAAGAAAAAGAAAATGACCTTAGAAATGAAATGTAAAATCACTGAAAAAAGTTAATGTGGTGTGCGAGTTGCTAATTTAGCATGCGCACACAGTCGGTCTAAATCAACTATTTGTCCTGTCCTCAAGAACAAGGACAAGATTAAAGAGATAGATGCTTCAAAAGGAGTGACAAGAGAAAACAAAGGTTTTGTATTCTGGATGATGTCGAAAGGTTGCTCCTTATATGGATAAATGAAAAGCAATTACAAGGCAAAACTATTAATGAGAACATCATTTGTGAGAAGGTAGAATGATTTTTGCCAACCCTGTTAAGAAGACGCCAGGATCGTCAGCAGCCGAAGAAGTGTTTAAGAGATGCCATGGGTGGTTTGAGAAGATTAAGAGAAGAATCGGCATTCACTGCATTGTGAGGTACGGCGAAGCAGCCAGCTCCAACACAAAGGCAGCCAAGAACTTAATCAGCAACATCAAGATGTTCATAGATTTTGAGGGTTATCTTCCACAACACGTTTTTGATTGTGACAAGACGAGTCTGTGCTGGAAAAGAATGCCGAAGCGTACCCGCAGAGGAGAAGCTATTGCCTGGCCATAAGCCAAGTCACAAGCCAATAAAGACAATCTCGCACCGTTATTCTATGCCAATGCAAGCAGTGATTTGAAAACTAAACCGTTGCTTGTTTACCATTCAGAAACTCCACGAGGCTTCAAGAAGTGTAATGTCCAGAAGAGCAGGTTATATGTGATGTGGAGGTCCTACAACAAGGCTTGGGGGACATGTGATCTTTTTTGTGATTGAATCAATGAAGTGTTTGGTCCTTCAGTGAAAAAATATTTGTTAGAGATGAATATGTCTTGCTTGTTATCAACAATGCTCCTGTATGTTCTCCAGGCCTACAAGACCACCACCTTGCCAAATTTAAATTCATCAAGATCCAATTTCTGCCTTCCAAAACCACTCCATTACTCCAGTCTATGGACCAGCAGACTGTTTCTTACTTCAAGTAGCTCTACACTAAAGCACTCTTTGAGCATTGCTTTGAGTTGACTGAAGCTACCAATCTCACTCTCATAGAGTTTTGGAAATAACACTTCAACATCACTGCCTGCATCAATGTGATCGAAAAGGCTTGGGAAGAGGTTACCAAGAGAACTCACTCCCACTTGGAGAAGCTTTGGCCGGAGTGCATTGTCTAATGTGACTCGTTGAGGCATTTGAGTCAGTACCTGTGGAGCCTGTAGTCAACGAGATTGTCTTTGGCCAAGAGCATGGGACTAGATGTGAATAACATTTATGTTGATGAGCTTATGGAAGATCACAGCCAAGAAATGGCCATCAAAGAGCTTATGCAGTTGCAGTGTGTTTCACAACAGGAAGTTGTGGAGAGGAGTTCTTCAGAGGAAGAGGAGGAGGAGGAGGAGGAGGAGGAGAGGGCAGTAACAGCAAAACAGTGATCTTCTGCTGACACGAGAGAAATCCTGAAAGCAAGGGAGTCTGTTATCGTTCACTGAAAATAATCACCCCAATGAAGCAGTGACTATGTGCACTACAAATTTATGTAACGACAATGCTGTGTCGCATTTTCACTAAGTGTTGAAGCACCGGCAGAAACAAATGACTATGGATAGCTTTTTAGAAAAAATAATTTGTCATGTATTGTGAACAATAAAGTACATATGTGTAATTGGCATAAATAAGATAAAACTTTTAGTACTTTTTCTGCATGGAACGCATTATCATATTTTAAATTAATTTAAATTGGATAAATTTTTTCGCCTAACCTGTGTTTCACACTACAGGTAAGATTCTGGAACAAATTATGCTTGCTATGTGTGATTCCACTGTATTTTGAACATGTTTTAAAATTTTTGTGAACACACTATCTTTTTTTTTTTAATTTGGTATTTCATTCTTATTTTGCCCAAGAACAATGCACTGAGCATTAATATACACTTTTCCTTCGTAAGACAAGAAGGTAAATAAAAATCAAATCTTTAAATTTCAATAAGAGGCCAACTTCAATCATCATTATGTGGAACACACTATACTTACGTTAAGTCTATCAAACAAATCATCCCCAGTGGATTTGTTTTCCATGAAGAGTTGCAAATTCTTAAATACTCGTTTCTCAACAGACACTTCATTGTAATATCTTATGGAATCCTTACCGAGGAAATCAAATACTACCACACATTCCTTCCCTGAAATAAAGAAAGCAAATCAAATAACAAGATCCAGAAATGTAAGTTATTTTTATATAAAATTTTAGTCAGGATAGCGGACTTTATTTCTGAGACATTGGATAACACAAATACATATTTGCAATCGTCATCATCTCCCAAAACATAATAAAATAATTCTAAGATATATTATGCATTACACCATATATGACTTCAGTTTGTGTTAGAAGTTACTTTTATTATTCATTACATTATTTAGATAAATGGGTAAATGATCAACAATTTTTATGACAGTAGTTCACTCCTTTCTGTGCTACATTAAGGCCAAGTGCAGTATAGTGTTTATGTCCACTTCTAGTATAATATTTATAAATCTTGCTATTGTTTTCAACTGTGATTGACTGTTGAAAGCAAACTTCAAAAGGGAAAATACCAAACTGTTTAAAGAGCTGTGTACAAGAGGTTCTTGAGTGGGACTCACCCATTATCCTTATTAAATGTTTCTGCACAGCAAACTCTCTAAATGACATTTTACATCAGAGGATGATGCCATAAGTCATAGTGAATCAAAATAGAAAAGTAATCTTCACACTTTTATCTCCAAATGTGATACCATTCATAACGCTGAAGTTGCAGAACTTAGACCTTGAAGGCATGTAATGTGTCAGTTCTAGTACAGGCTCTTATCAATAACATAAACAATTAATAATGTGACATTACTTGGTGTTGTGTGTCACAGAGGACAGAATCAACCACTTACGAGCTGAACAATATTGGAAATTAGTCTGTCACCAGAACACCCACCACTCAACTAATAACATTATGCACCATGCTCTTGTAAATCACTGTTGAATGTTTTCCTTGATTACAGGTTAACATTTAGATCTGCAGGACTAAAATGTGTTTGGTGCTCTGTTACAGCTGCATGTTAAATGCTCTCTACACACAAAAAGAGCACAAAATACTGTCCAATTGCATCTATAATCTAACAAATTGTGACTAACTTAGAATTATGAGCAGTGCTGGGACGATCATAGTAAACATCACTGCCTGTTACATTATTGGTGCCATACAGCATGACCAAGTGCTCGCAGCTGGTGACAAAGACAGCACTGTGATGTGTTGCGTATTGCAGAGGTGGAGCCATTTCTCTTCTTAGGGCAACTTCAAATTGGAACACCCAGTAGCAACAGCTCAGGGCTTTTATTTATGCCTTCTCCACATAATGTTTGCAAACGAACAGCAAACCAAAGGACACTGAATGTTCCATTTAGTTCTAAAACACAGCTTTACTTCCAGGAACACACTTTACATGGTTGGGCTTTAAGTAGCTGAACCTGACTTCTTACTTAAAACTAGGTAAACACACAGTACTCAGTATCTGTGGTTACTGGAATTCAATTTTGTGATTTCCTCGAAGCATTAGTCAAATGAAGACAACACTCACCATCCTTCTCTTCATGTAAAGATATGTGTTCAACACGTAGTGAACAGCAACCGACTGTGTCTGCTTGATCTTCATCCTTCTCGTTACCAGCCCTAAGTGCCAGCTGAAATAGTATGCACACATTTTACTAAAAATGGTCACTCCTCAGGAGATAATTTTTGATAAAGTGTGTTACTATACCTTATCAATGAAATATAAAGCAACAGCTCTTTGTCTGATACGCATTTCCTTTGATTTCCAGTCTTCGCGATATTCTGCCCGAATCTTCTCAATACTTTTTGCAAGCTTTCGGGCTGTCTCATATTTCTGCCAATCTTTTTCACCTTTCAATTTTGAAGATGGGTTCAGCATGATGTATTTCACTTGTCCTTGTACATTTTCAGTCCAACTTGCGAGCCATGTAACCTAAGACACAATATTGTTATTTAAAATAACAAAATGACCATATCATGCTACACAGATTATGAACCGAAACCAAGAAAAATAAATATATCAACAGAAACAATCAACTTTAAAAATTTGCTGTGATTAGATAGATAAAAACTATACTCACCACATGGCAGCAGGACAACACACATATAAATTACTTAAATTTGCAAGCTTTTGGAGCCAGTAGCTCTTTCTTCTGACAGAAGCTTTGAAGGGGAAGTATGACAGATGAAAGAAAAGGACAGGTGATTTAAGACAGGGGAAAGTTGGGAAAAAGACGTCCAGAACCCTTGGTCAGCAGAGACTTACTGGACTAGATGAGAAGACTGATTGTTGGGGACTGCACCAGACATGACTTGAAAACCTGGGAGCTTAAAAGTGGAAGACAGAGTAATACACAAGACAGAGATTACTGCCAAAACATCATGCATCAATTAATAACAGCAGAAAGCTACATGAACTGTATGTGACAGAGGTGTGGAGAGGGGAGGAGAGGGGTGGGTGGGAAACAGGCAGGTCAGAAAATGAAAGATATAGAAAATTGGAAGTGAGTGAAGAAAGGAATAGTTGCTGTGAAGAAATGCTGGGACAAAAGAAAAGAATTAAGATAAATTAAGGCCAGGAGGGTGGTGAGAACCCATAACATGTAATGCCAATTCCACCTGCGAAGTTCTGAGAAACTGGCATCTGAGGGAAGAATCCAGATGACACATGTGGTGAAACAGGCACCATGATAATGACTGTCATATTGTAGAGCATGCTCAGCTACAAGATATTGTGGGTTGCCAGTATACACTCTCTGCCTATACCCATCCAGCCTAACTCATAATTTGGTGGTGGCCGTGCTGATGTAAAAGGCCAAACAATGTTTACATTACCACTAGTGTATGACGTGTCATTTCAGAGGTGGCTCTCCCTTTGATGATATATGTTTTCCCAGTTACAGGACTGGTATACATGGTTGGAGGAGGGTGCCTAGGGCAAGTCCTACAGCAGTAATGGTCACAGTGGCACGAGATATAGGCTAGGGAAATGGGTGTAGAAGCAGCACAGCATCTGGCAAGAATATTACAGATAGGGAGGGTGACTAAAAGCTATTCTCGGTGTAGTGGGCAAAATGTCGGACAGAACAGACCTCATTTTAGGGCACGATTTTAGGAAATTATAGCCTCGGAGCTGTTGATTAACACATTCAAGGCCAGGATAAAACAGAGCAACAAGAAGTGTACCCCTAAGTTGTTTTTTGGAGAGTTCAGTAATACCCTGATTGAATGTGATTCCCTGGGAAATCTGCTTTTGAACATGTTTGCCTCGAATACCCCAAGGCTGTATGGGTGGGAAAGTATAACAAGGAAAGGATGGCAACTGTCAAAATATAAGTACTACTGTTTGTTCAGAGATTTAATGTGAAAAGTAATGTGTAGCTGACTTTTGGTAAGGACGAGATCACCATCAAGGAAAGTGGTATGGGACTCAGAATATAACTATGCGAAATTTAACTGAAGGTATTTATAGATACCAGGAATTTTAACAGGTCAGCCTCACCATGAGCCCATATGGCAAAGATGTCCTCAATGTATCTAAACCAAACAACCAAGTCATATACCAGCTATTATGTAAATACTGTTTGGTCTTTTACATTGGCATGACTGCCACTAAGTTATCAATTAGGATGAATGGGCATAGGCAGAGTGTGTATATTGGCAACACACAACATCCTCTTGCAAAGCATGCTCTACAACACAAGTCTTGACCTTGGTGCCTGTTTACTCATTTGCCACCTGGCCTCCTCCCCAGACACCAGTTTCGCAGAACCATGCAGGTGAGAATTGGTGTTCAGTATTCAGTTTATTCACCACTGACCACTTACAGTGGAATAGGTCTCAACATTAAATATACAATTAATAATAACTTTACAGTAAAGTTTTTACAATTTAATTCCACTTTCTTTAGGAATATTCTTATATACTAATGTCAATGATTATTTCAAAATATTCTGCTATCTTATAAAATGGGTGTTTCAGTAACCAGTCATAAATCTTGCTTTTGAAAATATTACTGGGCAGTGACTGAGCAGATGCTGGAAGTTTATTGAAGACTTTTAAACTCATTATTTTGTGTAAGGTTGCAGTCTTTGTTGGTCTGTGTCTTGATATGTCGAAGTCCAGTTTGCCTCTAGTGTTGTGGGGATGTATGTTCTCTCTGGTCTTGAACTCATTTAAGTTGCTTTTGACATAAAGCAGTGCTGTGTAGATTCACAACAGTTAATATCATGTGTTTGATAAAGAGGGGGGGGGGGGGGGGGGCAGTGTTCCTTAGGCTTAACTTTGCTCATTATTCTGATTACTCTTTTTTGAATTTTCAGAATTTCACTGACAGAGGAAGAATGTCCCCATAACAATATGCCACAGGAAATGTGAGATTGAAACAGGCCAAAATATACCACCTTTAGATACTCATCAGTGACTACATCTGTCAGCCTCCAGATGAGATAACACACTCTTGCTATTCTCTTGCAGATATGGCTAATATGTTCCTCACAGTTTGATTCTGCACCAATGTGGAATCCTAACAATTTTACTGATTTACTTTCAACAGCTGTAGTTAAACCCAGAATTAGTTCTTGTGTTTTATCAGGATTACATAGGAGTTCATTAGAAGAAAACCAATTCATTACTAGTTCTAGTTTTTCCTGTGTTGCCTGATGCAGTTCTGTTGTGTCATGGTGTGTATTGAGCAGTGTTGTGCCATCTGCATAACACACAATTTAATTTGCTCCTAGATGGTAAGGTAAGTCATTAATTGCAATGATGAACAGAAAAGGACCAAGGACCGAGCCGAGGCACTCCAGTCTGAACTTCCTTCAGCGAGGAGATTTATTTTTAATTGATACAAACTGTTTCCTGATTCGATTACATCTAAATATGGTTAGTGAATGCCATAAAATTCCAGTTTTGCAAGTAGGATGTTAAATGGTACGCAGTCGAAGGCTTTGCGAAGATCACGAAGTACAACTGATATTAGATCCTAATTTTCGAATACAGTTAACATCTGGTTAACAGCTTCAGTGACAGCAGTAGTGGTATTTTTACCATGTTGATATGCAAACTGTCTGTTCGAGAGGAGATCGCGCTTTTCAAAATAGTTATTTAGTTGGCTGTACATTAGATATTCAAAAACTTTAGAGAAAATTGTTACAATAGAAACTGGTCGATAGTTATGGAGCAGATGCTTATCTCCCTTTTTAAAGACTGGTATCACTTTAGCAGTTTTGATTGCATCTGGGGGAAACTCCAGATTCTAAACACATATTAAAAATGAAAGAAAGAGGTTGACAGATTTCATTACATAGTTAGAGAACCAATAACAGTCCATACTTTTGAAGATGGTGAACTTTGCCACAGCTTTTACAATATCCTCAGCGGTGACAACATTCCAGTGGAAAGCATACCTCCTATGAGGCACAGCACCAAGATGGTCTAGTGCCCAAGTGCCATTTTGCTTGATTTTGTTTTTCAGCTCACTCACTGAGGTTAGGAAGTAATTATTTACTTCTTATGGGACCAGCATTGCATCTTGTGTGCAGGTTTGTGAATTATATTGTTTGATGGTGAATTACATTGGTTGATGATGTCCCATGCTGCTTTACTTTTGTTGGGAGCACTTTCAGTGTTACAATACACCCTAAGTTCTCGTCACCCAGCTGGCCTTAATTTATGTAAATGCTGTTGGTCTCAACATTCCTCTGCAGTACTATCCCTTTCCAGTTTTCTAGATCTTTTGTTTTCTGACCTTTCTATCCCCCCCCCCCCCCTCCTCCTCCTCCTCCTCCTCCAGGGTCACATAATATATGCATGAGGTTTTGGCAGTAATTTCTGTTTTTGTGTTATACTATCTTTTACCTTTTAAACTCTTAGGTTTTCAAATCTCGTCCAGTGCAATACCCAAAAATCAGTCTTTCCTTATTGTCCTGTCCGGCAAGTCACCTCTGAACTAGGGTTGTAAATTTAAATTAATTTATATTTGTGTACTCCTGCCACCACTTGGTGAATAGATTTTTTATCTATCCAATTACAATAAAAATAAACGCTACCTAACAATTCCAACTACACAATTACAGAGCAAATGGGGAAAAAAATTCAGTTTATAAATACTTTAGGATTAAAGGAGAACATTCATTCACCAAAAAGCAAAAGTGGCGCGCACGCACGCACACACACGCGCGCGCCCACACACACACACACACACACACACACACACACACACACACACACACACACACCTAAATCCCTACATGGCTTGACTAACAGTGTAAATGTTATTTTGCAGCAAGTGCCCTGGTTGTGGTAGGGGTAGTGTTGGGTGGTATGGGGAGGAGGAAAGCAGGAGGTAGGAACAGGGACTGGGAATAGGTGGCACAATGAAGATGTGGGGATTGAATTGGAAGAGGGTTACGGAGAAAGGGGAAAGTGTTGGGTGGACGGTGCAGGGACAGTGGGTTATCTGAGACTGAGGCCAGGATGATTACAGGGGTTGAGGATAGATGCAAGGATAACTCCCATCTACGTAGCTCAGACAAGCTGGTGCTGGAGGGAAGAATCTGAAATCTCACAAGTTTTCTTTCCTCTGTGTGTGCCTACCAAAAAATTCAGTGCTACTGCTTTTCAATGCATAGTCTCCTTTAATCCTATAGTATTTACATTCTACACGAACTTTCCTACAACATATTCGGTCCACCTCTGTTGGACACAATACTTATATTGTTTATACAGGTTGACTCTTACATAGAAGATTACAGCAATCAGCACTGGAACATAATGGCATGGATTCCTCATCGTTAAGTAACCGAAACACCTCCATTTTAAAATTTATTTACATCACTTAAAATCGTTGTGAGGCACAAATACAGTTAAAAAGACATTGTCTCAGATCTTGTTTTGGTTGTAGGGCACCACCACCCCAAGGAAATTCCGTCAGTTGGTGAAACAAAAGGCGAAATCTAATGTAAAACGTGAACTACCTGTCTGAAAATTACCATGTTGGTTCGAAACCAGTAACGGCGCTGTTTAAATAAATAAATAGCATTGTAAAAAGGGACTGGTTGCTGTAATCTTCTATGTAAGAGTCAACCTGTGGTTCGTACACAGCCACCAGCTCAAAATGTCAGTTTTTGACAAAATTGCACTTACATTGTTGTCGTGTCTTACTTCCTTCCATTTGTGACCCTCTGGAGGCTTTGGCACAACAGCATCCTTACTGCAGTTAATAATTACATCTTCAGGCATTACTCTCCTTTTAAGCATACCCATTTTTGGATGCTCACCCCGTCCTCTGAAAAGCCCTGGAGGCTCAATTTTAAAATTTCCTATCTTTTCCTTATGTCCATCACATACACAGAAACCATAAATCTTTGTAATCTCTTCATTCTGTTCTTTAATTTTCTGCAGAAGGAGGACATGGTTTGATTAAAACAGAAAAAAATATGTAATAATTTGAACTGTAAATCTTCTTAAGATCACTTCAAATATTATGTGAAACAACTTACCTTTTTCTCTTCCTTGCTCATATTTTTTCTTTCCTCAGATTTTGCAACAAAATAAGCATGCATGTGCTTAAAATTGCATTTTGATAAATCTGTTATCTTTGCCCTTTCCTTTTCTGTCATTACCTTACGCCAGTCTTTGAAAAAGTTCTTGTTGAATACTTCTTTGGTAGTATAGTCATGGTCTAACATACGAGCATAGAATGTAGCAACCTCTTCTGCTTCCTCAGAGAGCGCCATTTCTTCACCTGTACCAGAAAGAAAAAACTACTAAGTACCAAATAAGGACAAGAATAATCAAGATTTAAAGACCAGGCAAATGAAACCAAAAAGCTGTGATATCACATACCATCATAGTAAAATTTAACATCAGGTGGCAACCTTTCATATGGTGGCGCAAATACAGGTCCTTTGTGTTCCAGAAATGTCCACTTCCTGCCATCCGTATGCTTTTCCTCTTCCCACCTAACAAACAATAGCTGGCTTTATGGATACTGTTGACGTGACATCTTAAGTTTACTTTAAAATATATGTTTGCAGAAGATAATGCATGTTGTAAAAAATCTTCACAACAAAAATCACTCCAAAGATGAAAAACACAGGAACTCATTGTTGATATGGATCTCATGTGACTTGCTGCATCTCCATCAATAACAAATTAAATAAGAACTAGTTTGAATATTAAATTCAGTATAGTAGTGCCATTCAGACTTTTAAACAACAGCATGTGCACTTTTAAATTATGTTAACACTGTGACAGCAGAAATAACATTAAAAGACAAGTACGCAATCATCAAAAGCTTGCTCTACACAGTTCAAATATTTCCACACTAATTCATCTATAAACTTTATATTGGCCTTTTCCTTGAATTAAAAATGTAATATACCATTATTTCCCCTTGAGATGTGAAATTTAGATTTTAAAAAACATTGCCCTACAAATGATTTCCACTAATTTAATGAATCAGCCAACTACCCATTAAACAGCAAAAAAGCTGAGCTTGTAATAACACAAATCAGCATCATAATATAAGTGTCACAACTGGGAGGAAGAGGGTGGAGAGTTACTGCTTGCTGTTTCATTAATCAACAATAACACAATCTAAGCCCCAACATGTTAATTCTTACTCACTTCATTGAATGCTTTGAAAACTAGTCACCACCAGTAACAGAAACATACCACTAACTTCTTAAAGTTAGAATAAACAGGAAGGCTACAGTTTCCTTCACACTCTGATATAGAAGAAATAACAACAAAATATAGAACACATGACAGTACTGGATTCAGTTTAACATACACAGGTGGTACAGAAATTGCTGCTGTCACATGTGTGTATGTCCTCACAACAAGACAAGATATCTTGTGTCTTTTAGAATGTAAACCAATCAAATTTCTTAAAACTTTTGCAGAAAAATTGCAAAATACCATTTTGCAAACAAGAAAAACAGTTCTTCTCATTGTATACAATCAACACACAGTTGAAAACTAGAAGTGATGTGGAATCCATGCTTCTTGGCAGCCATATTAGTAACACTTGACTGCACTGCCATCTGGTGGCAAAATTTTCTGAAGATACAACAGTACTGCCAACTACTGAGCAACATGTCACATACCATTTCCAGACCTCTTGTTGCTCTTCCTCCTTTTTCTTTTTTCTTGGAGACTCAGGAAGCTTGTCTTCTGTTTTAACTTTCGGTTCTTTCACCTTTTTCTTTTTCTTCTGTTCAAGGAATAAAAAATGATGTAGAATTTTAATTCTCACACACATAATAAACCATATAACACAAATACACAATCACATAGGACAACACATAAAGGTACCAAATGTTACAGGATGCAGCCATTTCCTTAAGGTAAGTTGCAGGGTAGAGGTTAAAAAGCAATTGACAGGAAGACCACCCACTTAATAACTAGTGTTAAGTGGCATACAGGGCAGAAACTACTGAAGACTAATTAACTAATTCATCTTTGGGCACAATAAGTAAGTGAATGAATTTGCTAAGTACATTTACATGGGGTCCCAAATCCAGTTTTCTGTGAAGCAATTTCCCAAAACTGCTTCTTGTTGGTCATGCAAATATTCCACTACGGATTCAGGAATTGCAGGTCTGGCTAATGGGTTTAAGTGCCCATAATTTATATTTGCCTTATGTAAACTATCTAATGTAAAAACATCTTTCAGGTAAATCCCAGAGTGCAGGTCATGGAAAATGTTAACCACTCAAAGTATTATCTTTGTTTGTACCCATTACCTTATATAAAATTTAATTTGTCTTAAGGTCTACAAAGTTATATCTTTAAAAAAAACTTTGAAGAGCTTGAAGAGCTCATCCATTGTAGTGACCGGAGCTGATGCTGTGTCACTACATTCATCTTGATACTCTGTTCAGAATTGCATCACTGCAAATTGTGTCATCGTAACTAACACTCTTTTAAGTGTTACTTTTGTGAATTGATGCTTAACAGTGATGCCCACACCAATTGCAGATAGAAAACAATTCATTGTTTTAGACCTTTTCACAAAAAACTAAAATTACTTTGTAACAAAAAGCAGTCCAATGGTGAACTTACACAATAAATTGCAACACATTACCCACATATTGTCACCTTTAAAATGAGAGAGAGAGAGAGAGAGAGAGAGAGAGAGAGAGAGAGAGAGAGAGAGAGAGAGATATTCTTCCTTCTTTCTGTATTTCACGGCTGCTTCCACAAATCCACAAAAAACGAAATTGTTTCAAATTCAAAATGTACACAAAGCATGAACTGCAGAAGTTTTTTTTTTTTTTTTAAATAAACTTACTGGTTTGAAGTCTTCCTCCTCTTCACTTTCAGCTTCTCGTTTCTTTTTTTCTTTTTTAACCTTTTTGCGAGCTGAAAGTGGCATATCATCTTCAGAGTCCTCGACCTTACGCTTTATAGCTGGAGAAGCGCGTGAAGCCTGAATAATGACAAACAACTTACTTGTAAAACCAATATATCAGAATGATTCATGTAATCCCTCCTCAAAAAGCTATTTGCACATTTAACATCACCTCATGCAACATATGCAAACACAAACTAGTTAAGTGTTCCTTCATAATGACACACAAAGCAACAAATTAGTTTTGATGACAAAATACTTTCATTCTTCAAAAGCACAAACAAAAACAGTAAAGTTAAAAAACCAAAATGAACACTGAGAATACCGTATTTACTCGAATCTAAGCCGCACCCGAAAAATGAGACTCGAAATCAAGGAAAACAATTTTTCCCGAATCTAAGCCGCTCCCGAAATTTGAGACTCGAAATTCAAGGTGAGAGAAAAGTTTTAGACCGCCCCCTCCAAATCGAAAAACAGTTGGTCCATTGTAACGTGAAACACAATTGAGGTCGAATGGATGAAGATACAGCTACAGTAGTTTGGTTCGAGTCGTAAGCTTAACAGTTAAGCTTTACCAGGTAGCCATTGCTATGTCAGGCGCTCCATCCGTATTTATACGAGTACCCTTCCTTTTTCGTGTGCTTCGTCTGGTTTGAATCGATCGCTTATTTTGCTTTGATCTGATAAGTGCCGTTCTCTTTGTTATAGGTGTTTATGTCACTCTAAGCTGAAAATGCATTATTGTACTGTGTCATGCATTGTTTGTTACATTTTGATAATGCGTGTTTACGACCTGTTGCCGCTCGCAGCAAGGCTTGCTTTTGTGCGCGCTACCGCGGCTTACAATTAAAAAAAAAAAAAAGGAAAAAAAAAGAGAGGAATTGTCTCATAAGCGAAACAATGGCGAGAGTTTGCTATTTGTTGTTTAAACTGCTGCTTTCTTTGAAAATGATCAACAAGAACCAAATAACAGACTGCGTATGATAGAAGATGTTCTGAACGAGAGTTTAGCGAAAATTTTTCTCTGTTTGAAAATCTTTGCAGACGACTTCTTTAGTACATTACATTCTGCACAGAAATTAGGGTCATCTTAGATTTAAAAATCTAGTCAGTTGTCGTGCTTAGTTTCTGACTGTATCACTATTCAGCATAAGAATAATACAAATATAAACATGAGATGATATGTATATTCTTCCGCATTTGCTGTTCTAGTTTCGTAGTTTATTAGGCAGACAGGATTTAAATGAAATAGCAGCAAACACGAAAGAATACATTGCATAATGTTTACATTCTTCTACCTTTTAATTTAGTTACTGACGCAGAGGTTTTGGTGCCAGTATTTATCTTTGTGCCTGCAAAGCATACCTGTTTAGCGCGACATATATTTGACGGCAGAAGTTAGTTGTGGCGACACCTACTGACATTTTTCAGAACTTCCGCTTACTTTGCACTCGATTCTAAGCGGGCGGTTTTTTGGATTACAAAAACCGGAAAAAAAGTGCGGCTTAGATTCAAGTAAATACGGTACACTAACTTTCTATTGTATTTAAACAGGACCCTCCAGATGTTTAGAAAGATTGAATGTTTAAAGGTTTTAAGTTTACAAAATACACAAAATGTTGATGAAAGGAAAGCTATAAAATTAAAAAAAGAAGCTGGAATGAATGGTTGTTTTGATGTTTGTAAGACGACTTCAGTAAATAATGATACAAATGGAAATGAATTTCAATTTCATCTGTTATGGCACAAATCTTATGTACTGTTCCTTCTGGTCCCATTTGTATACCACCATCTTTGTCTATAAAGCTCACGAACTGAACCATTCACATCTTCAAATTTTGTTGCATTCAAGGCTGTTATTTAACACAGTTCACAGGTTGTTTCTGCGCCATTAAACAGACAATATACTTTCATACATCATTTCAGATTTGTTTTCATTAGTAAGTTCAAGCTAAGTACACATGTTTATTTTTAGTGCCTAAGTGCTTTTATATAAATGTTAATAATTTTATAATTGCAATGAATTGTCAATGCTTTACAGCTGTCAGTCAAACTGTGAAACAGCCTTCAAACAACCAGGAAAAAACCATTCACTATATATACTCACAATTAATGTCACTACTATGACGTCACTCATCCTACTTGCTCACTGGAGTTGCAAGTTATAGTTTCAAACCTTGTTCAGGCAAGCCAAATCAATGTGTATGATACCTGTTTTTTATTTTAATGCCTTAGATAGACCCCAATTTTATTTTTTTTAAGACTGCATATCCTTTTTCTTGTAAA
This sequence comes from Schistocerca serialis cubense, assembly GCF_023864345.2. Lineage (NCBI taxonomy): Eukaryota > Metazoa > Arthropoda > Insecta > Orthoptera > Acrididae > Schistocerca > Schistocerca serialis. Next base: position 527,569,652 of record NC_064643.1, read on the forward strand.
CAATCTGCCCAAAATTTAATTAATTCACTTCTGACTTTATTCCTGAAACTGAGCTGAGCTATTAATTGTTTATGAAGCACTTTTTCTTGATTTTTCTCTCTATGAACTTCAAACAGTTTCTTTTGGAATTGCAAAAAAATGAAACATAAATCTGTTGCCTGGAAATGACTTTTTAGCATGTTCCATTGTTGGTATTTTGCACTTCAAAACTGCATTCAGAGAGAGATTTCGAATTTGTGTCACTACTCCATGTTACGCATAAGTGACATAGGATCTACACACAGGTTTCCATAAGCAATTACAATGAGTGTCAGACATATTTCTTCATTGTCTGGTGGGTCGCAGGCCAGATGAGAATGAGATAGCTCACACTGACACGAAAAGAATATATCAACTGTAGCTAGCACGCCACATTACGATATTAACTGGCTGGTGGAAGCAACATGGTAGATTGCCTGTGCCACTTTGGAAACTCAACTACCAGGTAAAGGAGCCCAAATGGAAGTCACCCATGGAAAAAAACAAATGTATGTTCATTGTACAATCACCATGGAGTAAAATTGAAAACTCTTTCTCATAAGTATACTCGATATGAAGACAAAAAAACTGAACTAAAATAATCCAAGAAATTGAGGAAAAAGCATAATAGTTTAAAAATGAGTTTTGATTCATTAAAACAGGAGGGTCATCAGAGAAACTCTCTTTCTGAAAGTGTTGGTAAAATAAAGGAAAGCTGTATGAAATTAAATTAGCATTTGTGAACACAGCGAAATTGAGTTTCCAACAAAACAGTACACAGATGTTCAAATACAGGCTGGGATACTGAATGGTAGAATACAATAACAAAGGCAGAAAGTTGTGCACATAAATTAGAGCAATGTTTATCACAGTGGCTGAGCATGCAAGGCTTTGTCATGAAAAATGTAATTTGAAACATCTGCACAAGCAAGACATTTTGCCACAATTGGCCTAGTCTTTGGTAGTAATTCATTAACAAACCATAAGGTTTAATTTTCCATCATTCAAATACGAATAGTTTAGAGTCATATTTATTAACAATAAACAAAATCTGTGTACACATGTTAACAGTTCTTCACTTTTATTTTCCCTGATAATCATTCAACATTCACAGTCTCATGTTAAATGATTAATGTGTAAGTGTTGCAGAACTCCTTGAACGAACAGGTACTTAAGGCCATGTAACTACATACCTGCATACTACTCCACCCAGTGTAATGTCTCTAGTGCTAAAAAATTCTGAAGAGACCCTGTTTATCACTCCTTTAACTCTTACTACAGAATTAAATCCACCCCCAACCTCCCATTCCTCTCCAGAATGAAAGCTCAAAAGTTTATCTCCTGCTCCTTAGTTTACTACATGTTACTCAATGAGTCACAAACTTTTTCCACGAACATTTTACATATTTTTATTCCTGCCAATTATTTTTGCAAGGTGTGCCAACAGTATGTGGCTGACATGCAATTAGAAAGACACAGAAAGGAAAAGAGAGAGAGAGAGAGAGAGAGAGAGAGGGGCGGGGGGGGGGGAGTACATAAATATGCTTCAACTATCTCTACAAAACAGAACGCGTACCATGACATGCCATTACACTGACTGTAGCCAAACTGTTGTACTGTTTGATATCGCTATTTCAGCAATATGATTTTATATTAGCATGTTTGAGTACAGAGATCTCACAATGGTGATCATTGACAGAAACCAGTCACCTTTCACTGTAATTTTGAAATACTTGGTTGCTATCATCCTCAACAGTGACAGTGGTCATCCTGCAGTCAGAATGTCACATTTTACCAAAGGTTTTAGCATGTTCATGCGTACCGACAAGGCAAATATGCACAAGTGCATGTAAGCATGCACATATGCAGATGGTATACAGGCTGCATCTTTAATAAAATACAGTTTTATGGTACAGTATTACACTAAAAAAGATCATTTTGCACAAAGTAATACTCCAATCGTTCTGCTCCACAATGCAATAGTCATACCAAGCATACACAACACAGGTTAATTACAATTTATTCCACCCCACAGTGAATAAAATGAAGTAAATGGGAAAAAATATACCTGTACATTACACAAATGAAAGGAATCACAAAACTCTCTGCAAACAATACATGCAAACTAAACAATCACTTTCTTAAATGGAAATAAAAAGATGGATGCTGAACAAAACTATGGGGAAGTATCTAGTATTACAAACACACACAACACACGCACAAAACAACTACAAATGACATACCATCCCTGAAAGAGGAGTCTTTCCAGCACGAGCCCACTGAAACGGGTAAATGGTTGCTCATAAGTTTTTACATGAAAACTGCTCTAAAACTTATCAACATATTTTCATCTGTAGTTTCTAGAAGGTCATAGCAGATCACTGTCCACAAATGTACAAATTATGTGAAGTTAAATAAATTCTATCCTTTAATATATAGAGAGGAGGACAAAAAAATGTATGACACAAACACCAACTCTAAAGACAACTTCCATATGTTTTTAATTAGACAATGCAAAATACCATAAAACAGTATCTCAAAAAAAGATAATTTTCAAAGTCCATAACTATATCAACAAACCTATGTGTCACCCTGAATTCAGTGCCAAGCTGGAAGGCAAATTGTTACTAAATCTGTGTTATGACTCTTGTAAATGACTTGGCTTAAGTACGAAAGAACTTTTACACAAGATGTTTATCACACTAACCATATACAGAACATAAGCAGTTCACATAACTTCTTGGTAATTCATACTGTTGTGCCTATGGCTACTCCATTTCTCGTAGAACTAGAATGACGTGTGGGGCTTGCGTTATTTAACAGTTGTCAGATCACTGGTTAACATTAAGATTATTTTTGGGTGGTATTTGTATTTTAGCGGTCTAACCTTGAGTATCATTGCAGGCATGTTCAACTAGTTTATTTACAAATGCTGCTGAGCTCCTCAGCACACCAAATACCTTGGTAGAAAGGAAGAGAGAGATTACAAAATTCCTTGTCAAGGATATTAAACCGAATTTAAACAAACAATAATTAAAAATCTACATACAAATTGGCAAACAACAACAACAACAACAACCACCACCACCACCACAACTGCCAGCAAATACTAATGGCTGCCTCAGCTCTCTGCTTTTTTGATGATGCTGTTTACATTAGATGTAACAAAGTGAAAAAATGTTACCCTACAAATGACATTCTATTTGACCACCACAGTAACTGGATTGTGGCATATTTTCAATTGTGATTAAAAAGAAAAATCAGCTGTTCAGTCACCTTTGAATAATCTAGTTTGCGATTACTTCAGCGGATCTACAAATCAACACTACTTCACTGTTCACATGTTGACAAACACAGTCATATTCATTTAAAATGAATTTGTATTTTCTTTCGACAACATAAATGACGAAATCCACAAACAGGATACAAGAACTATTTGCCTAGTATTGCAGAAATGGATTTTTCAGGAAATCAAACAATGGAAAAATCTTTGATAAAATAACAACAATATAAAAAGTATAGATGTCTATTAACAACATACAGGTGTTGAGTGACAGACAGTGACATTGAAAAAAGACCACTAGATATCATCCAGCAATCTTAAGTCCTTCATCACATGTAGACAGACAGGCAGGCAGGCAGGCAGGCAGGCAGGCAGGCAGACACACAAATTCACAACTAGCATACATGAGGCTACTGCCATCTTCGGACCCTAATGTGGTAGCCCTTCACATGACAATGGTCATTTTTGTATGAGCTGTGAATGTATATTTGTGTTTTATTCTGCGTACGTCTGATGAAGGACTTAAGTCTGATAGCTTAGTAATATCAGACATTTCCTTTTTCAACATGCCTACCTGTTACTCAACACTTCCTCTGAAGTGGTGAGGAGATATAGATATCTTTTTCATATTTTTGAGAAACCAGGAAATATTACTTGACAACTGAGGATGCATCACAAAGTTAAACTGAAAAGAGCTTTACAGACATTGATGATTAAAGAATTTGGCTGTACATTTTTACGAAGAGAATGGCTTTTATAGCACCTCAGACAAACAAAACTGACAGTACTGTACAAGCCAAATGATATAGAGAAGGCTGCATGATATCAACAGGAAACTGTATACAAAAACAATGGAAATGTGTGCAAAAAAGTTGATATTGTAATGAACCAAGGACTTTGACTGGGTAGGACAAACTGGATAAAGCTTGCTGCAGTGACTAATTGGTAGATATTATTATGATGAATAGAGAGTAGTACACTTCTGCAGCAACATTTGGCAATTTCTCAATGTTGCTTTTTTATCATATAATAAAACCATGTCGTGTAATGAGAACAAATTTTCATATGCATCACTGCATATTAGCATAAGAAAGAATTATCGAATCTAATTAAAAAACTAGTTTTTCTGATGAAAAAGCAATGAGCACAAGAGAAAAAAGGATAGTGGGTTAAAACATTAATGCAAATGGGAAAGCATAAAGTTAGGTTTCAGCATATTTATATTTGTGTTGTACGTTTACCTCATTGTAGACAGAGAAGTTAGAAATCAGATGTTTAGCAGTGCCGAGAACTTCAAAATTATAATGCTCATAGGGAGCAATAATTCAAGTGAAATGTATATACATGATATGAAACAACTAATCCATTCCAATACACTACACTCATGACTTGACTTGGTACTTTTCATGAATGTTGCTGGGAGCAGAGGTATCAACAGAAGTCATAATGTACTGACTCATTTTCACTCTGTGCTGACTTATGTTAGCAGACAGTACCCTTTGCAGTAACATTTTATAGTAGTGTCTCCAGTGGCGACTGCTGTGTAAGAGCACATGAACACCTTAACTTTTGATACTTGTAGATTTATTGGTTATTTTTCTTTGGATGGTGTTAAACATAATGCAGGTGCGGTAATCTGAAATGCATAGCACTAAATCTATCACAATGTGCTACATACTGCTCCTCTAGACCTGGTGAAACTTGGCATCAGAGTCTCCAGCACACCTTCATTTGTGCATGTTTTTAATGAAGTTCTGCACATGTCCAAATACATACAGATTTGATAAACAATGTGCATGGTTCACTGCTAACTCTTACCACTCGACTAAAAGTTTATGTCAATACCACCTGGTCGGAGCACATCGCAGCAGACTTTTGTCTACATTCGCTTGGCAGATACCGTTAGGCAGTAGCACACTCCACAGGTACGCAAATTCACTCACTATATAGTAAAATTACATCAGACATCAGTATACGTTATAATTATACTGACAGAAAAACCTATTTTGTCGGATTCTAAATGAGAGATAGCACAGTAAGTTCTGGCCTTTATCACAGAGTAATTCATTTGAGGCACTGAGCATTTATTCATGCTTCTGACATGTGCTGATCTTATGGTAGGTCAGGTTTATCTGTACTGCAGTTATTGTAGGTCCACATTGTACATATATCTGAACATCCACATGAAAAGCTGCCTCACCAGTTTCTCTGATATTCACTTAAATGTGGAGGGTCAAAGATGATGTGCTTTTGGCACTTATGGCTCTCAGTGCCTCATTTGTATCCTAGTCACGTGACCTTGTTGGCAGATAGCACTACTAGAATTTAATCATTTCCACAAAAAAAGTTTGTGTTTGGAGTTGGTTGTCTACTTTGCAGAGCAATGAAAGCTTAAACATTATTTCCGTTATTTTGTTCTTGGCATAAGAGCACTCAATTATGTACAAAACAACAAAATTCCACAAAACAATTCTTCCTTTTTTTCAGGCATGTTATGCATATTGTTATTATTATTATTATTATTATTATTATTATTGACAGTGGCCAAAATTGTGTAAGTATGTCGATAAGCATAACTGTTAAACATCAGCTACTATTAATTTTGCACTCTCTTATTTATCTGATTTAAAAAATTTGTGAACAACCAGAACATATATCTACAAGGTGCCACGGAGTATCTCTTTTTTATGCAGCAAACATGTTCAATTTTGACTACATAAAACACTTTAAATGACTGTTACCTCTGCTTCCATAGAAGCACTGATGAATTTTTGTTTTAAATGCTGCCTTCCTTGAAAGAGTAAGTGTTTCTGGGAGGCAGGGATTACTTTCAGCAACAGTGACGTGCCCAGTTATGTTGTGCTTACAGTAAAATCCAATAAACAGAGAAGATTGCTTCATACCTTTGGGCTTGAACCACTAGCATGCTATTTATAGCTATAGATAAGGTAAGGTATTAGCATACAAGAATGTGTTCATAAATAATGTGTAACTGATACGAGGAACAAAACTAAAAACACAATGCAATACATAATTTGGAAGTTTTTGATACCAATGAAGACGAACCAAAACTAAGTTGTCAGTATGAATTTTCTACCAAAATGAGCATACCATCTCGCAATTATTTCAGAATAAAATACAAAAGCGCAATGTTTTGGTAGAATGGTAGTATCATAAGAAAGAGATGGGGTATTAAGAAAATAAATACAAAAATATTGACACACATGGTTAAGAATGGGGGCCCAAATGAAGGAGTCCAGCAATAATAGTGAAAAACAGATTCGTCAAATATTAGCTGCCAAATAGTATAAAGAAGTCTGTTCTCATCGTCGTCCCTGGAACAACAGATTTCCCTTAAATGAATTAAATTTTTAAAACTAACTGCATCCATATCAACAAAATGGCAGAATTTTTTCGTGGCAAATCTACCCTCAGCCCAATTGGTTTGAACACAATGGTGGTTTACTAGGAACAGACCTACTGGACTAATTCTTACTTAACACCCTATATTTTCTAGAATAAAAGTTATCAATACAGAAGAACAAGCCACTGGTATGTACAAAAATAACAGAAAAATAGCAAGAAAAACTAATATTTTTCACACCTTCAAGCAACTACTGCAAAAAAGTTATTCATTTCAGTGGCAGAGATTGGTTTGATAAAAAATGTTTCACAACAGTTTTAAGCCAAATGTTTATGCTTTTGGGCACACATTCTTGGGGAGTATGGAAATGGTAAAAATAACAGATAAATTCAAAGAATGTTGCCTGTAACAAAGCGCCTTACCAGTGGCACATCATCCTCTGTATCTTCTTCACTTTTTACGGAATAATAGCTATTATCCTCAATTTTAATATTATCTAATTCTGTCTTGATATAAGTGTTGCTATGGTCCATATTACTCATTGAAGTCTCTTCAAGCAGGCTGTTTTCATTAGTAATACCATCACCATCACCACCACTAGCTTCACCATCTTCAAATTCGGGTTCCTCTTTAAAATCTTCAACAGGCTGATATTCTGGGACCGATTGATAGCCATCAGTCATTTCAGCTGACTCTTCAGGAACCTCATCCTTAATTTTTACCTCAATTTGTTGTTCTATCCTTTCAACTTTTTCTTTCTTTTCTTTGTGGTGCTCACCTTCCTTACTTTTAACTGCAAGAAACAATAATAAGAGTACTTAAAAACATCATTTTGTCTTGTTCACATGGTTAAATTTGGAGATAAAAATTCAAAATGAAAGATCAAAAATCTAGTTAGCTGGAGAACTGAATCTCATGAAATTTTTAACAGTAAAAAGCATTTCATCAATTACAAAAACCTCAAAATAAAGGAGCCTCCTATATAAAGATAAAGAAAGAATATATTTAATGTAAGAGTAAATGGAATGGGTTTCCACTGCTCAAATACATGGGATTCAAATAATGACGAACTTCAACATAATTAATTATATTTTGGCACTGATCACTAAAACCTACTGAACAGAGTCTGTCTATTCTTCCTTGAGTGCAGTAAACTGTGAGAAAAAAGAGCGTATGACCTTTCATGACAAAAAATTTTAACCACTGCCCATTTTTATTGCTTTTTTCACATCTCTCTCTTCATCACAATATGTCCAGTGCTCCATTATGAATTACACCACTTATTCTGTAATTCACTTGCAACACCTTTATGATCAACCAATGGAAAATTGAGAGTGCAATAATGAAAATGTTCACTTTTCACTGTTAAAGGCATAGCTGAACATGTGAGCTTTTGGCCACAAGGCCTTCTTCTAAAGTACACACACACACACACACACACACACACACACACACACACAAACCACTGTCTCTGGCCACAGACAAATTGCGCTATCTCAACTGAAGAAAGAGAGGTGCTGTGGCAGGAGGGGATGGGGAGATCTGTCAAGACATATTCAACGAGCCATCTACAATGAGATGACAAAAGTCATGGGATGGCAATATACTCATACACAGATGGTACTAGCATCGTGCACACAAGGGGTAAAAGGGCAGTGCATTGGCGGAGCTGCCATTTGTGATTCATGTGAAAAGGTTTCCGATTATGGGCACACGACAGGAATTAACAGACTCTGAATGCAGAGTAGTAGTTGGAGTTAGACACATGGGACATTCAGTTTTAGAAAGCAGGGAATTCAATATTCCAAGAGAGTGCTGAGAATACTAAATTCCAGGCATCACCTCTCACCATGTAAAACACAATGGTCAACAACTGAGAGCAGCAGTGTTTGAGTAGAGTGAGCAGTGCTAACAGAGAAGCAACACAGTGTGAAATACCCACAGAGATAAGTGTGGGATGATGAACATATCCATTAGGACAAGGTGGTGAAATCTAGCATTAATGGGCTATGGCAGCAGTCAACTGATGTGCATGCTTTTGCCAACAGCACGACATTGTTTGCAGCGCCCCTCCTGGGCTCATGACCATATCATCTGGACCCTAGACGACTGGAAAACCATGACCTGGTCAGATGAGTCCAGATTTCTGTTGTTAAGAGCTGACTGAAGTGTTCGAGTGTGGCACAGACCCCACAAACCCACGAATCCATGCTGTCAACTAGGCAATGGGCAAACCGGTAGTGGCTCCATTATGGTGTGGGCTGTGTTTACATGGAATGGACTGGGTCCACTGATCCAACTGAACTGATCACTGACTGGAAAAGGTTATGTTCAGCTACAAGGAGACCATTTGCAGCCATTCATGGACTTCATGTTACCAAACAACAAAGGAATTTTTATGGATGACAATGCTCCATGTCACTGGGCCACAATCGTTCACGAATGGTTTGAAGAACTGGACAATTCGACCAAATGAATTGGTCACCCTGATACCCGCCATGAAACTCGTTGAAAATTTAAGGGACATAATCGAGATGTCAGTTTGTGCACAAAATTCTGCACCGGGAACACTTTCACAATTATAGATGGCTATACAGGCAGCATGGCTCAATATTTCTGCAGAAGACTTCGAACAACTTGTTGAATCCATGCCAAACCGAGCTGCTGCACTATACTGGGCAAAAGGATGTCTGACATGATATTAGGATCCATCCCACGACTTTCGTCACCTCAGTGTAAATATTTTCTATGGATGTACATAAATCAAGGAAAACCTGATTACAATGGCCATCTGTATTGGAACAAGCATACTCCTATAAATAGTAGTGACCGGATAGTGATCATTTCGCACTGCATTTGACAGTCAATCTATTAACAGGGGCTAGAAAATTTCCCTTTTTGCGATAAATACAACATAGATGTGAATTCTGCCTCAAAATATGGAAATGCAAAATTATCTAATATACATTATTTTAGAATGAATTGTACCCAAATGAACTATTTTACCAGACATAGTTTGATATAGCTTTATTTTCTGCGCATAAAATATAAAAAATGCAACCAATTTTCAGTTACTGGTATCGTACAACATCTGGCAAAACCCAATTTGGAAATATAATGTGCATAAGAACCAGCTTGCAAAATAAAAAAATGCACAAAAACAATGATTATCAATGTGCTTGGTGATCTGGTGCCACGGCAGCTGTGGATGATTGAAAGGTTTATTTAAGATATACGCGGTAATGCTATTAGACAACAAACAAAACAAAAGATGCACACAAATACTCTTTATTGTTTTTCAAAATAGTCGCCACCCGCTGCAACCTGCTTCTGACAATGTTCGTGCAGCTTCTGGAAACTATCAGCAAAGGCCTTCTGTGGAATCGATCACAGAATGGTTGTCACACGATCTTTGATGGCATTCATGTTCGCACAACATTCGTCTTTCATGGCAGCCTTCATGTGGGGAAACAGAAAGAAGTCCGCAGAAGGCAGATCAGGGGAGTACGGAGGGTGTTCGAGAACAGTCACCATCTTCTGCATCAGGAATTGGCACACACGGATCGCACAGTGTACAGGGGCATTGTCATGAAGCAACATTCATTTTCTAGTTCTGTGCAACTCCAGCCGAACCTGCCGGAAACGATGTAGTGATAAAGTTCAAAACACACACAAAATGCAGCGTTAATGGTTTGACCTTCAGGAACAAATTCCTTGTGGATGATGCCGTTGCTGTTAAAGAAGGCGATCAACAGTGTTTTACCACAACAAGGTGGTATTTTTGTTTACTCCATCTCCACCAAGAGAAAACACATGTGCTCCATCAAACGAAAACAGGGCACAGAGTAACATCACTACTATGTGTCTTAAGTCCAAGAAGCATGCCATTTGTGTTTTCTTTTGGTCATGCTGACGTGAATTTATGAGGTAATAGTGAGTTATGTAGTGCAACTTAATATACCAACACAAAGAGCCCAAAACTTACACCACAAAAACAACTTTAATGCCATCAACAACCGAACTCACCAGACACCAAATTCCTTATGAATGACATATCAGTATCATATAACACAGAAAACACAAAAACACTGGAGACCCAATGCCCAGGGACAGTGGCCATGTGTGTGTGTGTGTGTGTGTGTGTGTGTGTGTGTGTGTTTTCAATTTTGGAAGAATGACTTTTTTTGCCCCAAAGCTTAAATGATTAGTAGTGTTTTTCATTGTACCTGTCTAGGGCCCAATGCCTTCTCTACATGGTTAGTAGCAATCTACCCTTTTCATATTATTGTTATTTCATGCTGGACTTTCCATTGTCAAGTCATATGAATGTGATACTTTCATGACAGTAAATTAAAAAAAAACAACATACTATTCAATAGATAGTTACAATTATTTGTGATGTTAAACTTAGTCATAATGTAAGATATATACTTTGCCCCACTTTCTCTGTGCAGTGCACTGATAAGACAATCTGAATACTTAAGATAAAAGTCCTTCTGCACTGGAAGAGGACGGAAAAACTAATTCTTCAACATTCAAAAACTTTGAGCCATCCTCCCAAAATGATTCCATGAAATGAGGAGTAGGAAACATCCTTCTGCCAAAAATTTATTGTTTGAGAAGGCACCTGAAAAGACGCTGTAGGTTGAGGTTGACGACCTGGCACGTAATACTTGTGACCAGATCAGTTCAAAAAAGTCACATTTAACTGAAGGGAATGTGTCTGTGAAATGCCACATGAAGAATACTTTGGTATTACTGACACAGGCATATGAATCCAGTAACATTTCCAATTTTGATGACATTAGGGCATTTCATAACTTCAGTCCCCCATAAATGTACTCTTTTCAAGGACAGAAACTATGTAATGGAACAGAGAGCAAGAAAAACATTACATATGATTGTTGTGCGACAATACTGATGAAAATGAAAAGCCGTTTCCATTAAAGACTGTAACCACAAAACACTGTAACCACAGAGTTAAACAGCAATGCCTGGATTATCATAGACATTTTTGGAATATTACGATAATTCCATGTCAACTAACCTACGCTTCCCTCCTCAACCATCATGAATTTTGTTGAACATTTACACATGTCCTCATGAATATTAGTGAAGTTTAATGTTCGTCAAACCTATTCTGGCAGAGTAACAGCCACTTTTTTGACTCCACGTGTGAATTCACACATAGCGAGCGTGAATTTCTGCCAAATTTGAGTTGTCATCTCTCAAGCAATATTTTGTCGAAAGAAACTAAACATCTTGAAAAACTTTATGCATTTTGTTACAAATAATAATGAAATGAATTTTACAAGCCATATTCAGCCAGAAAATCGTAGGCAAAATTGTCCAAAAATTCAAAGTTTGGCTGTTAATAACTCAGCGACTGAAGGTATGATGAATGTGAAACTTGGTATCTCGTAACCTAACAATGTAAGGTTCTCAAATATACAGTTTCATTTACATATCATTTTTCCAATGCTGAATAAATTAAGTGAAAAGTTGAAGATTTTGTAAGGTGGTCAGAATGTAATGTTTTGGACCTGATTTTGCAAAAAACTGTGTTCTATAAAACTTATTTCATTATCCAATGTGGGCTATCAATGCTAGATAATTTGAATCAAAGTTGGGTGCAGGAAATGCGATGCGAAAAAAATGTAAACTTCGGATTCTTATATCTCAGAGTACACACATGTTGAACATGAAAATTAATACATAATAAATCACTAGCACAAATATGTGGAATACAACATTTCATTCATCTACTACTTTCCAATGGTCTACAAATTCGCCAAAAAGATGACGACTTCTGTGAAATGGTGAAAATAGGACTCATTTGACACTTCTTTTACGAACACAGTTTTTATTAAAGCTACAAAACAAGTCTCATTCTAGACAACACGTTTTAAGGAACCCCCTCCCCTAATTCATGGGTTTAATTTCAAATATGTGATAACAATGCTACAAAAATTTGGGGCAAAGTAACTGGAAAAATCGCACTATGAATAAAGTCTTAACTTCGGTTTTTGATATTTTGTTGATTAACGGCTTGATAAACATGAAGCTGTGGACAACAACTTGTGAACATAAAGTTCTCCAATATAAAATTTCATTCATGTACTACTATCCACATTTCTACAAAACCAATTCAAACTTAATTTTTGTAAAAATTACAAAAATAGATAACATTCAATTTGCTTCCAGAAAATTTGTTTTCCATACCTGTTTTCAAACTAATCACAGTCAGAAAGAGCATGTTTTCAAGCAGCCGGAAAATCATGCTCGATTTTTCAATGTATGGAAACAATACCTGAAAATGACCGACAAATTCGAGAGTTGTATATCGTTTTTATTTTTAAGTTGATAAGTAACAGTTCACTATATAGCGCTGGTCCATGGTGAGGTTTTCACTACCATTTCAGGAATATGAATCAGCAAACTCATCACCATAGGGGTCATGACCAATAGCTGTGCAGTACCAGCCACGGGTGTGTTTCTTCATCCACATTCCCAAGCCTGTAATCTGCTTTCTTAATTTAGGTTCCAAAGCCTTATGGTACCTGCCTATTTACAAAGCCATTTGCTGAGTACCTGAAATCCTCTGTTCATTGCTTGAAGACTACTGATTATTTACTTCAGCCGTTTCCATGGTAGACAGCATGTGAGATATGATCACGGCATTATCTCTAAACAATGTCATCATGGTCCAATGCAATACAGTGAGATATCACTCGTCAATAATACACAGCAGAACATGGTCAACAGGTTGTTGAAATGTAGCCTGTTATTTTGGTTCATTCCCTCAAATTTGTCCATCATTTTCTAAAAGCAAGTTGAATGGGACTTATTTTAATTTTTAGAAAAATTAAGTTTGAACTGATCTTTTAGACATTTGGAAAGAAGTATGTGAATGATATTTTATACTGGGTAGCCTTACATTGCAAAGTTGTTGAGTCTAAAGTTTCATGTTAATGATTACATTTCAGTAAGCTATAAGAAGCCAAAGATAAAACTTTATTCACAGCATGGTTTTTCTGGCTACTTTGCCCCAATTTACGGAGCATTATTAGGCCTGGATGAAAAATAATCCCACTGTTTGGGGGCGGGGAAGGGGGGGGGGGGCTTAAAAGACATTCGTTAGGAGGACATAAGTTTTGACACTTTAATAGAAAACTGTATTTATAAATGAAGTGTGGAATGTATCCCATTTTAACCATTTCCTAAAGATCATCATCTTGTTGATGAATTTGTAGATCATTAGACAAAAGTAACTAAATGAAATTTTGTATCCCAAATCCTCCTGCTTTTGACCTATTGGATGTTAAGTTTCATGATCAGCACGTGTTTACTCTATGAGATGTAAAAATTCAAAGTTTATATTTCTTCCGTGCCACAATTTGCGTGTCCATGGTTCAAATTATCTAGCATTGATAGCTCACATTGGGTAAGCAAAAAATTTTTTGGTCTTTTTTTTGTTAAAACAATTGTCTTTTAATGAGTCCAGTTTGGAAAGAGTAATAGAACATAGTTCCTTTGCAAAATCAGGTCTAAAAGACCACATTTTTCACCTACTTACCAAATCTACTTTCCATTTAATTTATTCCGAACTGGAAAGTGGTACAAAAACAAAACTTTATATCTGACAACCTTGTGTTGTTGGATTACATACCAAGTTTCATGTTCATCATACCTTTAGTCCCTGAGATATATATGAAGCCAAACTTTGAAATTTTTTGGGCAATTTTGCCTACAATTTTCTGGCTGAATATGACTTGTAAAATTCTTTTCATTATTGTTCTCATGAAAATGCAAAAGTGGTACAAGATGGCCTAATTTCATTTCATCAACAAAATTTTGCCCGAGATAACAGCTCAAATTCACCAGAAATTTACATTCACTCTGCACATGGAGTAAAACAAGCAGCTGTATCTCAGCCAGTATTGCTGCGACAAATGTTAAACTTTATCAGTGTTCATGGGAGACGTGTGAATGTTCAATAAAATTTCGGTGAAATCTGTGATAGACAAGCAGGAAAAGGTTCTGAAATTAATGGACTGACCTACTACATAGTAGTTTATTGTAAAGTTGAAGCAGAGACAGACACATTGTTCTTATTACTGACAGTTAATCTGCACATCCAAATGCAACATCATTTGTGCTCTTTCCCTTGCAAACTGCCCAAGTCACCTATACTTCTGGACCTCAGCATAATTCACCCCATGAAAGCAAGAGTATGGCTGCTGTGCAGAGATCAATTTCATTCCTCAAAAGAAAGACATACCTGAAAAATTAACATTTTACAGACCACACACGGTACTGCATGGAAGGCTTTGACTCAACAGATGGCATTGAACTGTTTCTCTTGAAGACTAAATGTCCAATAAGTTCTGCTGTAACCGTGCATGGACTTGATACTGTTACCAGCTATTTTTACTTATTTCGGTCAGTTTTTGCAGCATTAAGTGAGTACATATACTCTGTAGCTCTGAAAAATGATTTGTCCAAAAGCCAGAAAAGTTCTCTTGTTAATATGCTTTCCATGTCTCAGCATGTGTATTACTATTTGAGTTACCTTGACTCCTTAAATTATTTTCATTCTGTCATCAGTTGAGGTTTTCGTAACCACATAAGAAGTGTTGCCTGTTAGCACTCGTATCAGGGTCTTGGTCTGATAGTCATTTAATAATTTTTCTGGTGGTTTACCACACGGGCATAGTCAAAGATTCACCCTCTATTGGCGGTGGACTAATGTTGAGCCACTTGTGCTGGCAAAACATCAAACAATCCACTAAACAACCAACAGCCGAATACCCTGAGATGGCATCAACAGGCAACAAGTCAATATCTGCTTACCATTATCTTCAGCCTTGTGTTATCTTCAAATCAAGATACTGGTAGTGACTTTACATGCAACAAAATAGTTATGTCCCCAGATACGTGTTAGAAGGGATTTCACTGTAAATGAACCCGCCCTCAATGAATCCTCTCATATATATATATTGTAGATTTTTTAAATACTAATCAAAATTATGTGTCAGTAATAAAAAGTTTTTTGCAATAAATACCTTTGTCCTTTTGGTCCTTTTCTTTACTTCTGTGTTTCTCCTTGTCACTGTGCTTTTTATCAGAGCTAGAGCTAACTTTTTCCTTACTTGAACTACTGTGCCTTTCTTTATCCTTGCTAGAGGAGGAACTGTGCTTATCTCTGTCCTTCTCCTTGTCGCGATGAGAAGAACTACTATGCCGATCCTTGTCCTTATCTTTGCTCGAGCTGTTGCTGCTGTGTTTGTCTTTGTCTTTGCTGTGTTATCAAACATATGAAATCAGTATTAAAATAATGCACTATTTGCAAATAATCTCTAAGAGATCAGCATACAATATATGTTTTAAGTTGAAAATGAAACTTAAGTTAGTACGTAAACACACTGAAAATCCTGCTTTTCAAAAGGTGGCTTTTCTTGGTATAACTCGAAGAAAAAGCAGTCTGCAAGACCACTGTGGTCGGTTTCTACATTTAGTATCCTGAGGGTATGGAATTTGACTTTTAATTTAAAATATCTCATAACAGCATTTCAAAACAGTTTTGTCACAGTCTCAGAGAAACCAACATTGAGAAAATAGAGGCCTTCAGGGTTTCCAATTAAAATCTGTTAAATACAAGGAGAACAGTCTAGAACATAAATCAAACATACAAATACATACAAGCCTCATTAAAAATAACAACATTTATAATTAGTAATATTTATCTTCTACCTTGTCATCATGTAATAACCCCACAGCTGAAAATGAAATACCATTATATGTTCATAAAAGTATTCATATTGATTATAAAATATGACAGTTGCCCCAAAATAGTACTTGACACATCAAACATTACCTGGAGTCACAAATAATAAAAAAGAAACCAAAGACTTTGACTTATGGTCATTATATGTAATTAGAAATTTATATTTCTTAGGAAATATGTCCCCCCCCCCATGAACAATGGACCTTGCCATTGGTGGGGAGGCTTGCATGCCTCAGCGATACGGGTAGCAGTACCACAGGTGCAAACACAACAGAAGGGTACCTGTTGAGAGGCCAGACGAACATATGGTTCCTGAAGAAGGGCAGCAGCCTTTTCAGTAGTTGCAAAGGCAATAGTCCGGATGATTGACTGATCTGGCCTTGTAACAATAACCAAAACAGCCTTGCTGTGCTGGTACTGTGAGCAGCTGAAAGCAATGGGAAACTACAGCCGTAATTTTTCCCGAGGGCGTGCAGCTTTGTTGTATGGTTAAATGATGATAGCATCCTCTTGGGTAAAATATTCTAGAGATAAAATAGTCCCCCATTCGTATCTCCGAATGGGTACTACTCAGGATGATGATATCAGAAGAAATAAAACTGGAGTTCCATGGATCGAAGAATGAAATGTCAGATCCCTTAATCGGCAGTTAGGTTAGAAAATTTAAAAAGGGAAATGCGTATGTTACAGTTAGATATAGTGAGAATTTGTGAAGTTCAGTGACAAGAGGAACAAGACTTTAGGTCAGGTGAACACATGGTTATAAATACAAAATCAAATAGGGGTAATGCAGAAGTACGTTTAATAAAAAATTAAAAAAAATAGGAGCACGGCTAAGCTACTATGAACAGCATAGTCAATGCAATATCGTAGCCAAGATAGACACGAAGCCCACGCCAAGCACAGTAGTACAAGTTTATATGCCAACTAGCTCTGCAGATGACGAAGAGATTGAAGACATGGATAATGAGATAAAAGAAATCATTCAGATAGTGAGCGGAGACGAAAATGTAATAGTCATGGGGGGACTGGAATTCAATAGCAGGAAAAGAAAGAGAAGGAAAAATAGTAGATGAATATGGAATGGGGTTATGGAATTAAAGAGGAAGCCGCCTGGTAGAATTTTGCTCAGAGTATAACTTAATCATAGCTAACACTTGGTTTAAGAATCATGAAAGGAGGTTGTATATGAGGAAGAGACCTGCAGACATTGGAAGGTTTTAGATAGATTATATAATGGTAAGACAGAGTTAGAAACCAGGTTTGTAAGATATTTCCAGGGGCACTCCGACCACAATTTATTGGTTATGAACTGTAGACTAAAACTGAAGAAACTGCAAAAAGGTAGGAATTTAAGGAGATGGGAACTGCGTAAACTGAAAGAACCAAAGGTTGTAGGGAGTTTCAGAGAGAGCATTTGGGATCGATTGACAAGAACGGGGGAAGGAAACACAGTAGAAGAAGAATGGGTAGTTTTCAGAGATGAAATAGTGAAGGCAGTAGGGGATCAAGTAGATAAAAAGGCGTTGGATAGTTGAAATCCTTGGGTAACAGAAGAGATACTCAATTTAATTGATGAAAGGAGAAAATATAAAAATGCAGTAAATGAAGCAGGCAAAAAGGAATATAAACGTCTCAAAAATTAGATAGACAGGAAGTCAAAATCACTAATCAGGGATGACTAGAGGACAAATGTAAAGATGTAGAGGCATATTTCACTATGGGTAAAATAGATACCGCCTACAGGAAAATTAAAGAGACCTTTGGAGAAACAAGAACCACTTGTATGAATACCAAGAGCTCAGATGGAAAACCAGTTCTAAGCCAAGAAGGGAAAGCAGAAAGGTGAAAGGAGTACATAGATGGCCTATACAAGGGTGATGGCTTCAACTTTTGTAGCCTGTCTTCCTCAGTTGTGTGTAATATTACGGTATATTGATAATTTTTACTTATGGATCGTCTGACAGCAACTGAAGAAAACACAATTTTAGTGCCATACATGTTTCGCCTTTATTTTCTGCAAGGCATCATCAGTGGCAGGTTGTGTCGACAATTTCTTACATATTACGCTCCTGTTGCATTTTTGGTGTTGTTCTTCTTCTTACGAGTGCCAATTTGAGGTTTTTCCCACATTCCACAGCACTATGAACTGAATGCTTGTTTCAATGCAAATTTGTTAACATCGATTATAGATTAAAGTGTGAGGAAGTCTTTTCTGAAAATATTTGTATGGAAGTGAAACGTGAACGATAAATAGTTTAGACAAGAAGAAAACAGACGTTTTCAAAATGTGGTGCTGCAGAAGAATGCTGAAGATTAGATGGATAAATCACATAACTAATGAGGAGGGTACTGAATAGAATTGGGGAGAAGAGGAATTTGTGGCACAAATTGACTAGACGAATGGATCAGTTGGTAGGACATGTTCTGAGGCATCAAGTGATCACCAGTTTAGTATTGGTGGGAAGCATGGAGGGTAAAAATTGTAGAGGGGGACCAACAGATGAATACACTAAGCAGATTCTGAAGGATGTATGTTGCAGAAGTACTTGGAGGTGATGAAGCTTGCACAAGATACGGTAGCATGGAGAGCTGCATCAAACCAGTCTCTGAACTGAAGACCAAGACCACCACCACCACCACCACCACCACCACCACCACCAACACAACAAGATATATTTTTGACAGTACATCAGAGAAATTCATTTGGCAAACAGAAGGAGAGAATATATCTTTAGGTGATTTTTCTTTCTAAATCTGGCAACCCGCAAGCAATTTTCCAATTCACAGATAATTTTATTTGTTAAGATTGTTTAAGCGAATGTAACAAGAAAAACAAAAATTGAACTTACAAGTAATTTTTAATTGATATTTAACACACGTAATGTGGTAAATGCAAAAATCCTATTCAATATTACAAATGCAGGAGAAACTTATCAACAATTTTTCTGAGTGTGGTATATCCTAAAAGCAAGGTTGCATACACAAGCTAATGTAAATGGTTACAAAATTGCTGGAGCAAGAAGATATATTTGTAGGCTGTCATTGAGACTTGCAAATGAGTAAAATGTGATTCCCGATGTTCCAGAGCAACAAAAAAAGATTCAATGGGGAAATCTGACTTCTGATGTACAAGTAGTCCAGAAACTAAATCCGGCGCAATAACAACGTGCTCTGTGGATTGGTATGGAAAGAGATGAATGCACATGTTTGTATAACCACAGCTAATCGGGTAAAGCTTACTTTGTGTGCCTGTGACTGTTTTAACAATAAATTAATTCTTATACATTCTGCCTTGAGAAAAAACAAATATTCGTTTTTGCATCACCAATCGAGATTTCAGTGATGTTTCGTCATCTTCAGTGAGTTCCCTTAATTTTTCTACCTACCAGTTAGCGAAAGTAACATGAGAAAACCTGTAGTTTGGGAATGTCTGAAAAGCATTAGACTCAGTATCACACCCACACTTAATGTCAAAATTATGATCATATGAGGTACCAAGTGAAATTTGTGACTACAATGAGGACTTTTTGGCAGGGAGGACACAGCGTGTTATTTTGGATGGAGTGTCATTGTCAAATGCAGGTAGAAGTAACTTCGACGTATCAACGGAAGTGTGTTGGGGCCCTTGCTGTTCAAGTTACACATTAATGACCTTGCAGACAATATTAATTGTAGCAACAGACAATATTAATTGTAACCTCAGACATTTGAAGATGATGCGTTATCTGTAATGTAGTACTGTCTAAAAGAAGCTGCATAAACATTCAGTGAAATGTTAATAATAAGATTTCAAAGTGGTGCAACGATTGGCAACTTGCTTTAATTGTGCAAAAAACATAGTATCCTATGTCTATAATGTAAATGAGTCACAGCTGGAATTGGCCAACTCATACAAATACCTGGGTGTAACCTTTGTAGGGATATAAAATGGAATGATCACGTGGGATCAGTTGTGGGTAAAGCAAGTGGTAAACTTCATTTTATTGGTAGAATACCAGGGAAGTGCAATCAGTCTACAAACAAGACTGCCTACAAATCACTCGTATGACCCATTCTAGACTATTGCTCAATTGAGGATGCAACCTGTACCAATTGCAGACGGCCAGTGAAAAACAGAAGATTAGAGTTAAAAGCTCCAAAACTCATTGAATACCTAAATTTGGATAGTTAGATGGGGATTTAAACAATTATCCTCATAATTGCGAGTCCGGTGTGCTAACAATGGCATCATGTCACTTGGCAACAGTCACTGAAGTTGCAGGTTAAAAGCATTTTGCTGGGATATTATGTGGAGAAGAAGTCACATATTATGCTTTTTTGAGGGCCAAAAATATATCAATTCGACCTGTGAACTGTTTGTTCTATTAATTTCATAATTTCTACTGATAAAACAAATTAACTGAGTAAAGGAAAACAACTGCACAAAACCACATACGAAACAAACCTTGTTCCAGGCAGTTGCGTAGTAGACTGCTGAGCTAAAAATGCATTACACTACAGTTGCCACCATTTAGGTACACCTTACTGGTCTTGACTCCACATCATAAAATCACGTGCCTAGTGTAGGTCTACAATAACTGCTGCAAAAGTCGCAGCAGGGTCGGTCGGTCTCTCTCTGTCCTTAGGCTAAGTGTCAAAAAGGTGTCAATCCTTCTACTAAACTCAGTTACAAGAGTTCTTTATTTTTATGAGCAGGTCTGAACATCAGTTAATGGGACTGCCTCCTGCATAACATGCTGGTTAGTTCAAACTTCAGAAACAGCCATTTTTTGGGCTGTAATGTGTACAATGTAGTGGGAGGAAGCAAGAGCACCTGTAAAGTAAAATAGTTCGGGGGGGGGGGGGGGGGGGGAGGCTAGAACTGGGGATATGGAGTATTTTGCCAGATGAATGGTGACCTGCAAGTACCCACAAAAAAATTCCACTTCTGACCCTGTTAAAAATCTGCATAATGCTGACTTTTAAATCATTTTCTTGACAGAAAAACACCTGATGACTCTATATTTTTTTCCTTTTCCTATGACCTGGGGCCCAGGTATGGGCAGACTTGGGAAGGAGCATAAAACAATTCTAAGTGAAGAAGCATAATGTCAAGTTAAAACATCATGAACATGGCGCAGTATCTGCATCTCTTTGTCAAAATATTATCACCGTGTTTGGTAAGGGAAATGAAATTGGCCTTGATCATTTCAAGAAATTACGCAAAAATAGGTGCCTAAACAGTCACTTTTCTTGATCTGAGCTTTTAAAACAACACTGCTTAAATCTACTTTGAATTAAAAGACATACAATACAGTATTGGAATATCTGATACATTTTAACCAGTTGCTACTCACTGTATAGCGGAGATGCTGAGTTACAGAGAGGGGGGAAAAAAATGAAAAACCCTGTCACACAATAAGCTTTCGGCCAACAAGGCCTTTGTCAAAGAGAGAGAGAGAGAGAGAGAGAGAGAGAGAGAGAGAGAGAGAGAGAGAGAGAGAGAGAGAGAGAGAGAGAGAGAGAGAGAGAGAGAGAGGAGTTGCAAAATAAAACATGGCAGGAAGACTAAAGGGCACTTTGTACTAAAATTAAAATTTACCTCCCCAGGCATCATATGGCAGTAAGATAAGAGAGACAGAGTAATCAGGTGTTACGAAAAATACACACGTGTCTTGTTCGAGGGAGTAGGATGTCAGCAGCATAAGACCATGGGAGAATATTTTTACTCTGTCCTACAACTCTTAATTTGACCCATGGTACTCGGAGAAATTCCTAATTAATTTCTGTTTTCGCAGTTGCTTCAACACTTTTCCTCTCTCCACCCTTTTACCACTTTGATAATCTACTGCAAACCTTTTCTTGTTCTGGGTGCATATTTACACAATAAGAAGACCTTTATTCATATTTTTACAGTATCTGAGAGTGGTTAAAATGTAAAATCAAGCAACTGAGATCCAGGATGGAATGTAACAATGAAAAGAATACTTGCTGCTCATCATACAGCAGAGATATTGTGTCACAGACAAGCAACAAAAAGACTGTCACACAATAAGCTTTTGTGGAACAAGGCCTTTGTCAAACACAAGCGACCCCCCCCCCCCCCACCACACACACAAAACCAATATCTCTATCAGCTGAAGCAGTGTATGATGGGAGAGGTAATTGGGTGGATGTAAGGAAGGGGTTGGGGGCAGGGAGGGAGAGGGATAGCAGGGTAAGGGTAGGGACATTCAAGTGCTGTTGCGGAGCTTGCAGGGATAAGATGGAGAGAGGGTAGGCCAGCTAAGTGCAGTCGGGAGGTTAGACGGAGGGCAGGAAAAATAAAGGGTATCATAAAAGGAGATAAGTTCCCCTAACCCTATTAGTGTCAAACTTTGTTAGGTCATTTTCCTTACTTTCCTGTTCCCGTTGCAGCCCAGCACTACATAAGCCCTCTATCCCACCAATGCACCCCGTCTTTATACTTCTCTTCTTTTCCACTAACCCCTCCTGCCCCTGCCCCCCCCCCCACTCCCCGTCTAACCTCCCGACTACACCTAGCTGGCCTACTCTCTCCCCACCTCGTCCCTGCACTTTACCGTCCCCCATCCTAACCCTGTTATCCCTCCCCCTCCCACCCCAGCCTCTTTTGTACTCCCACACAATTGCAATCTCCCACTTCCAGACTGCTGTTCATAGTCTGGTTTCTGCTGCTATGGACTGTGGTCATTTGTGTGTGTTTGTGTGTGTGTGTGTGTGTGTGTGTGTAAGGGGGAAGAGCCTGCACGTGTGCAGGGACTTCAGTTGGTGGTGGTGGACAAAATGTGGGTTCTATAGTTAGTCCAGTGCAAATGTGGTATTTAGTAATGTGTCATTTAAATATCAATATCTGGGTGTAATGTTGCAAAGCGATATACCTGGAACAAGCATCTGAGAAAAGTGTGATAGGGAAGGCGAATGGTCAACTTTGGTTTATTGGAAGGATTACAGGAAAGTGTGGATCACCTGTAAAGCAGACGGCATATAGGACAATGGTGTAACCCACCATTGAGTACTGCTCAGGGGTTTGGGATCTGTGCCACAGCAGACTGAAGAAAGATATTGAAACAATTCAGTGGTGGGCTGCCAGATTTGTTACCAGTAGGTTCGAACAACACGTTAGTGTCAAGGAGATGCTACAGGAACTCACATGAGAATCTCTGGAGGGTAGGTGACCTTCTTTTTCAGAGACATTATTGAGAACATTTAGAGAATAACTTCTAAAGCAGACTGATGAAAGATTCTACCGCCACCAACATACATTGCGCATTAAGGACCACAAAGACAAGAGTCAAGAAAATAGGCCTCATACAGAGGAATATAGATAGTCTTTTTTCCCTCGCTCTATTTGCAAATGAAACAGGAAAGGAAATGACTAGTACTGGTACAGGGTACCCTCCGCTATGCACTGTACAGTGGCTTCTGGAGTATCTCTGCACATGTAGAGAAGGAAGTGCGGGGAAGGGAGAAGTGGAAGAGGAGGGAGTGGAGAGAGAGAGAGAGAGAGAGAGAGAGAGAGAGAGAGATGATTTTCTCCTTATGGCATATTACTTTACCTTCATTAAATATACGTATGCTGTTATTTATACATAATCACTCTTTAACCATCGACAATGAATTTGAGAAAAACTGCTATAATTTAGCTTCCTGCAATATTAGAACACATTCGGCAAAACAATCAACTGTCAAGTACTTCTGTAATCATTACACAAGAAGATAAATTACCTGGAACTGGAACTTTTATGTTCTTTTTCTGAACTTGAGCTCTTGTGTTCCTTGTCTTTACTTGAACTACTTTTATGTTCTCTGTCCTTATCCTTTCTTTCATCTTTGTGTTTCTTCTCTTTATCCTTGTCTCGCTCTTTTTCCTTCTCTCTCACTTTATCCTTGTCCCTTTCTCTGTCTTTATCCTTATCCTTTTCCCTTTCTTTGTCCTTCTCTCTATCCCTGTCTCTGTCCTTATCTTTGCTACTGCTACTGCTATGTTTTTCTTTATCCTGCACAGAAAGAAGACAGTAAAGTAAGAAATAACACAATGAAAATGTGAAACAAATAATTTCTTCCTTCAACACACATCTAATAACATCAGAGTTTAAATGAAACATTTGGATTTAGACTGGGTTTTCATTTATCTTCATGTAAAAAAATGCAGACTTATTATTTAATGAATTACTATTTTATGTGGTAATGTGAAAGCCTTACAGCTCTTATACATAATTTTTATCATTAATACAACTAAACAACAAAATCTTTGTATTACTTTAAACATAATAATTTATTGATCATATTTCTTACCACATATTTCATGAAAACAATGGATAAAAGTTAATTTTTCGTTGTCGCTGAGACCGACAGTTTCATTATAGGCACAGTTTTTGACACCTGATACTCTCATAGCTGGTGCTACAAGCATGCTCATTGATGGATTACAAACATGTTGATATAAAGAAACCTGTGCTCTAAGATTCACATCGACTGCATTCTTGATTTAATGGATCATTAATTATGGATTAAAACTGGCCTACATCATGGAAGTCTCTGAATATTTAAATGACAATGACTTTTTTCCTTTTTTACTCCCTTTTTCCTCTTTACACATACATATAGAAAAACCACTTGACAGCAATATTTGCAGTATGGCAGAAACTAAATTTCCACTTAAGTGGTTAAATCTATTCTAGGTTTTAATGAGTTCAATATGTTAAGTACTGGCCAATGCTCAATCCTTTCACGACCTATGTATTCTCAATCAAAACACCATATTTTCAACTTTTACAACATTTCTTCGGCCTGATACTGAACTCAATAACATTTCGATTTTGAGATGACAATTCAAATTCGAAAATTTTAACTATAAATGACATTTCACATTTAAAATTCATTCTAAGCTAACCAGCTGTTGCCATACTGTTAGTTTTTAACACATTTGCAACGAATTTGGCAGGGATAACAAAGAAAACTGAAGTATTAACAATAGTATGAAATATGACAAGAGTACTTGCAACCTGTAAAATCTTAGTAATTGAACATTATCACAAACCTTTCCACTTGAACTTTTGTCTCTATGCTTCTCCTTGTCTCTGTCTTTGTCTCGATGCTCCTTGTGCTTGTCTTTGTGCCTTTCTTTGTCTCTGTGTTTGTCCTTATGTTCAGACTTGTGTTCCTTTTTGGAATGCTTCTCTTGGTAGCCATTAGAAATGCCATTAACGACAAGCTGTCCCACTAAAAAATTTACATAAAATGTCGTAAACATATGGTACAGGCTTATTCTACATGAAAAGACTGACTCCCAAGAATTTAAAGATCCATGAACTAGCATACTTACCTTCAGGCACATTTCCTGGTGGACTCCGGTTTTCCTTTGCATTTCTTTCCTTTTTGAAAAAAAAGGGAGGTTTATTAAAATGATAGACCACAGCTGTTTTATGCAACAAATTTCTTAATTACACAGCAAAAACAGTTATGAAAAGTGACACTATATATCACTACGTGGGACTTAGTCTCCGTACGCCATTTTGCGGACTTAGAAAATTTCTACTCAATTGCTGGCCCTCGGTATAAATATACATACTCATGCACAGAAGTCTCTAATTTATGAAAGTAGAAACTTAAGAGTTGTAGATTTATTAAAGGAAACAGTACTTACAGACTCTAAAGAAAGTTCATCGCCAGGTACTTCAAGGTTCATTTTACAAATATGCTAGCCTACTTCTCCGCTGTGCTGTCCGCAGTTGGGAGACCTGTGAACGACCAGACGCCGAACACCGTTCGGAATCAAAGTCCCGAAATTCCGGTGTGCGCATGCGCTAGCTTGTAGCGGCAATGCCCTTCTTCGTGACGAAATGTTCGACGAGAGAAGGAGATTCGTGAGGATTAGTGCGACAGATGGGTGTAATATTTTTGTGTCTATGAGCGACTAAAAGTTGACGAAAGACTCCTTGAGAAATCATGTCACATTTGCTATTGAACTGTTGTAATTACTCTGCCTTTAGAAGCAATGAGCGTGTTTCCTAGAAATGGTTGCCTAACAAGAAAAATTACGTTTGTGATGTCTCATCTTCACCAGTAATAACAACTACGAGAAATATATATACAAAGTCCAGTTCGTGTCAGTAATGTAAAATAACGAACGAAAATTGGTCCCGTGTATACTTCTCATGGAAATATGAATTATACATTTCGATTTCGTTTTAACCATGCTTTGCATTGCTCGTATTTCTAGAGTTTCACTTCATGTAACTTCGATCGAAAAAAACTAGGCCTACTTGTTATTCGCGAGGTCACACAAGCAATACTTTTTATCAGCGAACATATGAATGCCGGTTTAATAATAAATCGTAATTCTAAAGTGTGATAGCGTTTATTCAGGAAGTGTTTTTCGTACACCTTTGTGACATTTACGGTGCGGTGTGCAAGCCCATATTAAAACACTTCTTGAAATGCATTTTTTGTTGTTGATGATTGGAGAAGGTCAATAGTAGTTGTGCAGCAGAATGTTTGTTTAATGTACGAGAGGTTTTTATGACAAGCTATTACCGTATATGTTTCATTTTTCCTCATTTTTTTAAAAAAATTAAATATTTGCAATATACTATAGTTTAGAAATAGCACGCGTAGTATTGATATTACCAAAATATTCACAGCCATAGCTCACTTGTTAAACTAGTAGTTGGCAATTTGGCAGAAACATTTTGGAAAAATAAAATTATGTAGTCTTAGTCGCAAAATATGCCATGGTCTCTTCAGGGACCTTTGAAATTTTATATTTCCATCCCAGTTTATGTTCTCTCTAATATTATTCATGCAAAATTATAGAAGTCAAATTCAAGATACGCATTACACACGTGATCCCAGGAATATTGCCATGGATTTTGCATTGCTACTTAGCTTATTCTAATGCATTTTTAACAACTGTCCACATTTCATGTTCCAGAACTTCTAGGATATTGGACACTTGTTTAAATTAACTGACTCCCAATTGGTTCTCTGGGAATCAATGTACATGGAAGTAGACCTCGGCCCATATTATCTATTATTAGTTGTCAACAGCAATACGTGTACTATGAAAACTACTCAGTGTCTGGTAGGTGTAATAAAAGAACAGTAGCTGAATAGCATGAATGGAAGAGCAGTGTCTTTTCTGTTGATTATGTAAAATGCTAATGTGCAACATGTTTAATAAAAAAAATCAACCTGGTAGACATACTGACAGTCACCATTATCTGCATGCCATTTATGATACAAAGTAATTGATATAAGCTACAAA
Organism: Schistocerca serialis cubense; assembly: GCF_023864345.2. Lineage (NCBI taxonomy): Eukaryota > Metazoa > Arthropoda > Insecta > Orthoptera > Acrididae > Schistocerca > Schistocerca serialis. Next base: position 527,597,373 of record NC_064643.1, read on the forward strand.
AGCAGCATAGTTGACTTTTTATATAGCCCTTGTGGTTTTACAGTCATGATCTGACCTACTGAACATGATTTGTAAAGGAATAAATTTTTCATCCAGTTACGTTAAAATCTTATATGATTGGAGTCATCTGCTGGTTAACATAGTCCATTGTATTAATGTTTTCAAATACATTACATATGCACATGGGAGGAGTAGACCATTGTATTAATGTTTTCAAATACATTACATATGCACATGGGAGGAGTGCAATTCAGATCCCCATCTGGAATTAGGTTTTTTATCTTTTCTTTAAATCAGTCAGGTAAATGCTGAAGTGGTTCATTTCTTCCTTCACTCGTATAAAACATGCCAACATGCTGTTCAGCTAAAATGAAATTAAAAAAAAATTCTATCCAGTAAAGTCTTCTGACAAATGACACTTTTGCACTGATAAGCATTCCCATGCTCAGTATGCCAAAGGCCTAGCTAAGGTGTTCATTGACATTTGATATCAGTCCCTCTCCCACTTAAAAAAACATTTCACAAACAGCTCATGCTCCATACCCTTCCATACATTCTAACATTCAGCCACATCCATTTACCAGTTGCAAAGCAGCAACAAATACCACCCTAAAATGGGACAGATTAATCAAATCCTCTGCCACACTTTTGACCACTGTCAAATTGTAGCCAAATACAAACGTGATCACCCCTGCATCTGCAACTGAGCACAACGTGTTCAGCTTCAATTGCTCCTTCCGATCTCATGTCATCTAGATTCCCTCAACAACAGTATGTCAAAATACCACATGTTCAACACATCTTTTATCTTTCCCTCTCCTCCCACCCATCAGAGGTAGTCAATTTGAGTTCTCTCTGGTGTGGTATGCCTCACTCTCCAAATCCTTTCATCTCCTTTCTCTTCACTAATCTCTTACTCTTCATTTCTCCTTCATTCATTTCACCAGCTCAACTCTACACAACTGCTCATTGTTTTTCCTTACATAGGAGTGCATAACCCTGATAGGTTTATGAAATACAACTATTTTTCTTTGCAAAGCTGCTCTTATTCAACACAAAAGAAGAATGGCTCAAATACATATATAGGTGGACTCTGATCTTTCAGAGATGTTCAAAAGGACAGAAACCTTTTGTTATCTAGCAGTCTTACAAATATTATTCAAAAGGTTCAAGCCCCAGTCCAGCACAAATTTCACATGTTACCGTCGATTCAATTCGATCTGCAATTGTCTCTAATCTCACTGAAATTCTTTAAATAAGGAATCAAATATCCATCCAGCAATACAGCTTGTTTTCCAAGGTATCCCTAAATTGATAAATATAAATGCTTTGATGATTTCTCAGGAAAGGGCAGTCACCAATTTCCTTTCCTCATCCTTGTCCTATCCAAGCTTGTGCTCCATTTCTAATGGCATCGTTAACATGAGATTAGATCCTAATCTTCCTTCTATTAAATCAGACTCAAATCACAAATGAGAATCACACTTATCAATAAAAATGCAGCTGATGGTATTTTTCAGGTTTTTTCTCAAGGTAATGATTCTATATCTACATTTACACCTATACTCTGCAAACCAATGTGAGGTGCATGGCAGTGTGTACATCCCATTATACCAGTTATTAGGGTTTCTTCCTGTTCCATTCACATGTAGAGTGTGGGAAGAATGATTGTTTGAATGTCTCTGTGCAAGCAGTACTGTTCCTGTGTGAGTGATACATAGGGGGTTGTTGAACAATGGAAAATCCAGGATGGAATGTAACAATATTATGAAAAGAAAAGTTGCTACTCACTTTATAGCAGAGATGCTGAGTTGCAGATAGGTACAACATACAACAAAAAGACTGTCACAAATAAAGCTTAGACACACACACACACACACAAATGGAACTCACACACATAACTGCAGTCTTAGGCAATTGGAACCACACTACGAGCAGCAGCACCAGTGCATGATGGGAGTGGTAACTGGGTGGGTGGAAGGAGGAGGCTGGGGCGGGGAGAGGGAGGGATAGTATGGTAGGGGCGGTGGACAGTGTAGTGCTGCAGGTTAGGTGGAGGGCAGGGGAGAGGTAGAGAGGGGGCGGGAGAACAGAAAAGGAGAGAAGTAAAAAGACTGGGTGTGATGGTGGAATGACGGCTGTGTAGTGCTGGAATGGGAACAGGGAATGGGCCGGATGGGTGAGGACAGTGACTAACGACAATTGAGGCCAGGAGGGTTACGGGAAGGTAGCATGTATTGCAGGGAAACTTTTGCACCTGGGCAATTCAGAAAAGCTGGTGTTGGTGGGAAGAATCCGTATGGCACAGACTGTGAAGCAGTCATTGAAATGAAGGATGCCATGTTTGGCAGCATGCTCAGCAACAGGGTGGCCCACTTGTTTCTTGGCCACAGTTTGTCAGTGGTCACTCATGTTGACAGACAGCTTGTTGGTTGTCATGCCCGCATAGAATGCAGCACAGTGGCTGCAGCTTAGCTTGTAGATCACATGACTTGTTTCACAGGTAGCCCTGCATTTGATGGAGTTGGTGGTGGTGGGAGGATGTATGGGACAGGTCTTGCATCTAGGTCTATTACAGGGGTATGAGCCCACCACCACCTACTCACAAACATCATCTATTGCATCAAAGGCGGGGCTACCTGTGAAACCAGTCATGTGATCTACAAGCTAAGCTGCAACCACTGTGCTGCATTCTATGTGGGCATAACAACTCCCTCCCCCCCCCCCCCCCCCCTCTGTGGGTTCGGGAATTAGAATAGCCCTGAAATATTCCTGCCTGTCGTCAGAGGTAACTAAAAGGAGTCTCACATGTTTCGGGCTTTATGTGATGATCCCCTGTAGGGTTTGACCTCCATTCTTCAAAATTTTTCCGAAGAGTGAGCCAGTTGGGGAAGGGCGCCTAACATGGTGCATCGTGACCATCGTGCCTTGAGATCTGTAGCTCGCTTTCTTGTCTTCACATTGCAGTCCCGCTCATTCTCCATCTCTTAGGTGAGGACACCTCCCTGAGTGTGTTTTCCACCATGCACTATGCAGTGTTGCTTTCTGCGCTGATGATGACCATGGACTTGTTTGCACCTGATATCCAGCATGGTAGCCAGTCAGTTGTGTTGGGGCCGCCATGTACCCTGTTGGTTGTAGCCCCCTGAGAAAACAGGGATTGCTCTGCTGATGCCCGCGCCGCTGACTCCCCACGTATGACAGGGAGTAGGTGCCTGCCACCCTGGGGCATCAGGACTCCCGGTAATGTCCATCTTGCCAGGTGGCCTTTGCTGCGGCTGGGTGGTGCCCATGGGGAGGGCTCTGGTCAGAGTGGAAGGCATCAGGCTGGATGATGTGTGGTGAAGTGTACCATGTCATCACTTGCTGGTGATCAAACACCAGCAGTCTCTGAGTGCTCTAAGTTTCTGTACAATGCAAGGAAGTGCGGCCCTAAATCATTCTCCTCCATGGCCACTCCATGAGAGGAACACCAGGCTAAGGATTGCAGCGAACCTTATTCACTCTGGTTCCTCGTATGTACGAGAACTGATGGGCACTCCTTTGTTTTGATGAAGCCACAGTTTTTTGTAGACCATTTAGAAGACAAGTTTGGGGAGGTGGAGGGCTTGTCCAAAATGTGGTCAGTGTCAGTCTTGATAAAAACAGCACCCTCTGCCCAGTCGCGGGCATTACTCACTTGTGACCAGCTGGGGGATGTTTCTGTTACCATCATGCCCCATAAGAGCTTAGAAATGGTCAAGGGTATTATGTTCCAGAGGGACCTTCTTTTGCAGTCTGACGATGAGTTGCGCGCCAGCTTAGAGCAATGAGGCATTCGTTTTGTCCGGCATGTCCATCGGGGTCTGAGGGATAATCAGGTTGCTACCGGTGCCTTCATCTTGGCCTTCGAGGGTGATACATTGCCCGAGAAGGTCAAGGTGATGGTCCACTGCTGTCACGTCAAGCCCTATATCCCTCCCCCGATGCAGTGCTTTAAGTGCTGGAAGTTCGACCATATGTCTTCCCACCGTACTTCCAGCCTCACATGTCTAGATTGTGAACACCCATCACATCCCAATACTCCCTGTGCCCAGCTTCCCATCTGCGACTTCGAGTCGCTTAACTGAGATCCAGTCTCTGAGCCGTAAGACTACACCTGCCCCCTTGACCGTGGGGGGGGGGGGGGGGGGGGGCACTACCCTCCCTGTTGCTCCTGCACCACTTACTTTGGAAGCAAACTCCCCCACCAACCATAGGGAACTTCCATCCCAGGTTCTTACCAGTGGTACAGCTGACACCTGCCAGTGGCTGAAGCAACCACAGGTAGCTGGTCATAGGGCTTCACAGTCCTCCTCAGTCCCTGAGACTGAATTGGTGAAGCCCTCCCAGCGGGACAAACCTAAGGGGCAGTGAGAGAAATCAAAAAAGCAAAAGACCCCCAAGAGCCAAGGCACAGCAGTGGCACCCACACCACTGCTACCTATAAGCTCTGTTTGTGAGGATGAGGTGGAGATTCTGGCGTGTGCTGAGGACCTAGATCTCACTGGACCCTCAGACGTGATTGATATAGACTGTTCAGGCAATAGGTCGATGGCAGCAGGTGACCCTGAGGTGTAAACCACGTCATTGAATTTTCAATGCTTTCCCAGCTTCACGATCCCATTATCCTCCAGTGGAATTGCAGAGGGTTCTTCCACCATCTTGCTGAGCTTCGACAACTTTTCAGCCTCACCCTTTCTCCTGCATTGCTCTCCAGGAAACTTGGTTTCCGGCGATGCGGACCCCTGCCCTCTGTGGCTATCGGGGTTATTGTAAGAATTGGGCTGCTTATGAATGTCTGTGTCTACGTCCTTAACTCTCTTTACAGCGAGTGTGTCCCTCTTCAAACACTTTTAGAGGCTGTCGCTGTTAGGGTGTGAATGCCTCAGGCTGTTAGTGTCTGCAGCCTTTATCTTCCACCAGATGATAATATCCCGCAGCATGTATTGGCTGTGCTGGTGGCCCAACTGCCACCACCTTTTCTATTACTGGGCGTCTTTAACGCCCATAACCCTTTGTGGTGTGGATTGGTGGCAACGGGCCAAGGCACTGTCGTTGAACAGGTGTTGGCACAACTCGACCTCTCTCTCTTAAATGATGGTGCCTCCATACATTTCAGTGTGGTGCATGGCATGTACTGAGCCATCGACCTTTCGGTCTGCAGCCCTGGCCTTCTACTACCTGTCCATTGGAGTGTGCACGACGACTTGTGCTGTAGTGACCACTTTCCTATTTTTCTTTCACTGCTGCAGTGTCACTCTTCTGGGTGCCTCCACAGGTGGGCGTTGAATAAGGCTGACTGGGACTCGTTTGCCTCCATTCCCGCTATTGCCCCTCTTTCTCATGACAGCATTGATGTGGTGGTTCACACGATAACCACTGGCATTGTTTCTGCACTTGTGCCATGCATTTCTGCCAGCTTCGTGCTGTTCACCCTGAGCCATGACTTTATCTTGACAGCGAACCTCTCGCTGTGGAGGAGACGCATCGGTTTTTGGGATTGCTTTTTGATGCCCGGTCGATTTGGCTCCCTCATATTCGGCAGCTCAAACATACATACTGGCAGCACCTTAACGCTCTATGTTGCTTGAGTCACTCCAGTTGGGTTGCTGATCGGTCTGCCCTTCTGCGACTTTATCAGGTGTTGATTCAGTCCCGTCATGATTATGGGAGCCTGGCTTACGGTTCGGCATAGCCTTCCGCATTGCAGTTGCTTGACCCCATCTGGCTCGCAACTGGTGCTATTTGCACAAGCCCTGTAAACAGCATCCTTGTGGACCCTGGTGTCCCTCCATTGCAGATCCGGCGCCAGGTGTGTGTGTGTGTGTGTGTGTGTGTGTGTGTGTGTGTGTGTGTGTGTGTGTGATCTATTATTGATGAAGCCCTATTGGCCAAAATCTTTATTTGTGACAGTCTTTTTGTTGTGCCTATCTGCAACTCAGCATCTCCACTATGCGGTGAGTAGCAACTTTTCTTAATATTGTTACATTCCATAGGGGATGGTTGTTTATTCCTAGAGTCATCATTTAAATCTTCTTCTTGAAACTTTGTTAGTAGATTCCTTTGGGCTGGTTTACATCCATCTTGAAGTCTTTCAGTTCAATTCCTTCAGTATCTCTTTGATACTCTCCCACAGATCAAACAAACCTGGGACCATTTGTGCTGCCCACCTCTGTGTGCATTCAGTGTTCGCTGTTCAGTACTATTTGGTATGGGTCCCACGCATTGGAGCAGTATTCTAGAACTGCTTGCATGAGTGATTTGTAAGCAATCTCCTTTGTAGACTTCCCCATTTTCCACCAATGAAGCTGCCTACCATCAGCTTTACCCACAACTGAGCCTATGTGATCATTCCACTTCATATCCTTACAAAGTTTTGCATCAGGTATTTGTATGAGTTGGCCCATTCCAACAGCAACTCATTGAAATATAGGATACTACGTTTTTTCGCTGTGTGAAGTACGCAATTTTACACTTCTGAACATTTAAAGTAAGATACCAGTCTCTGCACCAGTCTGAAATCTTATCAAGATATGACTGAATAATTATGCAACTTCTTTCAGACAGCACTTTGTCATAGATAACTGCATCATCTGCAAAAAGTCTGAGGTTACTATTAATATTGTCTGCAAGGTTACTGATATACAATGTGAACAGCAAGAGTATCAACACACTTCTATGGGGCACACCTGAAGTTACTTCTACATCTGACTAAAACTATCCTTCCAAGATAACAAGCTGCGTTCTCCCTACCAAATGTCCTCATTCCATTCACAAATTTCACTTGGTACCCCATATGATCACACTTTTGGCAGTAAGCGTAGGTGTGGCACTGAGTCAAATGCTTTTCAAATCAAGAAATACTGCATCTACCTGACTACCTTGATTCAAAGCTTTCAGTACGTCGTGTGGGAAAAATGCCAGTTGGGTTTCTCATGATCAATGTTTTCGGAATCTATGCTGATTGGCATTGAGGTGGTCATTCTGTTCCAGATGTCTCATTATATTTGAACTCAGAATATGTTCTAAGATTCTACAACAAATGAATGTCAAGGATATTGCACTTAGTTTTGTCAATCACTTCTCGTACCCTTCTTGTAGATGGATGTGATCTGTTCTTCTTTCCAAGAACTGGGCACAGTTTTTTGCTCATGGAATTAATGATAGATTATAGTTAGAAGAGTAGCTGACTCAGCCACAAATTCAGTATAGAATGTGACAGGGATTTCATCGGGCCCTGAAGCTTTGTTCAATTTTTAACGATTTCAGTTGTTTCTCAGCACCACTGACACTAATACTTATTTTGCTCATCTTTTCAGTGGAATGAGGACTAAATTAGGGCAGTTCTCCTGGGTTTTCCTTTGTAAAGGAACATTTGGAAATGAAGTTCACCTCTTGCTTTGCTGTGTTCAATTTCAGTTCCTGTCTCATTCACAACAGACTGGACACTAACTGTGGCGTTTATGTATGACCAGCATTTCTTTGGATTTTGTGAAATGTCATTTGACAATAATCTGCTGCAGTAGTCACTGAAGGCATCACATTTTGCTCTCTTGAGAGCCAAAAGTGTTTCATTCAGCATCTCTCTATCTACAGCCATATCAATTGTTTCACACCTATTATCCAGTAATCTCTGTTCCTTTAGAAGTAGCGACTGTATACCATGGACTTCCCTCCCTTTATGAACTGTCCTATATATCCATCCAGAGATTAGTGTAAAATTGCGTACTTCACACAGCGAAAAAACGTAGTATCCTATATTTCAATGAGTTGGCTGTTGCGATCGGCCAACTCATACAAATACCTGATCCAAAACTTTATAAGGATATGAAATGGAACACTAAATGTACACAGAGGAGGGCAGCAAAAATGGTCCCAGGTTTGTTTGATCTGTGGGAGAGTATCACAGAGATACTGAAGGAATTGAACTGAAAGACTTCAAGACGCATGTAAACCAGCCCAAGACAATCTGCTAACAAAGTTTCAAGAAGAGGATTTAAATGATGACTCTAGGAATAAACAACCACCCCCTATGGAATGTAACAATATTAAGAAAAGTTGCTACTCACCGCATAGTGGAGATGCTGAGTTGCAGATAGGCACAACAAAAAGACTGTCACAAATAAAGCTTTTGGCCAATAGGGCTTCATCAATAATAGATCACACACACACACACACACACACACACACACACACACACACACACACACACACAGATACATACGCGCGACTGCAGTCTCTGGCAACTGCAACCACACTGCGAGTGGGAGCACCTGTGCATGAGGGGTGTGGCAGGGGAGAGGTGGGGGTGGGGAGGGGTGGAATAGCTGTAAAGGAGAGAAGTATAAAGACTGAGTGTGGTGGTAGAATGACGGCTGTGTAGTGCTGGAATGGGAACAGAGAAGGGGCTGGATGGGTGAGGACAATGACTAATGAAGGTTGCGGCCAGGAGGGTTATGGGAATGTTGGATGTATTGCAGGGAAAGTTCCCACCTATGCAATTCAGAAAAGCTGATTTCGCAGTACTTTCGCCAAAACTGATTGTGACCCTTTGAGTCACGTGCAAGGGCTGAACCAGAGTCTTTGTAGTTTCTGCAACAAGCCAGTTGCGACTTCATGGGCTTGCGCCATAGTGTTGAGAACTGTAGGGTCCCCCTAAATGGGTCAAGTGTGCTCAACATGTCAGAGGCAGCTACTTAGGTAGCAGACTGTTTGTGGGGTGAACAAGTGTTTTTTAGATTAGGTGACTCTCCATCCAATCGAGATAATATCTGTAGGAAACCCAGAGGTATCAGTGTAAGGTCGAAACAAATGCCTCCCACAGGTGAGAGTATTCAAATCCTAATGGTAAACTGTCAAAGCAGTCGCAACTAAGTGCCGGTGTCTGAAGTGCCCACGAAAAGCAGTGAAGCTCAAAGGGTAACAATCTGCTTTAAATGTTCAGAAGAGTAGTCAACTATTCATTTCAGTTTGAGCCATAGTTCCTCTGCATGCTCCTGCCCTGTACTGAAAGTTACAAGTTCCTCATTGAGACATGGGACTACTGATTTTTTATCTAGTTTACTGAACCTTTGTATGTCTTTCTGCTTGTTTTTAGTTGTCATTTGTACTTTTGCAATTATTGTTACTACAACCATGTCATAATCACTGATACCAGTTTGGATGTGGACATCCTCAAAGAGGTTCCCTGTTCAGTACTATTTGGTATGGGTGCCACACATTGGAGCGGTATTCTAGAACTGCTTGCATGAGTGATTTGTAAGCAATCTCCTTTGTAGACTTCCCCATTTTCTACCAATGAACCTGCCTACCACCAGCTTTACCCACAACTGAGCCTATGTGATCATTCTATTCATAGCCATTAGATCCAATATATTTTCATCATGAATGGTGTTCCAAACTATGTGTTCTAGATAGTTTTCAGAGAAGCCATTCAGTAATATTTTACAAGCTGTCTTATCATGCCTACCACTAACAAACATGTAATTTTCCTAATTAATTATTGGATGATTGAAGTCACCGCCAATGATTACAGTATGGCTGGGGAATTTACATACATGTGAAATGAGGTTTTCTCTAAAGTTTTTGGTTACATCAGGAGATGAGTCTGGTGGGCAATAGAAGGATACTATCATCATTTTATGCCACCCCTGGTAGTATCTAAACAATCTCATATGTAGCTTCAATTTCTACTTTGATGGTTAAGTGTCTTGTCTACTGTGACAAATACTGGCTCAGTTTCAGATTCAGTGAAACACAGCAGCTAAAACTTGTTGGTTAGGGGGATCGGTACAACACCCTGAGTCCTCCCTGGACCTCATCCACCTTGTAAAGGGCACCTAGATCTACCATTGAAACGCCACTTGCAGTCAAAAAGATGATTAATGACAAAACCAATACTTTCTGCAGAGGAGACAGGATCCAAAGGAGAAGATAGCACTTGATGTACCTCTGGTACCTGTATCACAAGGGTACACAACTCTAGGGAGCTCTTCCAACAAACCGATTCAGAGCAGCTGCCAATCATTGGACAGTAGTGAGGGCAATTTCCACGTGCTTACAAGTATCAGCCAACTCTTCCTGTGTTCAAGAACAGCATTCACAGATTCCATTTTTGTGCACAATATTTTGTTGACTAATTAATTGTCGTGCTCAGCTGCTCCAGATGGCGGTATTATGTGTGGTCACTGTGTGAACTTCTCATCTTCTTCGAGGAATGCTCTTATATGTATTTTCTACCTGGACTACAAATATGTCTGGTTGATATTCAGGCAGTCTGGACATAAAATAGCACAGATTGATTCACCTATATTAGATTACCACTACTAGTCAAACATCTCTTGATGGCTAGGTTCCCGAGTTCTGTATCTGTGAATGGAAAAAGACTTTCAGATGGCTAGTTTTTTGTGCCCCTCCACTGCCAATGTTACAAATCTAATAACAATATTATTATGTACTGTTCCGCAAGTGACTGTCATGTTCTATCAGTTTATATAAGAGTTATTGATGGAACAATTCCCAACCCATTGCAGAGGCTTCCTGTGGCTGCTTTGAAGGGCATTCATTACTTCTCATGCGCCACTCCCACTTTTCTACTGAAGCTCAGTATGAAATAAAATGCACATGATAGTGCCACCATTGTCTGAGAGAAAGGCACAATCCATGTGCTGAAAAAAAAGGGGGCAGGAGAGCTTTCTTCCTCTACACTCTGCCACTCATATTGTTTTCATTCTAAAAATGTTTGATAATTAGTAAGTTAATTGTCAGTCGCAGATGAGTATCACTCTTGTCAATAAAAATGAAGCAGAAGGTATTTTTCAGGTTTCATCTCAAGTTGAAATTACTAGAAACCTAGTGACACTATCAATCAGTGAAGATGAGAAAACCTCATAAATAAAAACCACTGTTGTTAAGAAACTATTAATTTTGTGGTACTAAGTCAAAGAAGAGGCTAAAATTGCTTATTGCTTCGCACTTTTGGGGAAAGATTTGCTGTTGTTCTGATGTAACTTACCCATTTTAAAAGATTCAAAATGGGATTCTCTATTCTGTTATGACAATCTTCAACAAGCTGTCAACAGGCGTAGATGGAGAAATTTGGAAAACTTGCAAATTAAAAAAAATTGAAAATAAATACAGGCTTTTCTTTCTGCACTCAGTATTTTCCAATTACTTATAAGGATATAAGATTCTTGTTAGCTGCATTACAAGTATCCATGGTCATTGTAAACTTATTCTTACAGCATGTACAGATCACACACTATCTTGACCTCCCCTCTTATCGGCACAAATCGACTGACTTCACACCACCCTGAATGTTTATGCTGTTGCCAACCTTACCTGTGTAACAGTATTGTGTGCCATAGGAGTAAATAGCCATTGTAAATATAGTGTTGATTCGTGTGCGGTATAGTGCATAATGATTGTCAATATTATTTACAACAATGGGTGAAGAGGCTACACCTGGTCCTTCTAGCAACTTGCCATTTACTTCTGTGCCACTTCTTAATTCATTTACATGTTTGTTTCTTTAATAAGCTGTAAGCTGTCTGCCCTGGGAGAAGGAGGCAGGGCTTGTTTCAGCAGCCAGTAAGCTATGAGCAGATCCTAAGCTTCTACTTCCAGCATCCTACACTCAGGGGCCAAGTTAAAGTGTGTGATCTGTAGGTAACTGCTATTCTCTTAACAGTTATCAGTGTAATTGTGCTAATATTAAGTAAACAGTGGTATCTACATAGCAGCTGAGTTTTGTGTTAATTTCATTATGTCAATTTTTAAACTGTATGAGCACTATTAGGATATATAGTTAAGTAACACTTAATATAATGGGTTGTGTATTTAAATTTTAGACTCCCAAAATTTTGTCAGGTACTGAGGTCACAGAATACTACATAATGTTCACAGAACTTACTGAAAGGAAATAAGACACGACAATAAAATAAGTAATTTTCAGTTGACAGAATAGAAAGATGTTGAAAATGACAATAATAGTGTGGCATAAGATTTTACTTCTTTTTACAAGCCTTAAGAAGGTAAGGTGCTGTCAGCTATGACCTATTACTGGTAACCATCTTGCATTTGGCTGGAATAGATTGGCAGGCCCAGAATCTGGATGACTTACCAGACAAACAACCATGTATCTGCTTTTTATAAACAGCTCGTACTTCCCACTGTATTTTAATAAATTCCATAGTTAAGTAAGCATAATGTACCATTACATGAACAGCACTATCTTCTATTCCATCTGTTTCAATGATTGCATCACCGAAATATAATTAAGTAGATGTAAATTATTCCTGTAGGAAGTACAAGTTCAGAAAAGCCATTTACCAGAGTTTAAAAATGTGCAGTTTGATATGAACAGCCTGCAACTCATGTGGAAGCCTATAGCTGTTGTATGTTTACATATAGTTAAAGGTTTTTGGACTAATAGTTAAGTGTGTACTCATTACATGAACACTATTTCTCTGTACCGTGTTTATTGAATGAATACTGTTGTTTCTTTCAAACAACATCATATCGTCAAACAATAATGTCAAAACTTCTGTTTGTATTCATTTCACATTCACTGAAATTGTGTCTCTGTGAGGGGATCTTGTGTGAGAGAAGGATCCAGTTATCATTTTATGTGCATCCCTGATATTGCCCAAAGAGTCTCACATGCAGCTTCAATTTCTATATCAGTGGATTTGAGTTTGTCTACTGCGACAAACACACCATCTATTTCCCATTAGTCTATCCTTTCAATACACACTTAAATTTTCCCCCAAAATCTCACTGCTATCAATTTCAGGTTTCAAACAGCCTTCTATACCTAGTATTACATACAATTCACTGCTTTTTCAGGAGCACTTCAGACTCTAGAATTAGAAAACAACAAACAACAAGTACAACAAATACTGGAACAAAATAATGTGCAATCAGAAGAAGAAGAAAATACAGTCATGGACTCAAACATCCCAGAGAAAACAAACAAAGAGCAACACGCACCAATTAAACAATCAGAGGAAAACGAAATCTTAAGACAGCCACCAGAACAAGCACAAATAGAACACGAAGTGACACACATGTTAGATATAGAAGAAAAATTTCAACTGACATATATAGAATACAAAGACACAAATACAGACATTAGACCATTCTTGCATAGACCACCAAATAACCCACAAGTTGAAACAATAATAACAACTATCAACACAATCATACACAACAAAATAAATGACAATACAATTATGGAAGAGATACAACTACTGGTTTATATAGGAGCACTCACTACACTAAATATACACACTAGGCAGAGATAAGAACCAACCAACACACAGAAGAAACCCACAAAACCAGCATGGCAACACAGGCTGCAGATCAGAATAGAAAATCTGAGAAAAGACATCGGACAGCTAACACAATTTATAAGAAATGAAATATCAGACAAAAAACGAAAAAGGTTAGGTGAAATCTCACAACAAGAAGCGATAGAGCAATTAGATGAAAAGAAGCAGAAATTACAAGCAATGTCCAAATGACTTAGAAGATACAAAAAAAAGTGAAAATAGAAGGAAACAAAACCAAACATTCAACACAAACAAAAAGAAATTTTATCAGACAATAGATAACACACACATTAAAATAGACAATCCACCAAACATAACAGACATGGAACACTTCTGGAGCAACATATGGTCAAACCCAGTACAACATAACAGACATGCACGGTGGATACAAGCAGAAACAGACACAAACAAGATGATACCACAAATGCTTGAAGTGATAATTTTGCAACATGAAGTCACTCAAGCAATTAATTCTATGCACAATTGGAAAGCCCCTGGAAAAGATAAAATAGCAAATTTCTGGCTAAAGAAGTTCATCTCAACACACTCACATCTAACTAAATTATTTAACATATCTAAAAACAAAGATGATGTGACTTACCAAACGAAAGTGCTGGCAGGTTGATAGGCATACAAACAAACACAAACATACACACAAAATTCAAGCTTTCGCAACCAATGAATGTGCTTCATCAGGAAAGAGGGTAGGAGAGGGAAAGACGAAAGGATGTGGGTTTTAAGGGAGAGGGTAAGGAGTCATTCCAATCCCGGGAGCGGGAAGACTTACCTTAGGGGGAAAAAAGGACAGGATACACTTGCACACACACACACACATATCCATCCGCACATACACAGACACAAGCAAACAATGTCTGCTTGTCTCTGTGCGGATGGATATGTGTGTGCGTGCGAGTGTATCCTGTCCTTTTTTCCCCCTAAGGTAAGTCTTTCCGCTCCCGGGATTGGAATGACTCCTTACCCTCTCCCTTAAAACCCACATCCTTTCGTCTTTCCCTCTCCTTCCCTCTTTCCTGGTGAAGCAACCGTTGGTTGCGAAAGCTTGAATTTTGTGTGTATGTTTGTGTTTGTTTGTGTGTCTAGCAACCTGCCAGTGCTTTCGTTTGGTAAGTCACATCATCTTTGTTTTTAGATATATTTTTCCCACGTGGAATGTTTCCCTCTATTATATTTATAAATTATTTAACAGTTACATTGCAGACCCATACACAGTCCCTGATACTCTTACACAAGGAATAACTTATCTGAAACCTAAAGATCAAGCAGACACAGCAAACCCAGCAAAATATCGCCCCATAACATGCCTACCAACAATATACAAAATATTAACTTCAGTCATTACACATAAATTAATGACACATACAACACAGAACAAAATTATAAATGAAGAACAAAAAGGCTGTTGCAAAGGAGCACAAGGATGTAAAGAGCAACTGATAATAGATGCAGAGGTGAATATCAAGCTAAAACTAAACAAAGATCACTACACTGCGCATACACTGATTACCAAAAAGCTTTTGATAGTGTACCCCACTCATGGTTACTACAAATATTGGAAATATACGAAGTAGATCCTAAATTGATACAGTTCCTAAACATAGTAATGAAAAATTGGAAAACCACACTTAATATCCAAACAAATTCAAATAATATCACATCACAGCCAATACAGATTCAGCGTGGAATATACCAAGGAGACTCATTAAGTCCTTTCTGGTTCTGCCTTGCTCTGAACCCAGTGTCCAACATGCTAAATAATACAAATTATGGATATAATATTACTGGAACATACCAACACAAAATCACACATTTGCTGTACATGGATGATCTAAAACGACTGGCAGCAACAACTCAACCTCAACTAAAGATAACAGAAGTATTCAGCAATGATATAAATATGGCTTTCGGAACAGACATATGTAAGAAAAATAGCATAGTCAAGGGAAAACACACTAAACAAGAAGATTACTTATTGGATAACCACAGCGACTGCATAGAAGCGATGGAAAAAAAGATGCCTATAAATATCTAGGATACAGACAAAAAATAGGAATAGATAATACAAATATTAAAGAAGAACTAAAAGAAATATATAGACAAACACTAGCAAAAATACTGAAAACAGAATTGACAGCAAGAAACAAGACAAAAGCTACAAATACTTACGCTATACCAATATTGACCTATTCATTTGGAGTAGTGAAATGGAGTAACCCAGAACTAGAAGCACTCAATACACTTACATGATCACAATGCCACAAATATAGAATACATCACATACATTCAGCAACAGAAAGATTCACATTAAGCAGAAAGGAAGGAGGAAGGGGATTTATCGACATAAAAAACTTACATTATGGACATGTAGACAACTTAAGAAAATTCTTTATCGAACGAGTAGAAACTAGAAAATAAGCAAAGCAGTCACTCATATAAATACATTGGCTACACCATTGCAATTTCATAACCACTTCTACAACCCTTTAGATCACATAACATCAACAGATACAAAGAAAGTAAATTGGAAAAAGAAAACACTACACGGCAAGCACCCATATCATCTAACACAGCCACACATCGATAAAGACGCATCCAACACATGGCTAAGAAAAGGCAATATATACAATGAGACGGAAGGATTCATGATTGGAATACAGGATCAAACAATAAACACCAGATATTACAGCAAACATATTATTAAAGATCCCAATACCACAACAGATAAATGCAGACTTTGCAAACAACAAATAGAAACAGTAGATCACATCACAAGCGGATGTACAATACTAGCAAATACAGAATACACCAGAAGACATGACAATGTAGCAAAAATAATACAACTTAAACTAATAAAACAACATGTTCCCACATACAAGTATGCACCACAAAATGTATGGAGAATGATGAATACAAATTATACTGGAACAGAACCATTATAACTGGTAAAAAACCACCACATAACAAACCTGACATCATATTCACCAATAAAAAGAAGAAATTAACACAAATAATCGAAATAGCTACACCCAATACAACAAAAATACAGAAGAAAACAGGTGAAAAAATTGAAAAATACATCCAATTGGCTGAGGAAGTAAAGGACATGTGACATCAGGATAAAGTTGACATTATACCAATTATACTATCAACTACAGGAGTCATACCACACAATATCCACCAGTACATCAACACAATATAGCTACATCCAAACATATATATATATATATAACTACAGATATGAATATAATAGAGGGAAACATTCCACGTGGGAAAAATATGTCTAAAAAGAAAGATGATGAAACTTACCAAACAAAAGCGCTGGCAGGTCGATAGACACACAAACAAACACAAACATACACACAAAATTCAAGCTTTCGCAACAAACTGTTGCCTCATCAGGAAAGAGGGAAGGAGAGGGAAAGACGAAAGGAAGTGGGTTTTAAGGGAGAGGGTAAGGAGTCATTCCAATCCCGGGAGCGGAAAGACTTACCTTAGGGGGAAAAAAGGACAGGTATACACTCGCACACACACACATATCCATCCACACATACACAGACACAAGCAGACATTTGTAAAGGCAAAGAGTTTGGGCAGAGATGTCAGTCGGGGCAGATGTACAGAGGCAAAGATGAAGTTGAAAGACAGGTGAGGTATGAGCGGCGGCAAATTGAAATTAGAAATTAGCGGAGATTGAGGCCTGGCGGATAGCGAGAAGAAAGGATATGCTGAAGGGCAAGTTCCCATCTCCGGAGTTCTGACAGGTTGGTGTTAGTGGGAAGTATCCAGATAACCCGGACGGTGTAACACTGTGCCAAGATGTGCTGGCCGTGCACCAAGGCATGTTTAGCCACAGGGTGATCCTCATTACCAACAAACACTGTCTGCCTGTGTCCATTCATGCGAATGGACAGTTTGTTGCTGGTCATTCCCACATAGAACGCTTCACAGTGTAGGCAGGTCAGTTGGTAAATCACGTGGGTGCTTTCACACGTGGCTCTGCCTTTGATCGTGTACACCTTCCGGGTTACAGGACTGGAATAGGTGGTGGTGGGAGGGTGCATGGGACAGGTTTTACACCGGGGGCGGTTACAGGGGTAGGAGCCAGAGGGTAGGGAAGGTGGTTTGGGGATTTCATAGGGATGAACTAAGAGGTTGCGAAGGTTAGGTGGACGGCGGAAAGACACTCTTGGTGGAGTGGGGAGGATTTCATGAAGGATGGATCTCATTTCAGGGCAGGATTTGAGGAAGTCGTATCCCTGCTGGAGAGCCACATTCAGAATCTGATCCAGTCCCGGAAAGTATCCCGTCACAAGTGGGGCACTTTTGGGGTGCCCCACTTGTGACGGGATACTTTCCGGGACTGGATCAGATTCTGAATGTGGCTCTCCAGCAGGGATACGACTTCCTCAAATCCTGCCCTGAAATGAGATCCATCCTTCATGAAATCCTCCCCACTCCACCAAGAGTGTCTTTCCGCCGTCCACCTAACCTTCGCAACCTCTTAGTTCATCCCTATGAAATCCCCAAACCACCTTCCCTACCCTCTGGCTCCTACCCCTGTAACCGCCCCCGGTGTAAAACCTGTCCCATGCACCCTCCCACCACCACCTATTCCAGTCCTGTAACCCGGAAGGTGTACACGATCAAAGGCAGAGCCACGTGTGAAAGCACCCACGTGATTTACCAACTGACCTGCCTACACTGTGAAGCGTTCTATGTGGGAATGACCAGCAACAAACTGTCCATTCGCATGAATGGACACAGGCAGACAGTGTTTGTTGGTAATGAGGATCACCCTGTGGCTAAACATGCCTTGGTGCACGGCCAGCACATCTTGGCACAGTGTTACACCGTCCGGGTTATCTGGATACTTCCCACTAACACCAACCTGTCAGAACTCCGGAGATGGGAACTTGCCCTTCAGCATATCCTTTCTTCTCGCTATCCGCCAGGCCTCAATCTCCGCTAATTTCTAATTTCAATTTGCCGCCGCTCATACCTCACCTGTCTTTCAACTTCATCTTTGCCTCTGTACATCTGCCCCGACTGACATCTCTGCCCAAACTCTTTGCCTTTACAAATGTCTGCTTGTGTCTGTGTATGTGTGGATGGATATGTGTGTGTGTGCGAGTGTATACCTGTCCTTTTTTCCCCCTAAGGTAAGTCTTTCCGCTCCCGGGATTGGAATGACTCCTTACCCTCTCCCTTAAAACCCACTTCCTTTCGTCTTTCCCTCTCCTTCCCTCTTTCCTGATGAGGCAACAGTTTGTTGCGAAAGCTTGAATTTTGTGTGTATGTTTGTGTTTGTTTGTGTGTCTATCGACCTGCCAGCGCTTTTGTTTGGTAAGTTTCATCATCTTTCTTTTTAGACATATATATAACTACAGAAATCTGTAATTATTGATACATGTTCAATTACTCGAAAGTTCCTAAATGCAATGTAACATATACTGTACAGTTAAAAGGAAGTCACGCTTGATCAAGTTCTGCATCACTTTCCATTTTTAACCAGCCATGATGTCTGAGAAAGGAAAGAAATAATAATAATAATAACTCCATGTGGGTAAATGGCCCAGAGCAAGTCTTTCAACTGTATGCCACTTCTGTGACTTGAATGACTCAAAACTACCTCAGTATTCCTACTCGTGAAAGGGGGCCTGCAGTTTAGCCTAGAATCTTAACCACATGTTGCTCCTGATGAATCTTCACATAATTGAGAGCTGAAGGGTAGGTTGCAGATAGACAAATTTTTTTTGATTGTAGAATGTGGTTGGCTGCTGATGAATCTGCAATCACATCCAGTCCTGCACTTCCTTGTCTGACTGAAACTGAAGTCCTTGCGTAGCTTTCTTCAGGCTGCCATGATATGAAAATCTCATGGCAAAAGATCTGGGCTGTACAAATGGCAAAGACAACAGTGGAAACAACCCACAGTCCCCCACCAAAGAAAGCCAGAGCTTTTGATGCAGTGGCCATGTAGAAATAAGAAATACCAACAGCTGTACTTTTTATAAAATGTATTAATTACACAACCTGATTTGAATTTACGTTAGTGCTATCTTCAGGTCCCTAAGCAAACTGAATGGCGATGTCCAACCTCTGGTGCATTAGGACAGGATGTTTATTCACTGGTCTCATGGCTTTGTATTTACATAATGTATGCACTTTAGCCATGTAACAACCATACAGTTCCAGTAAGGTCATGACAACCGCCTTATTTGCCTGCAGGAGCCCTCTGCTCATCGCGTTCCTCGACTGCAAGAAACACAGTCAGTGTGCTGCACTGTGAAGACACTTTGCAGAAACTGTGATGCGCCATAAAGTCACAATACCCAGGAATGCTGTCAAACAGAAGCAACCTGTTGCACGATAATACCTGTCCTAACACTACCATTCGGATGACACCTATGCTGCAGTGATTTTATTGGGAAACATTGTAACATCCTATGTACAGTCCAGATCTTTCACTCTTTGGCAACCTGAAGAACGACACGAGTGGACATCGGTTGAAGTCAGACGGGGAAGTGCAGTTGTGGATCCATCAGCAGGCAACTGTATTCTATGGAACAGGAATTGATTGTCTCATCTTGTAGTAGAATAAATTTTTTAATGTGCATGGTGACTACTTTTGAATGGAACCATTTCATAGTCTTGTTGCGGCAGGTGTTCGATTTTCATGTGACTGCCCCTTATAGTGTGTGGAGGTCTTAGGCTTACCAACACTGTAAAGCACGATAGGCAGCAATCTGTGCTGGACATGAAGACAGAGTTCAGTGATGGTGCAGGCATAAGTGTTTTGGAGCACACCATTGATGGCACATTGTAGAATATGGGACTCTGCAGCAGACGACCTGTACATGTTCCCATGTTGACCCAACAAAATTTTCAGTTACTGTTGAATGTGTGCTGTGTATTTTTTCAGACATGTCTGGAAGAAAAGACACCACATTATCATGTTCTGCATGAAGACATATACATGATGAAAGAGAAACACCATCATCAGCCCTAGGGTGGCACTGAAATAATTCAATAGCAACAAAAACTCGAGGTGGAATTTCCTGCTTAGCTCGGATAGGTGAAGTGGTTAAGGTGACCACTCGAATAAAGCAGAAAATTGGGTTCTAGTCCCCGCCCAGAACAGATTTTCACTTGTCATCATTAAATTATTTCAGTGCCCTCATATGGCTCATCTTGGTATTTCTCTTCCATCGTGTACATAAACAGCTGCAGAATCATGATAGTATGGTGCATGTCCTTTCGTACATGCCAAAACCACAGACACGGCACATGTAATGGCAACATCTATGACATGATGGCATTTCATTATATCTTCAGTGTTGATGCACCGTAGATCTAATCTCTTCTGGGAATCATCAAGCAATCATGAAAATTAAAAGGGTCCCCCTGTGGAAATCGTGTGCTACAAGTTGGGAATTTGTGTCAGACATGAAATGTGCTCTAATAGCTGAAGTAGTTAAGGTGACCACTCACGTGAAGTGGGAAATCTGGGTTCAAGTCTGGTCCGACACAAATTTTAACTTGTCATGATTGAATTATTTCAGTGCTCTCTTCTTGTTCATATCTTTGATTACAATTCCAGTGGGTACAGGATCATCAACATTGGATCATTGGAGATGTATTACATGATTAGATGAATCACCAGGTCAGTGGTCACAGCCGAATAAACATTCAGGCTAACGACCACTTGAAACGAGTACTGCACCAACACCGGCTGATGGGGCTCTATTTCACTATGAGTGACAGCCACATGTGCTTCCATGTCACTTGGTTATAATTGAAGGTGCTGTGACAGCTGTGGACATTTTTGCGGACTACTTGCGTTCCTTCATGCTACACGGTGGTGGCAGCTTTCAGCAGGACCACTGTGTCTGTCACAAGGCCAGAATCGTACCTTGAGGAGCATGATAGTGGACTCGTGTTGATGTCTTGCCCACCAAATTCACCTGATCTGTACCTGATGGAACACACCTAGGACACTAATAATTATCATCTGCATCTGCAAACCACCAGCCTGTAATTGGAGGGAATTACTTTGTAACACTACAGCTCAGTGTGTCATATACTTTTCAGCTACCTGATTTCTCGAATTTATAACCATTTCTTGTAAATAATGAGTTTTATCAATAACTGGTGTTTATGAAAATGTAATGTATGTTGATAGGTTAAATAGGAATTTTTATGGCAAATTGTTGTAGTGACACGCTGGCCATGTCAGGTAAGTTTTTATTATATAAAGCACAGAAAATGTCAGAGAAGCAGTTGTAGAGAGTCTTGTGTTGTGGAACAGACATATGTCTTGCATCAAAAATATTGTTGTAATATGTGGCCAGACAAATTATAACTGGGCGAGAAAGTACGTTGGCATAGTATATGGCCGCAAGAAGATTTTAGAAGTAACGAAGATAACTTTGTGGCCCAAATTTATTCAAGCTGCTTGCTAATCAGGAAGAGCCCATTGCCAATAATGGATCTCACAATAAGCACTACTTTGCACCACAACCAACACATCGCAAAGAAAGATCCTGCCAGTGTGTTCTGTAGCTGTGTATTAGGCACGCTGCCATCTTAGTAACTTTTTGGAACATTTTAGTGTGTTTAGTCAAAGGACAAATTTGTTGAGAGAAACTTTATTGTCCTGATTTGTTAATCATCAGTAGATTCCTATCATTTCACCATAAATTGTGAAAAAGTCACAAGTCAAAAAAAAAAAAAAAAAAATAGTCAAAAGAAGAGACATCTGACTAATAAGCTGTGCAGAGTGCACCATCATGTGGTGTAACATATACAATGCAACACGTTTCTACTCAGTTCTGAAGATGGCCATTACTGACTGAAATTGATCACTCGATTACAAATAAACGTTATGATCCAAGACTGGAATTATAATAAAGGAAATGTAATTAAATGTACAGCTCATTTTCAATTGAGTGGTTATTGTAATAAAAGGCAGTAGTAACTATAGATGTCATTTTAGTATTGCACTGCTACTGCAATAGCAAGCTTAAATTAAAAGTGATTTAATTGAAATTCAATTTCTATGACAAAAGTATGCCGGCTCTCAAGTATTCAAAGTAGTTTTAGAAATCCATGTTGTATTTTATAACTGATGATATGTGTGTATGTCTATGTAACATTAGTAATGAAAAACAGTTGCTGCAATGAATGAAAGTTTGTACTGCATCTGTCTGAAAAGTAATCAGTTACAAAGTAATAAATAAAGAATGATAAACAGTTTTTGTCACAAAGCACATTTTCAGACAGCATTATCATGGGTTATGTAACACAGTACAGTTTTCATAAAATGTAGCAAGTCGTTGATTATGATTGGTGATCATTATGGTAACCAATGTTCAATTCAAATTAATGTCCTTTATGTTTGTGTCAGACATGTCTCTTACATGTACATATACATTTGGTCGAATTGCTACTTTGTCTTTTTCATGATATTTTCATGATCTCAAAGTCATTACACTCATTTACTAAATTTAAATTTTTGCTCATTTTGGAGCTCATGACCGTCTTTTTTCTGCAGTCTACATTCTGGCATTCAAAATTACAGCCAACTACAGTGAGACCTTAATTTATTATCATTTTTTACATTTTTGTCATTGTTGTACGCAATAATACGAGGGCTATCCACAAAGTACATTATGTTTTCATTTGTGTCTGTTAGGGGCGGGGCTAGTGCGGCCATCTTGGTGTCATGGCGTTCTGCCACTCAGTCGGCATCCTGCCGTGCTAGTGAGAGGTTTGTGCTGTACTCCGTTGAGTTACTGTGACAGTTTGAAATGTCAGCGTTAATTGAAAATGCCGCGAAGTGTGAAGTGCGTGCTGTAATAAGGTTTCTGACTGCAAAAAACTGTACACCGACAGAAATCTATCGGCAGCTTTGTGAAGTGTATGGGGACAACATAATCACTGAAGGTGGAGTGCGTCAATGGGTCATAAAATTTAAAAATGGCCGAACTAATGTTCACGACGAAGAGCGAAGTGGAAGACCCAGCATAGTGACTGCCGAACTTGTCGAAAAAGTCGATGCTGCAGTCCGTGAAAACCGTAATTTCACAATAATGGAACACACTATGAGTTTTCCACAAATTTCACGAAGTTTGTTGCATGAAATCATTACCAAAAAGCTTGGTTACCACAAGTTTTGTGCAAGATGGATACCAAAAATCTTGATAGAGATTCACAAAAATCAGCGAATGGCTGAAGCGTTAACGTTTTTGGACACTTATGAGAAAGATGGCGACTCATTACTCGATCACATCATTACTGGTGATGAAACATGGGTTAAGCATGTGAACTGCGAGACAAAATTGCAGTCAATGCAGTGGGAGCACACAAATTCCCCCCAAAAACCCAAGAAATGCGTGCAGACAATGTCGGCAAGGAAGGTGATGGCGACTGTCTTTTGGGACAGAAAAGATGTGATTTTTATGGATTTCCTGAAAAGAGGCACTACAATAAACTCTCAAAGGTATTGCCAAACTCTGCACAACCTCAGAAGAGCAATAGAAACAAGCGCGGGGGAAAGTTGGGCTCAAAGATCTTGCTGATTCACTACAACGCCCGGGCCCACACGGCAAATGCCACTCATGAAGTTCTCGAATCTTTTAAGTGGGAGTTGTTTCCTCATCCGCCGTACAGTCCTGACCTGGCACCGAGCGACTTCCACTTATTCCCAGCAATGAAGAAGTGGTTGGCTATGCAGCGTTTTGATGACGACGCACAGCTTCAAGAAGAGGTAACCACGTGGTTGAAGGTGCAGGCGGCCTAATTTTACGACGAAGGAATTTCCAAGCTCGTCCATCGTACCGTTAAGTGCCTTAATTTAAATGGCAACTATGTAGAAGAGTAGTATTTAAGTGTGGCTCTCATCTGTATATAATAAAAAAAATTTCCAATACTTTATTTATTTTTAATTCCAAAACGTAATGTACTTTGTGGATAGCCCTTGTAAATACCAGTGTGATGGCGATTGGATTGTAACAATCTAAAGGATGAATCACCTAATGCTTAAAAGGGCAGATATTGCAGAAATGGAGGGTGTCATTAATGTGCAATTTTCACAGAACGGATTGTTAGCCAATAAACAGATTGTAATAATACTTAAAAAGTGTACTTTTTGTGCAAACATATACTCTTTTTTTCAAAATGGAAACATGCCTATTGACTTTAAGAAACTAAAAATAGGGAAAATTAGAACATCAGTGATGTTTGTTGCAGGATTCTAGTGCGAATCGTTTATGAGATATCATATTTTGAAAATTTTCCACACCAACACTTGTACAGTACCTGTAGTAGCACACAATAAAGAACAATGCAAGTGCATACACTGGTTATGTGGATTTCGATCAGTAACTAGACAACTGACCATCAAAGGTTGTGTTTAAAATGACCATTGGCAATGGAAATACACACTTCCAGTCTGCTATGGAATGACTGCTGCATACTTGCTAGCATTTCAGTGAAACGTCCGAGCAGACTGCAGTAACATGTCCGTCCCCCCAGGGGGCTCACAACTCTTTTGTGAGTACGTGCTTGGCTACATGGGGATCCAGCCTTTGCAGCATTACTTCATATCCTTGCTGAAAGCTTATACTTCCACTATCCCCTTCCTCCTCTGCCTCTCCATCAGATGGTTTTCTTGGTGCAGACCCTACGTGGACCTGGTTTATGACTGGGATTCGAGTTTCCACTTCCGGTGTATTCTACAGCTTTATTTAAATAAAAACATGGTCAGCATTGTTGGGTTTGCCCTGGCACTGCTTTTCAAAACTCACCAGAAGTGTGCATCATGCAGGGAAAGTTACCCAATGTGGTGTGTGCTTCATCTTTGTGTCTTTAATAAGGTAATACACCCAAAACCGAGTATCGTAACCCGCTGGGGGGGCGTGGGTTCATCAAGTACCTGCACGGTGTTAGCCCCTGTGGCTACGCGGGGATCGCACTGTTGGTACCTGAGCTAAAAACTCCCATGTATGCCAAGGAGTACATGTGCATCGTAACTGGGGCACAGGGACTCCAAGCAATAGATAACTGGCCAGGTGGCCATTGATGAGGCGGAGTGGTGCACATGAGGAGAACTTCTGTTCGGAGTGGGTGGCACTATGATGGATGAGCTGTACTTGAAGCAGATGAAGTGGTCAATTCGATCACAGCAGTCTCTATGAAAGGACAGTCCTCTTTTAATGCAGAGCAATATGACCCTAAAATATTCCCTTCTGTGGCTGTGCAATGGGAGGAGTGTAGGGCTAAGCAGCAAGCAGAGCAATACTCCCCGCAATACTTGGTTTGTGCAAGCACTGATGGTGATTCCTTCTTGGCCACAAAGCTTTTTGTTGTTTGTGGAGAACTTGGAAGACAAGTTTGGGGAAGTGTGTGCCATCTCCAAAATGAAAAGTCTGTCAGTTTTGATTGAAACAGCACCCCTTGCCCAGTCATAGGCACTGCTCACTTGTAACAAGCTGTGTGTCATACCAGTGACTGTCACTCCCTGTAACAGACTAAATTTGGTTTAGGCCATCATTTTTCACAGAGACCTGCTCTTACAATCTGATAATGGGCTATGCGCCAGCTTGGAGAGATGGAGTTTACACTTTGACCGTTGTGTACGTAGGGGGCCAAAGGACAATACGTTTGCTTCCAGTGCTTTCATCTTGGTCTTTGAGGGCAATTCATTGCCTAGAAAGGTCAAGGTGATGGCATACTGATGCAATGTGAAACTGTATGTTCCCTCCTCCCCATGCGCTGCTTCAAGTGTCAGGAATTCATGCAAGTCTTTGAATTGCAATGCTAGTCCCATCTGCCAAGACTAGATGAGAGCTCCATGTGAATGCTCCTTGTATCTCCCCCCCCCCCCCCCCCCACTTGTGTCAGCTGTGTAAAGTACAATTCTTCTTGCTTACCAGATTGCACTATTTTCCAGAGAGAGAAGAAAGTACCAAGGCTCTGGACCAACTCACTGACCAAGAAGTAGTATGAGCAGGCGCATCCACCATGACAAACAATGTCATACGCTACAGCTATGATGCCACTGCCCCCTTTGGCGACAGTACTCCCATCTGTTACACCTCTTACAAAGGGCCATAGGGCTGCTCAACCATGCTTGCTCCCTTGGTGGTTGGGTGCTCACCTCTTGGTGCTTCCCACACTTACTTTTGGATCAATGGCTTGCCCCCAGCAGGGGCACTGGTCCCCCACCTCCCAGCCAGACATCCTCCAGCTTCTCTCACCAGGAATAGGTCCTCAGGTCACTTCCTTCCAAGCTTTCCATTGTTCTACAACTGGACACCAGCCAGTGGATAAAGGAGCCACAGACTGCTGGTCGCAGGGCTAGTGATTATCATCTTTACCAGAAACTGATTCAGAGAAGCCCTAACAATTATTGAAATCTTCTAAGGAAAAGAAAGACAAGAAAAAGTACTCCGAGGAGGAGGAAGTTCGGTGTGTCCCATGTCCCCAGATCCTGCCTGTTTCAGTCCTGTGGCTGAGGTGGAGATTCTGACGACCACTGAGAACCCAGTTTGCACCACACAATGCAACCTGGAACCTATGTATATTGATGGTACAACCCCTCAACCAGTGACAGCAGGTGACCATAAGGCAGGTGACACTGCCTTCTTGGTCCCCTCATGGCTTCAATGTACAACAACAACATTATCACCCAGTGGAATTGTAGTTTTTTTTCCACCAACTGGCTGAGCTACGACATGTTTTAAACAGTTACCCTGCCTTCTGCATTGCCCTTCAGGAGACTTGGTTTCCAGCAGCGTGGACCCCAGCCCTTTATGAGTACTGGCAATCTTATAAGAATCGTTGGGTGGAGTTTGCACATATTGTATAGACACTCTATATAGCAAACTTGGGTATCTTAGTACACCTTTGGAGGCTATAGCTGTTCAGGTAAGGGCATTTTGTGATATTACTATCTGTAGTGTTTACCGCCCTCCCAATGGTGAAGTGTCTCAGAACATATTATTTACATGGGTTTCTCAGCTCTCACCCCACCTACCTTTCCTAATCTGGGGCGATTTCATTGCCCGTAAGCCTATGTCGGGTGTACCCCTATCACTGACTGTGGTAAAGACCTCGAAAATTTACTGGCACAGCTTAACCTTTGCCTCTTGAATACTGGTACCCCCACGCACTTCAGTGTGGCGCATGGCACTTTCTTTGATGTTTCCATTTGCAGCCCTTGTCTTCTCCCATCCGTCCACTGGAGAGCGATCCTGTTCCTTGGGCCTGTCCCGATGGAAGACAGTATCTTGGTGGTCATCAGAAATCACAGAGGCCATTAGAGATCATAAGTGGGCTCTTCAGTGCCCTAAGTGGCACCCACCAATTGAGCACATCATTGCCTTTAAAAGGCTCCATGTCCGGGTGGGCCACATAATAAAAAGACAGAAGCGAGAATCCTGGGAACGGTACATTTCAACCATTGGACCACATACCTCTCCTTCACAGGTTTGGGCTTAGTTCAGACGCCTCTATGGATACAAGACCCCTTCAAGTGTACATACGAGATGCATCCAAGTTCTAAGGCCTCCGATTTTTTTTTCTAATTAACTACTCACCCAAAATCGAAGAAACTGGCGTTACTTCTCCACGTAATCGCCCTGCAGACATACACATTTTTCACAACGCTGACACCATGATTCCACGGCAGCGGTGAAGGCTTCTTTAGGAGCCTGTTTTGACCACTGGAAAATTGATGAGTCAATAGCAGCACGGCTGGTGAATGTGTGGCCACGGAGAGTGTCTTTCATTGCTGGAAAAAGCCAAAATTCACTAGGAGCCAGGTCAGGTGAGTAGGGAGCATGAGGAATCACTTCAAAGTTGTTATCATAAAGAAACTGTTGCGTAACGTTAGCTCGATGTGCGGGTGCGTTGTCTTGGTGAAACAGCACACGCGCAACCCTTCCCGGACGTTTTTGTTGCAGTGCAGGAAGGAATTTGTTCTTCAAAACATTATCGTAGGATGCACCTGTTACCGTAGTGCCCTTTGAAATGCAATGGGTAAGGATTACACCCTCACTGTCCCAGAACATGGACACCATCATTTTTTCAGCACTGGCGGTTACCCGAAATTTTTTTGGTGGCGGTGAATCTGTGTGCTTCCATTGAGCTGACTGGCGCTTTGTTTCTGGTTTGAAAAATGGCATCCACGTCTCATCCATTGTCACAACCGACAAAAAGAAAGTCCCATTCGTGCTGTCATTGTGCGTAAACATTGCTTGGCAACATGCCACCGTCAGCATTCGTGGCACCCACCTGGATGACACTTTTCGCATTTTCAGGACGTCATGCAGGATTGTGTGCACAGAACCCACAGAAATGCCAACTCTGGAGGCGATCTGTTCAACACTCATTCGGCAATCCCCCAAAAAACTTCTCTCCACTTTCTCGATCATGTCGTCAGACCGGCTTGTGCGAGCCTGAGGTTGTTTCAGTTTGTTGTCATACGATGTTCTGCCTTCATTAAACTGTCGCACCCACGAATGCACTTTTGACACATCCATAATTCCATCACCACGTCTCCTTCAACTGTCGATGAATTTCAATTGGTTTCACACCACACAAATTCAGAAAACGAATGATTGCACGCTGTTCAAGTAAGGAAAACGTCGCCATTTTAAGTATTTAAAACAGTTCTCATTCTCGCCACTGGCGGTAAAATTCCATCTGCCGTACGGTGCTGCCATCTCTGGGATGTATTGACAATGAACGCGGCCTCATTTTAAAACAATGCACATGTTTCTATCTCTTTCCAGTCCAGAGAAAAAAAATCGGAGGCCTTAGAACTTGAATGCACCTCGTAGTATTACCTAGAATGGCACTATCTACACTGACCCAGATGCTGTCACCAAACATTTTGCTCTGCATTATGCTTAAGCCTCGGTGTCTGAGAATTATCAACCTGCCTTTGGTCTTTAAAACTGTGGGTGGTGCGAAAGCAATCGTCTTTTACTACACATCACCTGGAGCCATTAAATGTTCCACTCAGTGAATGGGAATTCGTCAGTTTCCTAGCCCACTGCCCTGATGCAGCCGCAGGGCGAGACTGCATCCACAACCAAATGATCAAGCACTTCCTGGTGGATGGTTAGTGTCATAACCTCGCCTTCTTTAACCATATGTAGAACAAGGGTGAGTTCCCTTCACAATGGCGAGAAAGCATCATTGTTCCAGTACTGAAACCACATAAGCACCCTCTAGAGATGGAGAGTTATCAACCAATAAGTCTCATCAGTATTTTCTGTGAGTTGTTTGAATGCATGGTGAGCCAGCAGCTGTGTTGACTCTGTAGAGTTCAGGGTCTTCTTGCTCTGCCCCAGGGTGGTTACCACCAAAGCCGTTCGACTACCAATAATCTGGTTGACCTGGAATCTGCCATCCGAATAGCTTCTGCCCAACATCAACATCTTATGGCTATCATCTCAACCTGCAAATGGGCATACACCACATGGCAGCTCCACATCCTTGCTGCCTTACACCGGTGGGGGAATCCAGGGTCCACTCCCGATCTTTATCCAGAACTTTCTGTCACACTGTACATTCCAGATTCGTGTTTGCGCTTCCCACAGTACCCACTCCCCATATCTGAGAGAATTGGATCCTGCAGGGCTCTGTACTGACTGTCCCTCTCTTTCTAGTAGCCATCAGTGGTCTAGCAGCAGCTGTGGGGTCCTCAGTATCACCCTCCTTGTATGCTGATGACTTTTTCTCTTCTATTGCTCCTCTAGTGTGGATGTTGCTGAACGTTGACTGCAAGGCATGGACAGGTGTGGGCATGGGTCCCCAACCATGGCTTTCAGTTTTCAGCCACCAAGACACGCATTTTGCATTTCTGTTGATGTAGTGGCATTTACTGACAACCAGAACTTCACCTCAGCCACCAAGTACTCAATCTGGCGGATACTTACAACTTTTTAGAACTTGCCTTTGTTTCTCAGTTGATGTGGACTGACCATCTTCGTCAGCTGAAGCAAAAGTACTAGCTGCATCTTAATAAGCTTTGCTGCACCAGTTGGGGTACAGATCGCACTACCCTTCTGCAGCTTTACAAAACCCTGATACAATCCCTGTCTTGATTACGAGAGTCTGACATACAGTTCAGCATCACCCTCAGCACTGGGGATACTGGGTCCAATACACCACTGCGGGGTTCAACTTGCGATGGGAGCTTTTTGAACTAGCCCTTGGAATAGCTTCCTCGTGGAGGCCGGGGTCTCCATTGCAGGTCAGGTGCCAACAGCAGCTTGTCAATTATGCTACCCAAGTCCGCAGCTCCCCTAAGCATCTGAACTATCATCTCCTCTTTCCAAACAAGGTAATCATCACCCACAATGCTGGCCCATATCAGGGATTATGACTGCTGTCCACATTCTCTCTGAATTTCAGGCATTTCCTCTTCCACCTCTCCTCTGGATCCACTTTCATACACCTCCATCGTGCATCCCTTGGCCACAGCTTCGTCTTGACCTATCACCAGGTCCAAAAGACTTGGTTCATCCTGAGGCCCTCTGCCGACAATTTTTTTCCATCCTTGGTGCATCCTGGGGTTCAGTAGTAATCTTAGCACTGATGGCTTGATGCTTGCTGATCATGTAAGCTTAGCTTATACTCGTGCAGGGCATACTGAACTGTCCTCCTTGCCAGATGTCTGTAGTGTTTTCGTTGCAGAGATGTAGCCATCTATTGTGCTCTTGAGCATATCCGTTCTTGCAGCAATGAGTCATCTGCAGCCACTCCTTGAGCAATTTGCAAGCCCTTGATCACTGTTACCTTTGCCATCCTTTGGTAATTTTTATCCAGGATTTCCTGTATGCCCTTGAAAAGTGTGGATGCTCAGTGACCTTCGTTTGGTCATAGGGCCATGTTGATATGACAGGGAATGAACTCGCTTATAGCCTGGCCAAACTAACTACCAATACACCAACTTTTGAGATCAGTATTCCAGAAACAGACCTCAGATTGGTATTATGCCGTCGGGTTTTAGGATCTGGAATATGGAATAGCTCACTCTGACTTAACCAAACAAACTATAGGTGATAAAGGAGACTACAAATCTGTGGAGGTCCTCCATGCAAGCCTCTCAAAATGACTCTACTGCCCTTTCCTGTCTCCACATCAGCCATACTTGGCTGACTCATGGCCATTTCTTCCATCGTGAGGACCCACCCCTGCTCTTATGGTTCTCATTTTGCTGGAATGTCCCAACCTAGCCACTCTGTGCCGGACTCTTCCTTGACTCACTACCCCAGGCGTTAGGCTGCGATGCCTCAATGGCTGAACTAGTTTTATGTTTTATTCAAGAAGGGGGCGGGGGGGGAGGGGGGGTCTTTTATCGCTATCTTTAAGGAAGGGCCACTTAACCTTATCAGACCATTGAGGGATTGGCAGAACACACTGTTGGCATCTCTGCCCAGACTGGATTGCAGCTGTCTGGGCTTAGTGGTCCAGCTCAATCCTCATCCTACCTGCTCTTTTACTCTTCTTCCTCCCTCTCATGTGATCTTTGCAACTTCTTTATTGTTTGTCTCTCCGTGCTTCTCTTTCCCTGTCCACGTTGCTAGTCTTTCCTAAGCAACTTCTGGGCGGGGCACCTTTGGTAAGTGGTAAGGGCTGGGAGATGTATGTCCCGTCATTGCACTCTGCTTTCAGGAGTTTCTGACTGCTCCCTAGATGGGACACTGTACCTGCCTCTCTTCCTCTGTCTCCCTTTCTTCTTCTTGTCCTTTATCTCACCTTCCTTGACCTTTAGGTATTCTTCCCCTGGGTTTTGTGTGGAAAGCTTTTTCTGTTCTAAAGTCATGTGGACCAGTCTGTTTGAGGAAAAAAAGGACTGGTGGCCCAGTATTTTGGTCCCTTTAATCATCCAACAAGCCAGCAGTAACATGTTGTTGCAGATTGTTGGGTGTAGTTGGTATGTCCTTGTAGAAATGGTTCAAATGCCTAGAACCGCTCGGCCACAATGGCCGGTTATGTCCTTGTAGAGTGTCTTTTAGTTTTCTCCCCCAGAAAAAAGTCTACAGGCACCAACTGTGGGAATGGGCTGCCCAAGGTACAGGCCGTTTGCATCCAGTCAAACAATTTGGAAACAATTCATGAGGACATGCTGTAGTACTTCACTCGTGGCTGGACAGCCATCATGTCGGCACCACAGGTTCCTTGTAGTCTGCAGAGAAATGTCTTCTAGCGTCTGTGGAAGATGGTCTGTTAAGAGGCTGCCATACTTGTGCATGTTCAGTGTTGCTGGTACGAAAAAAGGACCTATGAACTGACGGTTCACTATATCACACTACTCGTTTACACTCCATGGATGCTGATGCTCCATCCAATGAGGCCAACAGGGACTGTCATCAGACCAATAGTGCATGTTTCAGCTGCTTACCTGCTCATGACTGGTAACAGTGGCCTCATCACTAAACAAGATTGTGATACTGCTGGAGTATCCTGTCTTAATCTGCAGGTACAGAAGTTACCACGATTCTCATAACTGTTTCCTTGCAGCTCTCGGTAGGAAGAGATGTGCTAGTGACGGAACCTATGTCGACGGAGAATGCGTAGAGCACGCTTGCCCGGCTCGTGCCACTTCCCCGTGCGATTGCTCGGCATCTAATGTGCGGATCAACTGCAACAGCAGCAAGAACATTAATTTTCCTCTTTTCTGTTGTCACTTGTTTCCTTCTGTTATGTTGTCTAGGTGTTACGCTACCATTTCCATGTAACTGGTTGAAGAGGCTGTAAATAATTGTTGAGATGGTTGACTTCTATTGGGATATTTTGCCACTTACACTGTACAAGAATGAACTGCATTCTCCCTACACTCTCCATATACCACGAGCATGTCGGCTTTTTCTGCATTGGTAAATATCATCATCCACCCATGACCTACTGCTTCAAGTGTCACACACAACCTTGAAAGTCACAATGAACTCGAGGACCACACAAGTACACTGTATGCAAATGTAACATCATACCTGACTACTACACGTGTTGAATGGCACTTTTCAAAATACGATATCTTGTAAACCACTCACACTAGACTCCTGCAACAAACACCACTGACATTCCAATGTACCAAACTTTTAGTTTGTTAATATCAACAGGCATTGCTCCATTTAAAGAAGAGTACATTTGCACAAGAAATACACTATAAGTATTATTAAAATCTGTTTATTGGCTAGAAATGTGAGCCCCTGACTACCAATCCATTCTGTGAAAACTGCACGTCGATAGCACTTTCCATTTGCGCAACATTTGTGGTGCAAGTTTTAGGTTATTCACACTGTATATTCTATCAGTAAGCATTGATCTTTGGATTCAACGCTTTGTTTTCACTAACACTGGAACATTAGGTACATGTCACGTTAAAACCTTACATACACCATAGAGTATATGTATATTACAACATGATCTGTGTGCAGAGTAGAGATTTGGTGCCACATACCTCTGGAATCCTACTAAAAGACCCAGTCCAATCTGTGCCACACAGAAATGTTGCTCTATTGTGTTCCAAAGGTGAAACAACATATTATTAATCAAATGGTCATAATGTTAGCTCATAGGTCTATATGAAGTGAACTAGACATAATTCCTCTAATTGTCGATGTAATAGGTCGAGAGCAGTTGCCAGTATTTGACATGGATGGGAAGAGGGCCAGCATAGCACGTGGTGCAACTGACTGAAAGCAGTGGTCGTGCAGCACTATGGCAACACTAGAGCATTGCCACGGTAGTGTAAACAAAGCTCATGATCTGATTGGCTGTCGCAGATGTGTGAAGCACGTGCGCCGAGGCCGCGTCAACTGTCTGAGCTCTTCTCTCGCCATATGGAGTATAGCCATAATTTTCTTTTAGTTTACTTTACAGAAATTGTCTGCAGTGGCTGTTTCTGCTGTTATTGTGTAACTTAACTTATTCCACATCCCTGAGGGCTCTCCATTTTTGGGCTTTATGGAACATGATGTATGTGCAAAACTTGCCACATGATTGGAGAAGGAAAAGGAGCAGCAGCACATATATTTAAAATAAAAACTTAAA
The DNA here is from genome assembly GCF_023864345.2 of Schistocerca serialis cubense. NCBI lineage: Eukaryota > Metazoa > Arthropoda > Insecta > Orthoptera > Acrididae > Schistocerca > Schistocerca serialis. Next base: position 527,631,815 of record NC_064643.1, read on the forward strand.
CAATGGACACTCCAGGGTGGAATAACAGTAATATGGAAAGGATAGCTCACTTCTCACCATACACAGCAGGCACTGAGTCGCAGACAGGCACAATGAGAAAGAATACCAGAAACATTTTAAATTTTCAGCCAAAGTCCTTCCTCAGAATGACTGACACACACATGGATAATGTCTCTAGCCACTCCAGTGACAGTAGCTGCGTGTGTGCGACTGCTTCAGTTATTTGAGGGCTGTTGAAAAAGTATCAACTTATTTTTTATTGTTGAAACCAACAATGACATTGGGTGGCACACACACTTTATGTTTGTAGGCACATATAGTGTGCATGCATGATTTTTTTTTCTCCATGATTGTGGAAGCAACCAGTTGCTGGCTAGCCATTGACAAGTGAGCACTTGTAAGTGGTAGTTGCTGGATATTATGGTGTGGGCAAAATGACAGAAAAAGTGGAGAAACATTGATGATTTTTTCTTAAGCTTGGCAATTTTCAAATTAGAACAGTCTGATCAGATAAGGACCATTGTGATGTACAGGATAGAAGAATGATGATCAGAGAACTTGCAGATGTGGTTAAAATTAGTCTTGGATCAATTCGTTCCTTTTTAAAGGAACATTCTGACATCAGGAGGATCTCAGCAAAATCTGTGTCAAAGTTGTTAACAACTCAGCAGAAGCAGCTTCAATCAGAGATTGCACTTAAAATTAAGAATTGGATCTATTCATCCCATTTTAACAGAAAATTTGGACCTCAGAAGGATCTCCACAAAATTTGTGCCATGGATGTTAACAACTGAGTGCAAGCAACTTCAGTCAGAGATTGCACAGGTCATGCCAGACACTGAACAGTAATCCCAACTTTTTTAACACAGTGATCACTGGTGACGAGTCCTGGGTTTATGGATATGACCCAGAAACAAAGTCCTACTATCCCGAAAAGTGAGACAGGTACGCAGAATGTGAAAGTTGTGCTAACCATCTTTTTGGATGCTAATAGCACAGTTCATCAAAAGTACACCCCAGAAGCTACTAATGCCAATAAGAAGTACTACCAAGATGTTCTGCATTACCTTCATAAAGCAGTTAGATGCAAACAGCTGGACTTGTGGTCAGTGGACACCTTCACTGTGATAACACATCTGCTCTTTGATCTCAGTTAATTCAGAGTTTTTTTTTGGCCAAACGCAACATGTCTGTGATTAGTCAGACTCCCTATTCCCCTGACCTAGCACTGAGAGACTTCTGGCCTTTCCCTAAACAGAGAGAGACTCTGTAAGCAAACAGATTTCAAAACAGGCAAGACATTATGCAGAATTCGGTGGAGCCACTGCACACCATAACAAAAGAGGCTTTCCAGAGATCCTTCCAGTGTTGAGAGAGGCATGTAGAAGCTGAAGGAGACTACATTGGAAGTGACAAGTGTCAAACAGTTCTCTGAATACAGATTGATTTAATGCATTATTTCGAACAGTCTGGTCATGCCTTGTGCAGTTCTGAATTTAATGTATTGTGTTTTAACTAAATTCAGTGACAGTCAATTTGCTGGTGATGCAAATGTTATAATCAAGCATAATGGACAGAAAACTTTAACACCTGCAAATGTAAATAATATTTTCTTGAAAATTAATAACTGGTTATTTGCAAACTGACTGTCACTAAATTTAGCTCAAACACAAGACATGCAACTCAGTACTGCTAAAGGCCTGACCAGGCCATTAGAAATAATGCACAAGGATAACCCAATTTGGCCCATAGTACACTGTCTTGTTCTTTGGCAGATCTTTTATGAAAGCTAGGATCCCACTCTAACTTTTACAAACGAAACGATTAACCATCTCACGGGCGCATTTTATGCAGCAACTCAGCAGTGATAATTTTTTTGCTATCCTATTAGAAATGTGACCAACTGACTATATTTAGTTTTTGACGATTTTATTTCTGTGATTTCAGACCAAAAACAATGGAGATACATATATCACCCTGGCACCTTTGTGAGGTATTAAAACTATTGCGGTAAATGGATTTCCTGCTTCCCTTCAGTGAGCTGTTGTGTGTTGCCATTGCATGTAAGAAAATAATGAACAGTGTTTCCTGTTTTTATTTTATGTTTTCTTTTACTTCATTTAAAAAATATTTGTTATCGATATTAAGGTTTACTTACCACACTGTTAAAGCAATCCTTGAAACTTTCTCACACAATAAAGGTATGAGCTGATACAGGTCGCAATAATGTGTATTGCAGAAATAAAGCAATTTGTTCTATAACAGTAGTGATCCCACGACAAACAGAAACATTGTTGTAGCCGTTTTTATACACCTGGTGCAGAGTACTGCCACAAGATGTCACTCTTTGACAGATGTGGTAAGATGTATTCCCAAAAGGTTTAGGATACCTCCCAAGTCCTTTCCAGAAACTTTGGTGGTAATCATACTTCCCAACAACAATTAAAATACATTTTTTGGTGGGATATATACTTCCCACAATCAAGAAGGTGATATTTCACAACAAACTACAGCTGGTGCAGCAGACTGCCACTAGGTGCCACGAGTGTACAGAAGTGGTAACACACATTCCCTTAAATGCTTAAAGAAACATATTTAGTGGGAAGTATATCTCTCGTGGCCTGTGAAAGAGTTAATGTACCTAAGCACACCTTCAAAGATTTATAAAATATATTTGATAAAGATCTTTTAGAGAGTAATGTAGGAATTACTGGAACAGAATATTCTAAATTCTTAGGTATTTACATTGATAAGAATCTGAATTGAAAATTATTTTACAAATCATCGTACATGTCTTAGTTCTGTGACTATTATTTTACGGATAACATTAGACTGTGAAGATGAAAATGTTAAAATTTCATTTTCTTTTCTCTCACTAGCATCACATTTTGCGGAACTCGTCATCAAGGAAGTTAGTACTGTTGCACAAAGCATGTAATGATGACAATGTGTGGTCCCTACTCTAGAACCTCAACCAATGAAATGAAATTATCGTATGACATTATTGGCCAGGAGACCCCGTCTGGGGTTGTTTGGCTGCTTATTGCAAGTCTTTGTATTTGATCTCACTTCAGTAACTTTCATCTTTGTGACACAAATAAAATGAAATGATTCGGCCAATTCGAACACCTAGTCCCTGAATGACGGAAATCTCCGAGTTGGTTGGGGATTGTACCTGGGATCCTGCAATATAGAGGCAACAATGCTCACCACTAGACCACAAGCTGCAGACACACTAAAGAATTATGCATATTGACAACAACATTGTAGTACATTTACTCCCTTATGAAGTTTGTTAGCAACTGATCACTGTTTGAAAACAGTTGTTGTTGTTGTGGTCTTCAGTCCTGAGACTGGTTTGATGCAGCTCTCCATGCTACCCTATCCTGTGCAAGCTTCTTCATCTACCAGTACTTACTGCAACCCACATCCTTCTGAATCTGCTTAGTGTATTCATCTCTTGGTCTCCCTCTATGATTTTTACCCTCCACGCTGCCCTCCAATGCTAAATTTGCAGTCTCTTGATGCCTCAGAACATGTCCTACTAACCAGTTCCTTCTTCTCGTCAAGTTGTGCCACAAACTCCTCTTCTCCCCAATCCTATTCAATACCTCATCATTAGTTATGTGATCTACCCATCTAATCTTCAGCATTCTTCTGTAGCACCACATTCCGAAAGCTTCTATTCTCTTCTTGTCCAAACTATTTATCGTCCATGTTTCACTTCCATACATGGCTACACTCCATACAAATACTTTCAGAAACGACTTCCTGACACTTAAATCTATACTCGATGTTAACAAATTTCTCTTCCTCAGAAATGCTTTCCTTGTCATTGCCAGTCTACATCTGATATCCTCCCTACTTCGACCATCATCAGTTATTTTGCTCCCCAAATAGCAAAACACCTTTACTGCTTTAAGTGTCTCATTTCCTAATCTAATTCCCTCAGCCTCACCCGACTTAATTCAACTACATTCCATTATCCTTGTTTTGCTTTTGTTGATGTCCATCTTATATCCTCCTTTCAAGACACTGTCCATTCCATTCAACTGCTCTTCCAAGTCCTTTGCTGTCTCTGACAGAATTAAAATGTTATCGGCGAACCTCAAAGTTTTTATTTCTTCTCCATGGATTTTAATACCTACTCCAAATTTTTCTTTTGTTTCCTTTACTGCTTGCTCAATATACAGATTGAATAACATCGGGGAGAGGCTACAACCCTGTCTCACTCCCTTCCCAACCACTGCTTTTTCATGTCCCTCGACTCTTATAACTGCCATCTGGTTTCTGTACAAATTGTAAATAGCCTTTCGCTCCCTGCATTTTACCCCTGCCACCTTTAGAATTTGAAAGAGAGTATTCCACTCAACATTGTCAAAAGCTTTCTCTATGACTACAAATGCTAGAAACGTAGGTTTGCCTTTTCTTAATCTAGCTTCTAAAATAAGTCGTAGGGTCAGTATTGCCTCACGTGTTCCCATATTTCTATGGAATTCAAACTGATCATCCCCGAGGTCAGCTTCTACCAGTTTTTCCATTCGTCTGTAAAGTATTTTGCAGCCGTGACTTATTAAACTGATAATTCGGTAATTTTCACATCTGTCAACACCTGCTTTCTTTGGAATTGGAATTATTATATTCTTCTTGAAGTCTGAGGGTATTTCGCCTGTCTCACACATCTTGCTTACCAGATGGAAGAGTTTTGTCAGGACTGGCTCTCCCAAGGCTGTCAGTAGTTCTAATGGAATGTTGTCTACTCCCGGGGCCTTGTTTCGACTCAGGTCTTTCAGTGCTCTGTCAAACTCTTCACGCAGTATCTTATCTCCCATTTCATCTTCATCTACATCCTCTTCCATTTCCATAATATTGTCCTCAAGTACATTGCCCTTGTATAGACCCTCTATATATTCCTTACACCTTTCTGCTTTCCCTTCTTTGCTTAGAACTGGGTTTCCATCTGAGCTCTACAAGTGGTTCTCTTTTCTCCAAAGGTCTCTTTAATTTTCCTGTTGGCAGTATCTATCTTACCCCTAGTGAGATAAGCCTCTACATCCTTACATTTGTCCTCTAGCCATCCCTGCTTAGCCATTTTACACTTCCTGTCGATCTCATTTTTGAGACGTCTGTATTCCTTTTTGCCTGCTTCATTTACTGTATTTTTATATTTTCTCCTTTCATCAATTAAGTTCAATATTTCTTCTGTTACCCAAGGAGTTCTACTAGCCCTCGTCTTTTTACCTACTTGATCCTCTGCTGCCTTCACTACTTCATCCCTCAGAGCTACCCATTCTTCTTCTACTGTACTTCTTTCCCCCATTCCTGTCAATTGTGCCCTTATGCTCTCCCTGAAACTCTCTACAACCTCTGGTTCTTTCAGTTTATCCAGGTCCCATCTTCTTAAATTCCCACCTTTTTGCAGTTTCTTCAGTTTTAATCTACAGTTCATAACCAATAGATTGTGGTCAGAGTCCACATCTGCCCCTGGAAATGTCTTACAATTTAAAACATGGTTCCTAAATCTCTACCATTATATAATCTATCTGATACCTTCTAGTATCTCCAGGATTCTTCCATGTATACAACCTTCATTCATGATTCTTGAACCAAGTGTTAGCTATGATTAAGTTATGCTCTGTGCAAAACTCTACCAGGCGGCTTCCTCTTTCATTTCTTCCCCCCAATCCATATTCACCTACTATGTTTCCTTCTCTCCCTTTTCCTACTCTCGAATTCCAGTCACCCATGACTATTAAATTTTCGTCTCCCTTCACTACCTGAATAATTTCTTTTATCTCATCATACATTTCTTCAATTTCTTCATCATCTGCAGAGCTAGTTGGCATATAAACTTGTACTACTGTAGTAGGCATGAGCTTTGTGTCTATCTTGGCCACAATAATGCGTTCACTATGCTGTTTGTAGTAGCTTACCTGCGCTCCTATTTTTTATTCATTATTAAACCTACTCCTGCATTACCCCTACTTGATTTTGTGTTTATAACCCTGTAGTCACCTGACCAAAAGTCTTGTTCCTCCTGCCACCGAACTTCACTAATTCCCAATATATCTAACTTTAACCCATCCATTTCCCTTTTTAAATTTTCTAATCTACCTGCCTGGTTAAGGGATCTGACATCCCACACTCCGACCCGTAGAACACCAGTTTTCTTTTTCCTGATAACGACGTCCTCTTGAGTAGTCCCTGCCCAGAGATCTGAATGGGGGACTATTTTACCTCCGGAATATTTTACCCAAGAGGACACCATCATCATTTATCCATACAGTAAAGCTGCATGCCCTCGGGAAAAATTACGGCCGTAGTTTCCCCTTGCTTTCAGCCGTTCGCCATACCAGCACAGCAAGGCCGTTTTGGTTAATGTTGCAAGGCCAGGTCAGTCAATCATCCAGACTGTTGCCCCTGCAACTACTGAAAAGGCTGCTGCCCCTCTTCAGGAACCACACGTTTGTCTGGCCTCTCAACAGATACCCCTCTATTGTGGTTGCACCTACGGTATGGGCATCTGTATCGCTGAGGCACGCAAGCCTCCCCACCAACGGCAAGGTCCATGGTTAAGTTGAAAACAGTAAAATTCATAAATATAATACCAGAAGGAGAAATGATTTACATTGACCATCGCTCTGCTTTAGTATGGGGCAGAAATGGAGAGAGAGATTGAGCCAGGTTGGTTGGCTGGTTTGAGGAGTAAACAGACCATACTACAGGGTCATCAGCCCCTTTGAGGTAAGGGATCTAGTAGGAGTAAAATTACCTGAAGATACAAACTGTGTGTGTGTGTGTGTGTGTGTGTGTGTGTGTGTGTATTTCAGAACAGTGCTAAAACACATGGGTCAAAACTGGACCACATATGACTACGTAAAATTAGAGTATTGATGTGGGGGGAAGGAAGTGTTGGCACATAAACATAACTCTGAAACGCCTGGAGTGATTTCAACCAAACTTAAACATATATGACTTATTACCTGAAAAAGTACACTATAATGTGATGAAACCTGCCTGGCGCCTTTAAGGGTGGGGGTGGGGTTGTAAAAGGGAGGACATGTAAAATTAATAGAAAATGAACTACATGTGTCGGATCAAAATTTTTTGTGGTTGCTGGGCAGACTGGTGACAGTCTTGAAGACATTTAACCCCGAAGGGTTGGGTGGCAATGGCAGAAAAAGGCCTGAAGTGTTAAGTATATATCTGGAATCTATGAGCAATTTACACTAAATATGAGCACAACGGAAAATCTAGAATGGACTGTAATAGTATTATGAAAAGTATAGTTGCTACTCAACATATAGCGGAGATGCTGAGTTGCAGATAGGCACAACAAAAAGACTGCTGGAAAGTGAGCTTTCGGCGAACAAGGCCTTCATCAAAAAATAGACACCCCCCCCCCACTACCCAGACACACACACAACCAAGTATCTTGTAGCTGAAGCCAGACTGTGAGCAGCAATGCATGATGGGAAACACAACCAAGGGTTGTGGGAGTAAAAAGCAGGCTGGGGCGGGAAGGGGAGGTATAGCAGGGTAGGAGTGGGGGACAGTAAAGGGCTGCTTGTGGGAGAGTACAGCAATGAAGTGGAGAGTGGGTAGGGCAGCTAGATGCAGTTGGAAGGTTAGATGGAGGGGGGGGGGGGGGGAGGGGGGGTGTAGAGGAGCAGAATAGAGATAAAGAAAGATAGGGTGCTTTGGTGGAATAGAGGGTTGTGTAAGGCTGGAATGGGAGCAAAGAAATGGCTAGGTGGGTAAGGACAATGACTCACAAAGATTGAGGCTGAGAGGGTTACGGGAATATAGGATACCTTGCAGGGAGAGTCCCCACCTGCACATTTCAGAAAAGTTGGTGTTGGTGGGCAGGATCCATATGGCACAGGCTGTGAAGCAGTCATTGAAATGAAGAAAATTGTGTTGTGCAACATGCTCAGCAATGGGGTGGTCCAGCTGTTTCTTGGCCAAAGTTTGTCGATGGCCATTCACGCAGACAGACAGCTTATTGGTTGTAATGCCCAAGTAGAATGCAGCACAGATCTTGCAGCTTAGCTTGTAGATCACATGACTTGTTTCACAGGTAGCCACACCTTTGATGGGGCAGATGATGTTTGTGACCAGGCTGGAGTAGGTGGTGGTGGTAGGATGTATGGGACACTTCTTGCATCTAGGTCTATTACAGGGATATGAGCCATGAGGTAAGGGGTTGCGAGCAGGGGTTGTGTCGAGATGGAAGTATATCATGTAGGTTCGGTGTACAGTGGAATACCACTGTGGGAGGGGTGGGAAGGATAGTGGGCAGGACATTTCTCATCTCAGGATATGACGAGTGGTAGTCAAAACCCTTGCGGAGAATGTGATTCAGTTGCTCCAATCCTGGGTGGTACTGAGTCATGAGGGGAATGCTCCTCTGTGGCCAGATGGTGGGACTTTGGGAAGTGGTGGGTGACTGGAAATATAAGGCACGGGAGATCTGTTTTTGTACAAGGGTGGCAGGGTAATTATTGTCTGTGAAGGCCTCAGTGAGACACTCGGTATATTTCAAGAGGGAGTGCTCATCACTGCAGATGCGATGGCCACAGATGGCTAGGCTGTATTGAAGGGAATTCTTGGTACGGAATGGGTGGCAGCTATCGAAGTAGAAGTATTGCTGGTGGTTGGTAGATTTGATTTGGGCAGAACTACTATCGAAGTAGAAGTATTGCTGGTGGTTGGTAGATCTGATATGGGCAGAACTACTTATGTAGCCATCTTTGAGTTGGAGGTCAACATCGAGGAAGATGGTTTGCTGGGTTTAGTAGCATGAGGTAAAGCGAATGGGGGACAAGGTCTTGAGGTTCTGGAGGACTGTGGGTAGGTTGTCCTCATCCTCAATCCAGGTCATGAAGATGTCATCAATGAATCTGAACCAGGTGAGGGGTTCGGGATTCTGGGTGCTTAGGAAGGATTCCTCTAGACGGTATGTGAATAAGTTGGTATAGGATGGTGCCATGTGGGTGCCCGTAGCCATATCCCGGATTTATTTGTAGGTAATGCCTTCAAATGTGAGGACGTAGTTGGTCGAAGTGACTAGGAATGAGGTGGTTGGTTTGGAATCCATTGGGCACTGGGAAAGGTGGTGTTCCATTGCCGTAAGGTAATGGGCATTAAGGATATTAGTGTAAAGAGAGGTGGCATCAATAGTGACGAGTGAGGCACCATGGGGATATGGTAAAGGGACACGGAATGTGGAGAGCCAGTGGAAGAGATTTTAGTTATCTTTTATGGTGTTGGTCTATTACAGCAGAGATTCTCGCTGTGGGTGCACAGTAACCAGCCATAATAAGGCATCTTGGATGGTTGGGTTTATTGACTTTAAGCAGCACGTAGAAGTTAGGAGCGTGGGGAGTGGTATGAGGAGAGATTGGAGATCCTGTCGAATTTCTGGAATGGGGTCACTGTGGCAAGGTTTGTAGGTGTATGAATCTGACAGCTGGCAGGGTCCTTCTGTCAGGTAAACTTTTGCAGTTCAAAACAACAGTGGCAGAGTCTTTGTCAGCATGTACGATTATAAGGTTGGGATCTGTTTTTAGGTGGTGGATTGCAGTCCTTTCTGCTGATGTAAGGTTAATTTGCATGTTGAAGGATTTGGGGAATGAAGGTGAGGCAAGGTTCACAGTTAAGAAATTCTGGAAAGTTAACAGGGGTGATTTGAGGGCAGTGGCGGTGGATCACGGTTGGATGGAGGAGTGAACTGAGTCGGGCAGGGTTCACCATTGGTCTTTGGTAGAGTGATTGATAAATTGGTGGCGCAAAAATCTTCACACTGTACGGATCAGCAGAAGGGAGAAGGTCTTTAACAAGTCCCCATGATTGAATTTGGGTGTGGGGGCGCACGGTGAGGCCTTTGGAAAGGACTCATATTTCTGCCTTGAACGAAAGGTTCACAACTGTGTTTCATGTCTGTTTAGATTCTGGATTCCGTGTGATGGTGGGACCGAGTTTTTGATGTGGTAGGTTTGCGAACAGGGTTTGTCAGCTATGAGAGGATATAGGCAAGGTTTGGAGGTTGTTGTAGCTGTGGTGGATAATTGTAGTCCAAGATTGGAGTAAGAAGTGAACAGGGTGGAGAGCTTTTTGAGGTAGTGTGGCACATGTTGCTCTAGTGCCTGGAGGACAAGAATTTCACTGTGTGTTATGGGATATAGAAATTTGGGATTGTATAGCAGGAGAATTTTGCGAATGGAGAGAAGATATTGCAAGGTGGTTTAGGCTTGACTGATATGGTTTTGCAGGACTATGTTGGTGAGGGATAAGCACTGGCAGAATCTGAACAGATTGTTGAAGGAAAGGTGGCAGCCGGAGATTGGTAATCTGATGGCAAGGCCATTTGCGGGGCTTCCAAGAGGCAAGCGACAATACAGGAACAGTATGTGGGACTGGTTTCTGGCTAGGGATAAGGAAACTTTTGACACAGATGGAAGGATCCATGATGGTGGATAAAAACATGTAAAAAATGTAAATAACTTATAATTACACCCAAAACAATGTGCAAAAATACACCCAAACATGGGACAATCTCACAAAAAGGATGAAACGGGTGACATAAGGGAAAACAAGATGAAATCTAAGGAAGTGGCCGATAGTGAAAGGCAAAAACTAACTGAAATTGCCTTGAAGACAATGAGATCAAAGAAAAACTAAATAATGTAATGTGAGTTGCATGTCTGTGGGTGGATAAGTGTGAAGAAGAGGCATGACAGAGGTGACAAGATTAGGTGAAGTTAATTGGTGTGAACTGGAACAGAGAGGAGAAGGAATGAGGGGCGGGGAGGGGTTGGTACGGCGGAATATCAGCTTGTGTGGCACAGGAAAGGTATGGGAAATACAAACGAAAATATGTGAGAGTGACACAGGAAGAGTCAACAACAAACCAGGCTTGGTGTGAATATGATTTACTATCTGGGGAAAAAAAACTGAGGATGGGGGATGGAAATGTGAAGTAGGTCGCATGCAAAAATAACAAAAATGTGTAATATTAGTGTTGAAACCATAGTTTTCAATGTTGTTAAGATACCTGTTGATATTTCTGATGATGTGCCATCCCAAGGGATTTGGTGTGAAGGGGCTCTGATGTGTGTGGAACCAATACCAAATAGGACTAATGTGAGATACTGAACACATGCAACAAACAGCAGCACAAATGGTCACAGGCTTGCTTCAGCCATGAGTATGTGACATGGAAATGATGAAATACCTGAATTGTCCGCTTAAGGGCAGAGTGTGGAGCAATTTCAACCAAACTTGGTACACCTATCACTTATTATCTGGAAAAAAACACTGGGGTAATACATGCTTAGGTTTGAGGTGATTGGATGGAAAATAACCGATATTAGTGCCATATTCAGCATTCTTGGATGACTGGTAACATCCTGATGACGTTTTACTTCTACTGGCACGGAATAGGGTGACATAAAAAGGAAGTAACTGAGCACCACTGAGTAATCAGAGAGAGAGAGAGAGAGAGAGAGAGAGAGAGAGAGAGAGAGAGAGAAAATCAGTGCGTATCTGGATCGATTTCATCCAAATTTGGCAGAGAAACGTCAGGCCTCAGGAGTATGAGCACTGTGGGGTCTATAGCCTCCTAACTTCAATAGGAACGGAGATAAAGGCAAAAAGCTGTTTTTTCCACCCCTGGCATATACGCTACCCCACTTGACAAGCATGTTCTGTTGTTGTAGTACTGGTCTAATTTATCAACCTGCCTTTGTGACAGCCTGTATGTCATGGGCAAATAAAAGATTATCAAGCCCCTAATGTGTAGCTTGCTCTACATGACAGGCATGTCGTGGGAGCAGCATCAGCCTGCTTTAATGAACTGTATTGCAGAGGCTGATGAGCATGGCAGGAGACAGTTGGAGATGGATAGAGGTGCGGATGGACAGAGACAGGGAGGAGGGGGAGATCAAGAGACAAGTTGAAGGTGGAGAGGGATAATGGGCGGGTGGAAAAGGAAGAGTGGGGGAGGTGGTGATTGATAGAGAGAGGGGAAGGAGGATGTGGTCAGAGATTGGGGGAGGGGGGGGGGGGGTGGACAATATAGAGAGAAACGGAGGATGAAGTGGACACAGAGGGGATGAGTTTAGTATACGTGTGGAACACACACACACAGGCAATGCTGTGGACAAAATGCTAGTTGTGTGTGTGTGTGTGTGTGTGTGTCACACACAAACAAAGCAGACTGTACGCGTGGGATCTCCTCACAAACCACTGGATAGATTTCAGTCAAATTTTGTAGACTAACAGCAATTTTCATGAGCATCAGCACTGTGAGGTTTACAACCTCCTATCTACAGTAGGAGCAAATAAGGCAAGCCTTTTTTTTTCTAGCCCCTGCCACATACGCTGCCCTGGACAACAGGTGTGTTGTGTGGGAATAGTATCAGCCTGCTTTATCAATCTGCTTTGTAGGGCAGTCTACACATCAGAAGCAAGAAATGTTTTTCCGACTCCTTAGGTGTAGGCTGCCCTGATTGATAGGCATGTTGTGTTGGATAGCATTGGCCTGCTTTATTGAGTTATGCTGGAGCTACGTGTGCTGATGGCTGTGACTGGGGACAAGTTGAGATGGATTGAGGATGGGATGGACAGTGAAAGAGGGGGCACAAGAGAATGGATAGGGAGAGAGGGGGAGTAGGAGATGAACAAATAGATTAGAGGGAAAAGGATGTGGTGGATACTGAGGAGCAGACGGACAGAGAGAGATGCGGCAGAAGGATATGGACAGACAGGAGAGGAGGAGGAGATGGTTAGAGGGGATTGGAAGGGAAGGGCAGAGGGGAAGGAGGGGAGGAATTGAGAGGGGGTGGAGGAGGAGACGGTTGGGTAATGGGCAGGGGGAAATGAATGAGAAGTGGGGAGTAGTAGGTGGGCTGGACAGAGTGAGGGAATTGGGGGGGGGGGGGCAAGAGGCACTGGAAAGAGAGTTAGGGGCAGTAGAAAATGGACAGAGAGGGGAGGGGACAGGATGCAGACAGAATGAGGGAGAGGAGGAGATGTGACCAATATAAATGTTGAATGTGTAAATGAGCAAAGCTGTATTAAAAGGCTCCCCTGCACGACAGGTGTGATTTGTGGGGAGAACTATCGGCCTACCTTATCAAACTGCTTTGCAGGGCACCCTTCATATCAGCGGCAAGAATTGGTTTTCCAGCATCTGACATGTAGGTTGCCCTGCATGAAAGGTGTGCTGTGTTGAGTTCAATCAGCCTGCTCTGAATGACGGCCTATATGTCAGGGGGAAAGATAGTTTTCAGACTCCTGACATTTAGGCTACCAAGCAAGAGAAACGTGTTGTGGGAGTAGTATCGGCCTGCTTTATTTACCTTTTTTTCAAGGGCTAAATGTGTGGTTGGGCACAGCTGGGCAAAGGTTGAGATGAATTAGAAAGGGGCAGGATGGGATGTGTATCAAGAGAGGGGGGGGGCAGGAGGGGCGGGAAGGAAGTGGTGAGTAGGAAGTGGATACTGCAGGGGTAAGGCTAGTAGATAATATTAATGTCAAATACAAATCACATATGTTTGATACCATCTACTTCATAGAATTATTTCTATTCTCTTATTACTATTCATTTCATGGTCACTGCTTTTGACTTACCTTATTCACTGGAACAGTATTTGAAATGGGCTAAAAAGGTATTGTAGTGGTTTCTTTGTGTGTACAGCATTAATTGTCCAGGGAACCTACTTCAAGCCAAATGTCGGTTTTCTCCTACAGTATGCAATTTTATGTAGGATTGTTTATAGCTATGGCAATGATGAATTAACAGAAAATACAGGTATAACAGGTTATATGGATAGAGACAATCAACTCACCAAATGGTGGCAGGTTGAAAGACATACAATTGCTTGTTTTTGGAAACCAGGGACATCTGCTGGTAGAAGAGTAAAAAGGTTTAAACGAAGTGAGACAAGGTTACTATTTAATTATTCCCTGTTATTCCATATACAGTAAGTTTCCCTTCACCTGGGGGCCCCACCCAGGATTAATTTTTCTCTCTTCTTAAAACCTTATCAGTTTCTTTACCTTCTCATCCCATCTGGTAAGTCTCCCCTGACCTGGGGTTCTTGGCAACTTTTCCAAACTCCCCCCATTTCCTGAACCTCATCAGTCCTTTTCCTCACCCCCCCTCCCCTCCTTCCCTTTCAATCCCAACCAGGAGGAGGAGCCACTGGCTCCTAAGTTTGCAAATTTCGATACATTTGTATGTGTTTTCTCCTGCTGCCACTTGGTGAGTAGCTTTTTTACCTATCCAACTACAGTATATTTTCAAAAATTGATTATTTTCATTGATCAGTAAGTAAAGAGCTATTCTCATACTGCTGGATGGTTGTAATGCTCACTTCTTTATATCTATTCTGGCAGCTGTGCCAACGTTGTTGCATTCCGGAAACTGCAGTTAGAATGAGACTGAACAACTGCTCTTCGACTATATTATGTTACGGATGCCTAAAATATCAAAGAAGAGAAACACTACAAAGTTCTTTTTAAATAGATTCCTGTTATAGTAGGAATATTCAAGAATGCTTGGGAATTTGTGCTGTTTTAAGATCATTATTGCAGTTCACTGACTGACAAGATATTATGTATTCAGTAAGTTATGTTGTAACTTGATATAAACCAGGTGACAAATAGTTAAGACGGTAAATAGTTCCCATGCTTCCTCACTTACGGAGACAGCATATGTGAGGGTACAGGAGTACCCTCAAAATTGGGCACAAATGAGCAAGCATGTTAAGATTCAACAATAAACTATTTTAAAAAATTGTTAATTTATATGTTAAGGTTGTTTAATCAATTCTGTAGATTTTTCGGTTTTGTGATGTTTGAGGTCTCCTGGGGTGTCGTGTGGCACTTGGGGACCTCCATTCAGCTTGCTGACATCAACGCAAGTTTTTTGCTTAGAGTTTGCAGCACTCTATGGTGCATCACAGAGTACAGACAATTGAGAGGTTCCCTGGAGGAGTTGCAGAACAACAGTATATAATCCATGAAGTTACTGAAGGAAAAAAGTACTTAATGTAGAAAGTAGAGTTTTTTGCTGGAACACAAGCTCTCAAGTTACATACTGAACTAGAATCTTACTTTGTGGGGATAAACTAATCATCAATATGTCTCTCTCTCCCTATAAGTAAGTGGTTGTCTTTCATTTATTTTATGTAATTTAAAGTAGAGATTGGTATAGGAGGAAATTATGAAAGATGTGAAATTTAGAAAAGAGCATTCGAACCTACATACGACCTGTATATGAAGTGAGCTATATTTGATCAGTAGTTTCTATTTCTACTTTGTAAGGGTATAAAAAATACACCTTCACAACACGCATATTTCCTTAACCTTTTTATCGTTGACATTTTTCACTCAAACATGTTACACAATTGCCAGATTGCACACCTGAGTATGTAGGTTTCAATGAAATTTTGTATTTTTCTCACATGAAACACTATTATGCATAGCAAGCTTGTACAGAATTTCTGGAGGGGTTTCAGTTACTGAGTAGTAGTGTTCTAGCATCCATCCTAAATATTTTTATCTGCACTCTTCCACTGATTATTAACATGAACCAGTAGTGAAACTGGACAAACAGAATGAAAATATGTGTTACAGATACTACATCTAAAGCTTGTAAAATATTACATTCCTTTCTCTCGTACCAACAAATAGAAATGCACCAAGTCAAAAGTGGAAAAAAGGGCATGAATATCTGGGTACTTTGAATAGAGCTGAAAGACATCTAATGCAACCATTTTCTTCAACATATTAACACCTAGACTAAAAATGACAAATTCCTTGTTTCCTTGGTTACAGCCAAATCATGTTATAAAACAGGACTTTAAAAAGTAAGATGTACAGGTTGTCAGACTATAAGACGGTTGTGCAACATGAGCAGCACATTGTCAAAAGAGAGTATATATTCTGGGTTCCCTGCAGCCACAGTTCTGCTACAGTACAGCTGACAGGTACATCACAAAGTGTGAATGAAATGGTGCAGCAACTGGAAATTTACTCTACAGTCGAGTATGTGGGGCAGTACGAGTGTTACAGGCAGGAAGTCTAAATTGCACACAGATTCGCTGTCAATTCTGCTGGTATATGGACCAAATATAGTGTCATTTCCAGCCACAGTGGATGATGTGAACAATTTAACCAAGGCCACACAGATGTGGTTGATGCTAATTGGGAAGGAAACCACCGACATCCACCACAAACAACAGAGTCTGGGCAATCGAGGAAATGATTCGTAGCAGTTACAGGTTTTCCAGCAATAAGGATGTTCAAACAGCAGTTTGCGAATAGCTCTGTGACCAAGTGGACTTCTGTCATTGAGGAATTGAAAGATTGGCAGAATGTTCTGATAGGTGTTTCCATAGACTTAGTAAGTTCGTTGAAAAAGTAGTGCCCTATCTGTGTCACTTTGAAGAGCAATGATTCAATGAAAGTTATTTGGTATGTCATAATAATGTTAACTTACTCCTTGAAGACCCTTGTACAATTCATTCAGTGCTGTGGTCCCATTTTACAATAAGTTAATTGATATTATAAAAAGCAAGTTGATCTTTACTTCACACTGTACATCTATTTGTATTATTGCTGGTGTTATTAATTCTGAATGCTTACAACACTGTGTACATATTTCATTTCTTTTCTAAAGTCGCTTACATATTTGTCTTCAGCTATCTCTGAAGACAGTTCTACATGGTGACCAGTAGACGATTAAAGCAGACTGACTGTATGTCTGTCTGTCCTTCCAGATGCACTCAACTTTATGTAGTTTATCGTAGAATGGAAAGAAACAATCTTCCTTTCCTCAAAGACATTTTATTCCAGTCCATTAGCAGAGTACAATTTTTTGCTGTGTTTTCACTTTTACATGAAGAAATGCAGATGCTGCAGCATCCGTGATCGTGTTGCATAGTAAATATTGTGACTGAAATTACCTCTCATCAACAGTAGCATAGTAGCTGCCATATAGAACATCCATTTTACCTTCGAGTGTTTACCTAATGTTATATAAAAGCTCCCTTTTAATAAAAACCTTAGTTTCAATTATGTATACATCATTTTTCTCTTTTTACGGCATGTAATATCCAGTACTTCAGTAGAAGAATGGCTAGCAGTAAGAAAGATTATATGGAGGCAAATCTGCAATACACCATCAAATTACAACTACTTATCATGTTCTTATGCAACAGTACAGGAAAGCCCATACCACAATTTCTTGCTGCTTTACATTAACTTACAATCAGATTCTAACTATAAGACGGAGTACATGAATCATCAAAAATATAATGTATCTTTAAAATAACTTTTGTAGGATATTTAATGGAATTATTATTTGACTCAATTCAGTTTACTTTTACAATAAAACAAATTCTGGTGAAAATGAATAATACTGACATATTCATTCACATCTGTTTCAAAACATACTAATCATTGCTACAGTCTAACTTGTAAAATCATAAGATACCTGTAAACTTCACGATTTGCTTCTTAGTGCATTTCACCACAAAAGTTTGCCAACTAATATATATTATTTATATTGAGATTTTTTGCGCCACTAGAAAAAAAAAACCTAGTGTGTTCTGGAAACATATAAATATATTACAAAAGGTATAAAAATCATTAGTCCTGAAATTAAAAACTGAATCTACTGAGATCCTTTCACAATTTGTGACACACAACATATATGACATTTTAGTGATTTAGTTAATCACTATTCCCAGTGATTTTACACACAGCAGAGTCCATAGTCCATTCTTTTTTCCGTAAAATGATTGTAAGCACTTGATATATTATATTTTCTTCACCTTTTCAAAGGCGAAGACCAGGTAGAGAGCTGAAACAGAAGACAGTAAATGCATATAACTTTAAATAATTAATAATGGTCAAAATTCATTAGCTAATGTAATTCTTAAAAGTTTCATTATGGATACAAGCAAGTATATGTTGGAACAGTTACTTCTGTGTAACTACATGAGTTCACTTTAATTTAGAAGCTTAGTCAATATGATGCACAACATTAAATTTTTTGCTGAAATCTTCAAATATGTTACCTACTTAATTCAAACAGAATTTTATAAATTACAGCTATAGAACTTTGAACATTTAAACATAATTTTTCAATAAAATTTGTGGACTATGTGAATGCTGAAGAAAATTAGATTGGAAAATATTTGAGAAAAACATAAAAGAATATAAGTATGTTCATCAAATGTATGTGAATGTAGACAAGCAAATTCAAAGGTAAATACTGCTGTTTTTACATTAGTAACTTCTTCATATTTCTACAGCCATTAAGGCTACTATAAAAAGAAAACCGCTGATCTCCTGCAACTTCCAAAACACCAGAAAAAAAATCAGTTAGCAATACATAACACACCTTAAGCAGTGTATAAATACATGAAGTCATTACAACTGCTGTGCATGCCTCTAAACTATCTTTAGAAGAAGGAAACCAACCAACTATAAGATAGCATAAAATCTGAGGTAAAGTAAAGTTGTGTGTGTGGCTTACGAATAGTATGGTAAAAAAGCGAAATACAGGTGATTAAATTAATCAAATTCTACACAATTAAAAAATAAGACAAGATTGTCTGGGAAAGTAGATACAATACAAGATAATCTAATAACCAAACTAATATGAGGCCCATTAAAAAAATTCAGGAACATTCTTACTTTCACGCCAATGGTGTGTTGGGGCGATATATGGTTGGCATCCCTGCACACGCCTGTGTTTAATGTGTAACTGCTGCAAGTTTCATTGTTGTATGTCCATTAGTTACTGTTCAGTGCTGCACTGAGTAGAAAATTGTGTCACACAGTTTGTGAATTTTGAGACAGCAATTAGAGGAGCAACGCATCGGCAATAAATTTTGCGTGAAACTCAAGAAAACCTTTACAGAGGCACACCAAATGATGCAGGAAGCCTACGATGATTAGTGCACAACCCGTACTCGGTGTTTCAAATGGTTCACATGGTTTAAAAATGGCCAGGCGTAAATTAAAGAGGACCCTCACTGAGGACACCCTTCAACGTCTATCGATGACGTTCATGTCAGGAATGTCAATGAAATAACACATGGTAATCAAATGCTGACTGCCTGAGAGATTGCAGAAAAATGTAACATTTCTGATGGATCATGTCATGAAATCCTGACACAGCATCTTGGAATGCATTTTGTTGCCACCAAGTTTATCCCATGGCTCATGAGTCAAGACCAGAAAGACCTTCGCCTCACAATCTTTGAAGAGCTTTTGGATCATGCAAATGAGAACGATATGTTCCTTAACCATTTTACTGCTGTTGACGAGTTTACTTATCATGCTGGTTGCCGCTCCCTGGGTGCCGATGACAATTGTAGTCATGTCAGCTGGTTTTAGCTCCACTCCCTCCAAAACCTCAAAATTCCAGTCAACACAATATGGAACCACAACACCCTAATTCAGTAGTTAACCTTTCCTCCAAACCTCTCTCCCAATCCGAAACCTCTGTCCTATCCAAAGGCCTCACCTTCAGCCCCACTCCCAGATTCAACCAAACAGCCCTCGTCAAAGATTTACTGTCCTACACTCGTACTCTCTGCTGGAAATATCACTTTGCCATGAAGAAAAATGATCCTAATCATACTCCTAATGATCCAACTCCCCAAGACACCATCCAAATTGAACCCTGCCTGGAACAGTTCCGTCCTCCGTCGCAGCGGGACCCACCTCCTCTTCCTCAAAATCACCCTCTCCAAACCTTCCAGGAATTTCTGACTTCCAGCCTTGCATCTCAATCCTTCTTAAAAAACCTTAATCCTACTCCCAACATCACCACTGCTGAAGCCCAGGCTATCCGTGATCTGAAGGCTGACCGATCCATCATCATTCTTCCGGCGGACAAGGGTTCCACGACTGTGGTACTTGATCGTCGGGAGTATGTGGCTGAGGGACTGCGTCAGCTTTCAGACAACACCACATACAAAGTTTGCCAAGGTAACCCCATTCCCGATGTCCAGGCAGAGCTTCAAGGAATCCTCAGAACCTTAGGCCCCCTGCAAAACCTTTCACCTGACTCCATCAACCTCCTGACCCCACCGACACCCCGCACCCCTACCTTCTACCTTCTTCGTAAAATCCACAAACCCAATCATCCCGGCCGCCCCATTGTAGCTGGTTACCAAGCCCCCACAGAACGTATCTCTGCCTACGTAGATCAACACCTTCAACCCATTATATGCAGTCTCCCATCCTCCATCAAAGACACCAACCACTTTCTCGAACGCCTGGAATCCCTACCCAGTCTGTTACCCCCGGAAACCATCCTTGTAACCATTGATGCCACTTCCTTATACACAAATATTCCGCACGTCCAGGGCCTCGCTGCGATGGAGCACTTCCTTTCACGCCCATCACCTGCCACCCTACCAAAAACCTCTTTCCTCATTACCTTAGCCAGCTTCATCCTGACCCACAACTTCTTCACTATCAAAGGCCAGACATACCAACAATTAAAGGGAACAGCCATGGGTACCAGGATGGCCCCCTCGTACGCCAACCTATTCATGGGTCGCTTAGAGAAAGCCTTCTTGGTTACCCAGGCCTGTCATTCAAAGTTTGGTACAGATTTATTGATGACATCTTCATGATCTGGACTCACAGTGAAGAAGAACTCCAGAATTTCCTCTCCAACCTCAACTCCTTTGGTTCCATCAGATTCACCTGGTCCTACTACAAATCCTATGCCCACTTTCCTTGACGTTGACCTCCACCTGTCCAATGGCCAGCTTCACACGTCCGTCCACATCAAACCCACCAACAAGCAACAGTACCTCCATTATGACAGCTGCCACCCATTCCACATCAAACAGTCCCTTCCCTACAGTCTAGGTCTTCGTGGCAAACGAATCTGCTCCAGTCCGGAATCCCTGAACCATTACACCAACAACCTAACAACAGCTTTCGCATCCCGCAACTACCCTCCCGGCCTGGTACAGAAGCAAATAACCAGAGCCACTTCCTCATCCCCTCAAACCCAGAATCCCCCACAGAAGAACCACAAAAGTGCCCCACTTGTGACAGGATACTTTCCGGGACTGGACCAGACTCTGAATGTGGCTCTCCAGCAGGAATACGACTTCCTCAAATCCTGCCCTGAAATGAGATCCATCCTTCATGAAATCCTCCCCACTCCACCAAGAGTGTCTTTCCGCTGTCCACCTAACCTTCGTAACCTGTTAGTTCATCCCTATGAAATCCCCAAACCACCTTCCCTACCCTCTGGCTCCTATCCTTGTAACTGCCCCCGGTGTAAAACCTTTCCCATGCAACTTCCCACCACCACCTACTCCAGTCCTGTAACCTGGAAGGTTTACACGATCAAAGGCAGAGCCACATGTGAAAGCACCCACGCGATTTACCAACTGACCTGCCTACACTGTGATGCATTCTATGTGGGAATGACCAGCAACAAACTGTCCATTCACATGAATGGACACAGGCAGACAGTGTTTGTTGGTAATGAGGATCACCCTGTGGCTAAACATGCCTTGGTGCACGGCCAGCACATCTTGGCAGTGTTACACCGTCTGGGTTATCTGGATACTTCCCACTAACACCAACCTGTCAGAACTCCGGAAATGGGAACTTGCCCTTCAGTATATCCTCTCTTCTCGTTATCCGCCAGGCCTCAATCTCCGCTAATTTCAATTTGCTGCCGCTCATACCTCACCTGTCTTTCAACAACATCGCTCATACCTCACCTGTCTTTCAACAACATCTTTGCCTCTGTACTTCCGCCTCGACTGACATCTCTGCCCAAACTCTTTGCCTTTACAAATGTCAGCTTGTGTCTGTGTATGTGCAGATGGATGTGTGTGTGTGTGTGTGTGTGTGTGTGTGTGTGTGTGTGTGTGTGTGTGTGTGTGTGTGTGTGTGTGTATACCTGTCCTTTTTTCCCCCCAAGGTAAGTCTTTCCACTCCCGGGATTGGAATGACTCCTTACCCTTTCCCTAAAAACCCACATCCTTTCATCTTTTCTTCTCCTTCCCTCTTTCCTGACGAAGCAACCGTCGGTTGCGAAAGCTGGAATTTTGTGTTTGTGTTTGTGTGTCTGTCGACCTGCCAGCACTTTCATTTGGTAAGTCACATCATGTTTGTTTATATATATATATATATATATATATATATATATAAAAAAATAGAAGGAGACATTCCACGTGGGAAAAATTATATATAAAAACAAAGATGAGGTGACTTACCGAACGAAAGTGCTGGTATGTCGATAGACACACAAACAAACACAAACATACACACAAAATTCAAGCTTTCGCAACAAACTGTTGCCTCATCAGGAAAGAGGGAAGGAGAGGGGAAGACGAAAGGAAGTGCGCGCTTTCCTCAAGACTTTTCTCGTGCTCTTTGAAAGTTGCTTTCCGTTAGAACGTTCAAAACAGGGTACTAGCACAAACAGGCAGCCTGGGTGGCTGACTAAAGGGATAAGAATATCTTGTAGAACAAAGTGGCAATTATATCAAAACGTTAGAAACAGTCAAAATCTAAATGCAGCAGCCCATTACACACAGTATTGTAAGGTGCTTAAAAAAGTTATTAGAAAGGCAAAAAGTATGTGGTATGCAGATAGAATAGCTAAGTCTCAGGATAAAATTAAAACCATATGGTCAGTCGTAAAGGAAGTGGCTGGTCTGCAGAGAGAGGTCGAGAATATAGAATCAGTGTGTAGTGGGGATGTCCGTGTTACTGATAAGTCGCAAATATGTACAGTACTTAATAATCACTTTCTGAATATAGCAGGTGAACTAA